>NC_049201.1:44954055-45281555 GCF_013347855.1 Anguilla anguilla
ATTATGTCATGATGTGATTGTCTTAGATGGCGTTGTCACATTCGCTCTGTAACGGTTCTCCAAATTCTTGGTTTGGTTTACACTGCTTTTTTTGAGCCACGATTTGGCATATGAACTTCAGGTTCAGTCATGTTAAACTGGTGAGTTTAACAACAGCGTTACAACAATAGTATGCTTTGATGGTGAACTGAACCATGCCTGTTTACTGTGCTCTGCTTCACTTATTCGGAAGTTTGGCCAAATCGACAGAAGGCAGTGAGAAGGGTATTAAGGAAGATGAAACTAGAAAGTGAGCTATTTTTGATAATAATAAAAATAAACTGAAAAACCTGTAGTACATGATGTGCGTACCAAGGCTGTTGGCTCGTGAATTGAGGTTTCATTTGCAGCTTCAGAAATGCTACACCCTTATGTAACATAGCATTGCTACATGTTTAAACCCAGGTATACTGTTAGGATAGGTGGGATTATGGAGATGTGGCTCAGTGGAGTGGATGGGAATGAGTGTATTGTAGAGGACACAGACTCTCTTACTGTTGTGCCAAAAGTAGATGGAGCAAAGGGATAGTGACCTATGAGCTGCATAGCTAAGTAGTCACTTTCTTAACTACAGAAGAACAAGAGAATACATAATGAGAGAACAGGCATGAGAACAGGCATACATTAAAATATTTTATTTTAATCTTTTCATTTAATCTTTTATTTTAAATCTTTTAGATTAAAATACAATTTTAATTTTATTTTAATCTACCCTCTATACTACCATTTTCTTATTTTCACTGTATTGTTGTATTTTCATTGTATTGTTGTATTTTTATTGTATTGTTAAGCTCCTTGTATTGCAATTTTGCACAAAAGGCGCTATATAAATAAAGTCTGATTGATTGATTGATTGATTCAGCCTACCTAGTCTCACCATTTGTCTACAAACTAGAGGGAATCTACTGTAGCACTGCATTAAGCTTGGAGGTGAACATTCCAAGAGTCTCTGCCTCTACTAGCAAGCTATTCAATGGATTGAAAACTCTGTATTAAGAGATATTAGCTAATATTCACGTGGAATTTACTATTTGCATTTCCAACCTACACCACCTTGTTCGACTGGCAGAACTCAAGCGACTTGAAGCAATTTAGGAAACATTGGGTAGCATTGCTTTGGAATGCAGCTTTTCTAATTTCTGTGAGGCAAGATAACCTATATTGTTTGTAGTACAGTAACTTGGCGTCATTTTGATATCAGTACTTTTAACGGCAGGCCTAGATTTTGGCAGTTTGAATGAATTAATTATAGACATTGCTTTGTATGTGTGAGTAACTTGGCATTTTTGTATGTTGAAAACGTGTTTTTCATGAGATTATAATTACTGGATATGCCTTCAAGCATATTTGCGACCATTTCTCTGGTTAACCTCTCTTAGATCTTTGAAAAACTTTCAAGAGTTGGAGGAGACGGTCCTAAATTTCCAGAATATATGGAAACAATCTGTGCTATGTTCACTTGTCAGAAGTGATTTCTCCTGAGCTGATGCTGAAGGATTATTACACAAAACCAGACCCAGAGCTGAATTTCATTTTATAGGCTGAGGAATGCCTGACCACACCAAAAAAGGACCTCCTCAGGAACTTCCTCTTCACCCTTTCTTCATTGTGACACCATTTACCAATTAACACAGGGGTAACTGAAGTCACCCATTATTAACGTCTCTTCTTCTTGACAAGCGTGTTTTAATGTTTCCATTGAATATAGTGTTCATGTTGCTGTCTGCAGCTGGTGGTCTGCAGCATACTCCTTTACTGTGTCCTTTCTCATACACCCCCGGAAAGCTAATGCTGATAGCCTCGCTAGGAATGTGTGGGTAACTTCCTGAAATTTCATTCTTCCTTAAAGAGCTACACCCCACCTCTCTTCTTCAGTTTATCCTTCTCAGGAAGTCTGTGTCCTCTACAATGCACTCATTCCAATCTCTTTCACCAAGCCGTAGTCTCCGTACTCCCGCCTATCCCAGCCCAGGGACAAATGCTTTCTCTGTCAAAATGAGGATCAACATTTCAGAGTTGTAAGGACTGCTAACTAGCACAACTAACAGAGCACTTTCTGTGTCGATAATTTTCAAATGTTAATTGTATTTTCTCCTGCGCACAACTCCAAGTCGATCTATGCGTGGAAAAATAGTCATTGGGTGACTTTGTTTGATTCTTCGCCGAACAGCTCGGCCTGCCCTTGAAGTGAACTGCATGCATCAGAATGAGCAGGAGGGGAGAGAAACCTAAATCCCTTTCCTATTTTGGGAGATAACAGATTTCAGCGGTAGGCCCCTGTCTCAGACTGCCTGTGAGGGGATGAGGAGGACTCAAACCTCCATCTGCGAGGTGAACGTGCATTTGCGTCTCTCAGGAATAGCAGCGTCAAAACTCTGCTCCCTTTATACCTCCGAACGCTTTAGCATAATAAGCTGACACAGGATTAAATGAACTCTAAACCCTGATTAAATAGCAAAAACTCTTGTGCTCCTTGAAAACATGCCACTTGGTTGTTTTCTACAGTGACATAAGTGCATAACAGATCACAGGAACTTACCTGCACCTGTCAACAGTTTTTCCCAGCTATGTGATGTCATACCATGTGCTTTGTCATTTCATGCAGTTGTGTTTGAATATCTTTGATGTATTTTCATGATTTGAGAGGCCTCCATTCAGAATATGAGCAAGGCAATCCTTGTATTGTTCAATGTGATTTTTGCATTTTTTACACATTACATATTGGGTATGGCTGGATGTATACTTGTACCTTAGTAGCAGAAATTACATTTCTCACCCTGATTTACTCTGTGGGCTCACACTGTCTTTGCCAAAGTTCTAAGCCCTTCATATGTGGTGAAGCAGAGGGAGACTGCCACAGCAGCAAACACTGAGTTGTAGGACATAGTTTGACCCGAGCCAGCTGGTCATCACTGGAAGAACCCCACCCACCCCCAAAAAAAATCAATAAAAAAACTTCCAGGACATCAGAGCTGCAGTAAGGCCTGCCGTTCTGCAATTTGGGGACAGATTTGGCAGTGTGTATTCTTTGTTGCTGGTTGTATAATGTCTTGGCTCGTGGGGGTTTCCCCAAAGAGGAAAGGTCCTGCCTAAGTGGGTTGATCTTAATGTCGAGTGACAGTTTATACAGGGGAATCCTTGAGTCTAAATTTTGACATCAGCAGAGAGGCAGAAGGGAATGGACTGAGAATGAGAGAACAATAAGGGGAGTGTGTGGAATTTCATAATAACATTCTGCTTGGACATATAATGTTTTACTTCTGGTTCCTCATTAGTGCATGTTCAATAATCTCTACTCAGTGTTTTAAAAAAGAATGCAGTTTATGACAGAGTGCTAATTCACCAGGCCATATTCTCATATATGATGCTTCATACAAGTTTCGTTAGACTGGCTGGCTGCATGTTTCTGTGTTAACAGAGCAGGCTTTGTCTTCAGATAAATGCTCTGTCGATTCTGTCCCTTATGTTTGCTGTTGTCTTTCCCAGTAATGCACTGCACACCTCACACTAAAGAGTGATTGTCTAGAGAAGATGCCCCTGGGCCTAAACTGATTTTAAAAATTAAGATTGATTTCTTGTGAAAATGTCTACAAGTGTGCAACTCATTTATTTAACTGTGTGCATATTTAGCGGGTTCATTCTTGATTGTGGTGGTCCTTTTTATTGTTTTGACCAGTTTTGGGTATGTACAAGCTGACTAGAGGTCAGATATGGATATGGTGAAATATGGAAACTCTATATTCAGGATATTGGATACCGGGCCTTGCGTGCAGCAACCTTCTCATTGTCCTTTTGTCTGGGGCAAAGTGTACTGTAAAGCTTAGCGGCGAGGGTGTGCCTGTTAGGGGGCTGTGACAAGCAGGGCCGCGGAGCCAAACTTCACAACAATAGCCAGGGTATCCATTACGGCTCTATTGTTAGCTCCGCAAGCTATTATTATGACCCACTCTGAAAGCGACTGAGCTAGGCAGCGGTTCAATACGGCTCACCTCGTGCGCGCCAACTCTCTCGTTCACCTCGCGGACGTGTCCACCGGGCCGACCCAACTACGTTAGCCAGCGCGGCGGCGGCGTGGTTCCCATGAGGACCGCTGTGTGTGCGCCGAGGCCGCACGGTATAAAACAGCTGAGATATTGCTGATTGCATCCCCCGCGGTGTCCGCGTTATTTATGACGCTAGCTCTGTGCCGGAGTCGGGCAAGGTGACGCTGTCGGACGGCGGTGTCTGCCATCATTCTCTCCCAGGGGCAGTCGAGGTGAAGCCGCGCAGACTTTCGGCGTCCTCTGTGGGGGCTCTGTGGTCGCGTGTGCGCTGACTAATCGATCCAGTCCGACTGGTATCAACCATAAATGGCGCTGTTGTCTGTTGGAATGGTCTAAATTTGCAGGTCAGTGTGACTATTGTTAGCATACCCTATTGCCCTTTACGCATCATAGTACTATACTTCATAGTACACGTGCACACGCATACACACGTGTACCCGCACACGCTTTTCTGCCAACCACAAAAGGGAAAATATGAAAAATTCCATGAGTATAAAGAATGAGCACCCAATCTTTTCTCTCCCCCGCTTGCATTTTTAGCTGGGTGGTAAAATCCGCAGGGCAGGTGATTTGTGTTCCCTCTCGCTTTCCCGGCAGTACTGAGCTTGCAATGGCGAGAGGCTCGCCGCCATGTGAGCTCTCCCAAGGTCTGCTCCCTGTCTCCACCTCTGTCCTTGGGAGCCCAGACACTGCTCCTGGCTCCTGGCTCCTGCTGGCATGAAGGTGAAAGAGGCGACTGAGAACACCCCTCCCTTCCGCCGATTTAAGAACCTTCACACCACCTTCCACCGATTCCCTCGCTTAGCTTAGAGCTGCAGGAAGGCAACGGAAGTCTGAAAGGGTGATGATGGTTCTGCTGCGTCAGTTTCAGAGAGAGAGAATGAGAGAGAGAGAGAGTGAGAGCGAGAGAGAGAGAGAGAGAGAGGGAGTGGGGAGGAGGGGCCTCTAACACTGTCTGGTAATGGAGAAAGTCACCCAAAAGAGAGCGAAATGGTGATGTGGGCGTAGAATTTTAATTTTCTTTTAAAAGTATATCCACACAGGCCAGTGCCCAGTGATTAGCTGCCTCCCCTGCCATCCTGGAACAGCTGAAACGTCTCAGGGTGAGAGATATGAAGTATTCAGTGTAGGCCTGGTGGGTAATCTGGGCAAACAGATGGATTTTTAGTTATATTTGGCTGCAGATTAGTGACTTCCCCACTGTTCCGACTGTCCTTTTACCTACACTCTGTGACAGGCATGTGTATTATAAAATTTATTTTCCATGAGGAATTGTGGGAGGGGGAGTCAAAGGAACGAATTGCTCATGTTATTAAACATATCTGGTTGTCGGGTGGCCACTGGATTGAAAGTCCTGTTTCTAGAATGTGCTCTCCTGCAGGCCAGTGTGACCCCCCGCTCCTCCGCTCCCCAAACCTGCTCCCCTCCCACATCTTCATACCCACCACCCATTCTCCCTCCTCTCCTACTACATCATTGTGATGATGATGTGCAGAGGAAGAAATTGTCAGCACTCTTGCCTGCCCATAATCCTCTTTGTGGAGAGAAAAAGTGTTAAGCAGCCCTTCTGTTTCCTCCTACAAAAAGACAAAATAAACAGGTGTCCCACGACTTAATCTGCTCCTTTTAAATTGGACTCTATTTTAGGAAAGCTCTTTGGACATGGTAGAAGAGATTCTTTCTCCAGAAGAAATGGGTAGTTCTCAGGTCTCAGTCATGGAGCTTGGACACAGACAGATTGTGTTCATGCTGACCCAACATGGCAGTGTCCTGTATCAGGTCTTTGGGTGATGGAGAACAGTGTGAGGGTTTATGCCTCTTATGTGGGCAGCTCCTGACCATGGTGTGCTGAGCAACCTCTGTGCCTCAACCATGAATATCCAAGTTTAGAAATGTTCACTCATAGAAAGTGTCCAGCACCGAAGAGACTTTGTCAAATAATTATCTGAAACACCTCAGGTACTTAGATGCAACTAGTTTACCTATTTAATTAGAAACATTCAATTTTGCTGCTGTTAATTAAAAGTAAAAATATATTCCATACAGTTACACCTTTTCGCACTAAGATCTTTCTTTCAAAATTCTCATGGATTTGCAGGAGTGTTTGCAAATGTTACCAGCCTCCAGAAAGTTAAAGTGCTTCAAGTATTGACTCAAGTCTGCCACTGAGACAATATGCCAGCTGTAGTGGTGCTGGCCCAAACACTGCTCTTATCTCCCTAGGGACCCTGAATGGACAGAATGGTACAAACAAATACTCTCTCCATTGTGAGTTCTTATTTCATTGCCATCTAGTACGTTTTGGCAAGCTGTGAATGAATAACTACTGCAGGAGTTGCCAGAGCTGCTGCTATCGTTTTATCTTTTGTCCCTCTGCTTATCTATTTAGACGCAGCGTTTCTCCCAGACACAATTCTGCCGGGCCGCGGAAGGTCACGGCACGGTTTGCCGTTTGCTCTTGAGGCTTGCTCCTGATCCTATTACCTCAGCGGCTTGCGTGGACTTAGCGCCTCTTATGAGAGGGGGCTGGTCACTCTTATTCGGGCTGGTCAGGTAGAGTCAAGGTTGAGACCGAGTCAAGTTTACCCTCACTTGGGCTGACTGACCGTGACTACCCAGACGCACAGAGGTGCAGTGGGTTCCGGGTTCTCCTGGGGTCATCTCAAAAGAAGTGTCTAACAGAGGTGGACAGTGAGGGCCGTATCCGTTTCTGGTTTTCATGCCAACTTTTAGCCTGAATGACTTAAATAGACCTAACCGTTACGCCACCTGACATTTAGCTACATTTCTTGATAAGCACATGAATGACAGCCAAAGACAGTTCTTGTGCTGTCTGATACGTTTTACTGTGATCCAATCTACGAGTGAACCAGTGTTAGCGTTTGCATCTAATTAGCTCATTTAGCCAGGATAATTGGTGGAAACAAAAACCTGCACACCCACACCGGCCCTCCAGGACTGGAATTGCCCACCCCTGGTCTAAAACCGTGTTTCATTGGATAAGACTGGGGCAACTGGGTAACTGCAGGGCAAGGCTTTGTGGCCAGATTGCAAATTAGACAGCACTTAAAAGCACTTAACTGTAGAAACACCTGAGCTCTGGTGGAAGAGAGTGCAACCATTCGGCACAGACATCATAGTGTCCTTAAAGTTTGATATGTCATACTTCAGCCCACTCTAAAGAGGCGTGTCAAAAGATATTACCCAAGATTCAATCAAACACACTTAGCCACTTTAAGAACATATGCAATTCTATCAAACCAGACTTCAGACTTCAGCTGGATTCAATACAACAAGTCTGTTTTTATGACAAAAATATAAAATAAAAACCCAAGAGACAGGAAATAGGAGTGGCCAGAAAATTGCTGAGCCCGGGCTGAAGGCAGCCGCATTTTTAAAGAGCAAGTGAACTTTGCAACCCTTTGCCAGGCGTCTGTTTCCCTGATTTTGCTTTTTCAATAATATTAATATAATATTATAAAAGGGGAAAAAAGTTAAAAATGATTTAGTGAATAATTGTCACTCTTGATTCATGTAACAATTTAGGAAAAAAGATATAAAATAATATAGTCTTTTCCCAGTTTTATTCTGCCCGTATAAGCATGTAGATTAACCTACATGAGGATTAAAATAATTTCAAAAATTTATGTCCACTAGTACCCCTACCGCAATAGGAAAAATATATCCAACCAAATTATCAATACAGTGTCTAATATAAATATATGTAACATATGTATACGTATATGTAATTATCTGTGCAATGTTTTAGTGTCTGTTTATACCTGTATAATATTATGCATCCTATGCAACCTTTAATGAAGGTTTAATTTGTGAAACTGCACCTGTTACCTGAAATCCAAATATCAACCTTGACTTGTAGTAGATGTAAAAATTAGGCTATATTTGTTACAAAAACACAACAATAGTTGACTATGTCCTTGTGATTTACCATTTCATCGAGTGGAACCAATGAAACAAAATCACTTAAATCCTTAAATTGTTTTTATTTCTGTACGAAGATGGTAGAAAATCATCTTGAAATAGAAACAGTTTATTTTCCTACAGTCTTGCCAAACACTGGCAGGTCCTTAGGTTAATTTAATTACATTACATTATCAAACAAATGTCTTGCTTTGTCATTGAGTCATTACAGTTTTGGACGTATGGATATGTTGAGTTGCTGCCAAATAGTCTGAGATCGCTGCAATAGCCTGCAGTCTTTTAGAGTAAGAGACATCAAAATTGATTGCATGTACTGTATGTTATTGGATAAAATGGGATTTTACCTCAAGAAAACCTCAATATCATGGTAACCGTAATCATACTTCAACATGTGGCATGTCCACCCTCTCTAGTACAACAGGTACAATATGGTAGCCATTTTGGTTTGACAGTTACCAGTTTGACAGGTGCTGACACCCGTCAAATGAGATTAGCGAATAACTGAGCATAACGAGACGTGCTTGACTGATTGACTATAGGGAATTGGCGCACTGTGGGCAGAAGAGGCGGAGTAATTGTAGAGTAGACCCTCGGTGGCTTCGGAGCAGCGGTTGTTATGTAACTGCCAGTGCTGTGCCAGACTCCAGCACACTGATACATTCAACAGCACGCTGCAGGGAGGGAGGGAGGGAGGGATGGGGGGGGAACCCCACGGTAACACCCCCCCACCCCCCACCCCCCACCCCCGCCCCATCAATGCATGGGCCTTTGAGCCGCGCGTGATTATCACAGAACACACCCCCTCTTCTGCTTTGTCTAAGATTATCTGCAGTGAACGAAGTGTCATATAACCGTGTCAGTAATGGGAGTCGGGGTTATGTCATGACCTGACTATGGCTGGAATCCGCAGCGGCTGACCGGGGGAAGCGTGGGCCGGGGATCATCATGTTACCGCTGCGTGAATGCACCCTAGCGACTCACCAGGTGCGCACAGGTTGCCAGATGTCATCAGAGAGAGATATCTAAAGCAAGCTTAACGCACCCCCTGACAGCACATTGCAAGTAGCACATCACAGGCAGTGCTCTGTAGATCTGGCTTTAATTTCTGACGTGGTTTGGTTGGTCATGTGCTGTGACGGAAAGTTTGTGCTTTATCCTCCCGAGGCCTGGCAATTCATTTTTGTCCCCTGTAGGGGACATGAGTCTCTGGTCTTCACTGAGGCTCAGGAGGCTGCTTAGCCCATATTTAAACCTCTGTCTTACTTATCTAGTATGTCTTGACTTAGAAGCAGCAACCAATTTAGAACCAGGTTAGGTAAGTTGACTGTGTAGTCTACCGTTGTAGTTGATAAGATAAGTGCTGATTAACAACAAAACCTGACCACCATGTGACTCTCCAAGAGCAGGGCTGACAATCCCTGATCTACAGCACAGCTCTCGAATCCTGTCCACGACGTGCCACAGTTCCGATGGTCTTTTATTTTGATCAAGAAAAATCAAGCCCTGAGATGCATGGGAAGCACCTTAAAAGCTCTGAGGTCATTTGTCGATTAAAGAGATGGAAACCATTTGGGCTGTGAATGTCCACAACCAGGATTTGGTAAAGGCTCCTTCAGGACATTCTATAGCAGTGGTAACCAACCCTGTTCCTGGAGATCTACCATCCTGTAGGGTTTCATTTCAACCCTAACAAAGCACATCTCATTCAAGGGCTAGAGATTTCGTTGAGTGGCTAATTAGTAGAGTCAAGTGTGTCAAATTAGGGTTGAATTGTTCCTGGAGATCTACCGGACGGTAGATCTCCAGGAACAGAGTTGGTTACCACAGTTCTATTGTGTGAATCCACTATCTGCTATCATCCTACCTGATCTAGGACTTAAGCACTCACTAGAGGCTAAACATAAGGGACAGAGGGCCCCTGGCTGTTAGCTGGGCTGTGGCCAGTGGCAAGAGAGTCAATGCATGTGCTATAGAAATGGGTATTTTTTTGGGCAGATATTGTGCTACAATACAGCAACATTGGGAAGCATTCTATGACAATTTAATTTTTTGTTTTTTTTTGTTTTAACAAACATTGGATAAAACTCTCACAATGATTTCACATTATCCCTTTTGTACAAACTGTGCCTGGCTACTGGTACTAATCCAGGCTGTTTTATCGTGAAGCCAAATAAGGCTCTTTTCCTTACGTAGTGATCTTACTGAGTGACTATTGTTCCTCTGTGTTGGTTCCCGGAGACAAGTGAAGGGGAGATTCTTGTTGCGAAAAAAATCAAACAATGGTTTGATTACCTAGTTGTGTTTAAGTGCACTGCTAAACTGTACAAATACATTCACCAACCCCTGTGGTTGCGTTTCCCTGTCTGATGTACAGAGATTAGGGATGCCTGTCTGTCAGTGTCACGGTTTCAGATTTCAGTCAAGGGGATACCCTGATGTAGAATGAGTTTCTGGTGTTGAAATGAGGAATGCTTGCTGATAAATGTTTTTTCACTGTGTAAGAAATGATGTGATAATTCAGGCTTAAAATCTACAGTTTGTGATCTTATATTTATAGTCCTGGAGTGTGATGTGTTGTTATTCAGTTATGCAGTGTCCTCAGCCTCCCTCTAAACAGGGAAGGCTTGAAAAGAGAGAAAGCCATAGGCAGTGAACGGCCGACTGGTAGAAACTCTTCGCCTACCTGGGATTTCTCTTTGAGGGGTGGGGGAAATGGTTTAGCCCAGCTTAGATAATTACGTTTGACTTGTTCGGAAACGTCCACTCCTGAATCCTTCTTTAAGACACCGGTAATGTCCTGGCTTTCGCTTCAGTCTCAGACAAGCAGGGCGCTAAGAAGAAATGCAAATGTTTATAAGTCTAAGGTAGCATTATTTCCAGCTGTGTGTATGGGATTGTGAAAGGCTTCTATTCATGGTGGGGAAACACCATAAATCTCCACCCGCTTAAGCTGAGTGACAGTTAGCGACAGTGCGGTGCTGCTTATTTAGCCCATTAGAAGCCATCGGGTGCACGTTGACTGCGGTGGGATCCCGCAGACGTGAAGATGACACGTCGGAATCCTTGTTACCACGGGGACGTGATAATTTTGGGTCCGTCGTGTGGCTGCCTCAATGATGTGCTGCTGTTGCTCTGCCAAGGCTGTGTAGCGTGTGACGCACTGAGGAAGAGGAGCCCGGTGAAGGGGAAAAGAGAGATAAAGAGTGAAAGAGACTAGGTGGATGTGATGCGTCACGTCATCTGAATGAGACAAAAGCAACTGATGTCTTTGATTGACCAGAAATACTTTGTAGACCTAATTATATTATGAATATACTGCACAGAGTAGCTATAGCACAACTGCTAATCTATATTAATGTATCAGCAGCATTTGTTCTCATCGGCTAATATGGCATGTGAAAGAACTAGAATTTTGCTTGCGAAGACGCAAGTCAGTTTCTCTCGACTCTCCTGAACTCACTGCTTGTGATTGACAGCTCAGGTTTTAACAAAGATGTTTTGCTTATATTCACAAAAGCAAGCCTCTTCCCCTTTCCCCGAAACACCACTCACTCTGGATGATTATGGCTGGCTTTATGCTTATTGGTTAATGTCACAGGGTAATGGCTAGTGCCTTTGGCCAAGGATCTGTCGAGCTGCAATATATTTTAAATCTTTGGCTCTGACAAAACATTCCTAGAAAGAGAGCGTCCCTCAGTCATTCATCCAACGCCTGAATAAGCAGCTCCCCCTAGGTGATAAAAGTACCAAAGAGTTCCATTAAACGGTGACTGGCCATAAACATAACCTGAATGCGTTTAGTGACTCGAAATACTTTCAGATGGAGACTGCTGATGATATACAGCATGTGGAACTGTATGGCTAGGTTTCAGCTCTTCTTCTGAAGACCTGTCTTGATATCAGTGGATGCTGTGGAGGGGTGTTTGCTACTCTGTGTGTGAGCCTGTCAGTTTGTGCCTTCCTCTCTCTCAGGATGGTGAGCAGGTGGTAATTATTGTGTTGGGTGTTCCAGCTGGGCCTGGGGGAGGGGGGATGCTGGCATGCATTTTGTCCTTGTTTTACATACAATTGCGCAGGGAAATGCACAGTACTGTGCAAAAGTTAGAGACCACCCTTTCTTTTATTTACTTTCCAGTGCAAACAGCCATTAAGTGCAAGTTATTTATTTTTCAGTGTCAGAAAATATTGCAGCAAACATATACTTAACATGAAATTACATAAACCTCTAGAATTTTGTACTATAGCAAATATACTTTATCTTTCAGTATTTAACGTGTCCACCCTTTGCCTTTATTACAGCTTCCGTTCTTTCTGGGAAGGTTGCTTTGAGTTTTCTTTTTTTTAATTTGCAGCTCCAAAAAAGCTTAGAGGTTTCTTAGAAGTTGATGGATTTTCTGCTTCTCTCGATCCAAGTGGTCCCAAACACATTTAAATGATGTTGAGATCTGGACTGTGGGGTGGCCAGTCCATTGTTCTGAGGATACCAGCTGCTTGATCTTCTTAGCAGTGTGCTGGGGGCCATTATCTTGCTGCAGAATTAATTAGCTCCCGATCAAACGTTGTCCAGAGGGTATGGCATGATATGTTAAGATGTGTTTGTATTTATCAGCATTCACGATGCCTTCAATCTGAACCAAATCACCAACTCCAGATGTTGTTATGCAACCCTAAATTTGCATTGATCCTCCACCATGTTTGCCTGGTGGCTGTAGACATGGTTACAAGAGTCTTTCTTTGCTTCGGGGATGTATATACTGCCTTCACCTACTTATAAAAATCTCAGATTTAGACTCATCGGTTCATAAAACCTAACTCCATTCTTAGGTGTCCAGTTTCGGTGCACTAGTGCAATTTTCTTCTCTTTTGTTTATTTCCTTTTCTCAGTAGTGGTGTTTTGATAGCTACACATCCTTTCAGACCCATGGCATTGAGTTGTCTGCTCACAGTGGAAAGATTGACAGAAACACCTGTGGATTTCTTCAGATCTGAAGCAAGTGCAAGTGCTAAACTCCTGTTTTTTCACTTATTTTCCTTTGAGTTTCACCTTCCTTATGCAATTGAATTATCTTGTGTCTAATCTAATCAGAAATATTTACTTTTGCCAATGTGACAAACACGCCTGCCACAGGCCACCGAAGTGGCTTTCCAAGGGGCCCTCCAGCACAGAGACACAGGGAGATGATGTTCAAATAGTCCACATTTATTTACGAGGGTTTGGCAAGATGTTACAGCCAAGTGAGCAGATCTAAAACACTGTCATGACAGAGAGGCTCCCCCATGTGAGTGGGGATGGCAGATTTAACCTGTGCGCACTGATTACCTCACTACGCACAGGTGCAGCCACTCCTGCTCCCGGGTCCAATTAGCCTGGCCAATTATATAATTAATAACCAATTATCTAACTAGCCAGGTCTAATTAGCTTGACCCAGGGCAGGTGTGGCTGCTTAAACCAGCCATCCCCACACCACAGCCATTTTACATTCACTTGACAAAGAAATCAGCAAGGCAGCTAAGGTGTTTGGGTAGTTGTTAGTTCGAATGTTAGCATCACTTTTGAAGGCAAAGAATTCTAACATAATGTCATTGACACTTTTGGTAACAACTTTTGTTGCAAGATATTTTATCGTGAAGGTAAACAGCTGAAACTTGCTTGTTAATGGTGAGGATGGAAGACTTAAAGTGGAAGTAAAATGCACTTTCCTTTAATGAGTGCAGTATGGGAAAATGTTTGTGTAAACTGGGGAAATGTTACTTTCATGTCATTGAACATAATGGCAAGACAGAGATACTTCCCTACCTTAATTTGAACTATTAATACTCTGCTACTCAGGTACGCATTCAGCCTCGGTGAGGTATTTAACTTTTAGCAGTTGAAATTTAATTTAACCAGAGTTGCTCTATAAATAGAACAATGATTGTGCAGGAGCCTGCTGACTTTACAGCTGATTATGCAAATTCATACCCGGGCCCAATTTGCAGAGAGATTCACTCTTTGAGGCTTTGATTTGGGCCGGGATGGATAAGGGACTTTTTGAAGAAACCGCTTGCGTTGTGGCTTTGAAAGGTCTGCTCGGCCAAAGACAGCGGTTAGGTGAATACAAATACACTCCCCTCTGTCCTTCTGATGAGCACGGATGTTATTTGAAGGGTTCTGTGTACAACTTATTTGACCTTTGGATTTTTTTTCTGTTTTCTGTTCTCTGGATGATATTCTTACCCTTTCCTGATTTGTAGGTATAGTGACGTGTTGGGGGGTATGCACTTTTGGAAGTTGCTTTGGCTAAAAGTGTCTGTTAAGTGGAAAAATTATTTAGCATTTTCATATTTCGTATGATGTTAGATTTTGGTTACAGTTTGGAAATCGACTGTAACCAGACAGTGTTCTTTTGCAAAAGTGGCAAAGGAAATGCCTTGCCTGATAGATTCTTGGTCAATGAGATTTATGAGGTATTGCAAATATGGTCTTTAAGGCCCCTGTAATGATTAATATATAGTAATATTTCTATTTATGGTTTAGCTTGCAATATATTTGAGTCAGCACAGATTTATTTTTGCTTGTTTGTTGCTACTGTGGTCACTTGTTTATGAGTATTTTTTGCTGTTTTAATTAGCTGTTGATTGAAGTATGTTGAAGAAGTGTATGTATTTTTTCCATGTAATTGTCATGCTAGCATCAACTATTAAAAGGACATTAAGCGTAGCTTAGAGGTGATAGTTTAGATTGGCCTCACAAATGCTGAATTCCACCCCCCCCCCCCCCCCCCCTTAAATCTTTTTAGAAAATTAAGAAAAATCACTCAAAATAAAATGTATAAAAAGTGTTAGGTTCACAAAGTGCTTCAATTTGTTTCTTCACTTCCTCTCAAGGTTGTAAATGTATTGAGCCTGTGGGTAAAAATAAATGAACCCAATACAAATGAGTCAGAAAATCCTTGGTCAGAGAATTTCTGGTCATTGTTTAGTATGCAGTGGAAAATACAGGTATGATAATTTTTTGTTTCCTGGCTGAATAAAAGATTACCATACAACAACTCAGTCTAGCACCAGAATAAATGTTTGGTTGTTGGTCCTGGTTAGACTCACCACACAGTGGCATTTCTTGTCATCTGTAAAGAGTACAGTTATTATAATACACTGCTGTAGTTTCAGAAGTGATTCAACAGTTTTATGTTACAACTTAATGCTGTAAAAATACACTGTGCTTCAGCTGTTCTGGCCACTTGTTTATTCATAAAATATACAACAGCAGGAGTGCTGATCTTTCTTTCTTCTTCTTTTATATTTCTTTTAATCTTTCTGATCATAATGAATAACTTTTGGATAAGTACTAGGGAAACCTGATGCTAGATCAGCACGCCTACTCTGAGTCACTATGAATACGGGTCCTGGGTATTCTACTCTGGCAATCGCTTTCATTTACTGCCACCTTGTGGACATATCCTGCAGACGCACAAGGGGAACATCCAGTCCCCAAAGGCGAGGTCACTCCATTCATGCTGAGAGTGGTTCTGAGAGACAGATTCATTAATTTATTAGGTAAAATTTAAACTTCCCCAGGGACCACCCACTGTGAAGCTGCCTTGTGCATCAGGCTCAGCTCCCCCATTTGGTTCTGGCAAACCTCTCCCTCTTTCTGCTCCAGAGGCCGGCATTGCATTTGAGCAGTCACCAGAGACATTGTACCACAGATTCTACAGACCAACCAGATATACAGCTCTGCATTCTTAACACTGAACATGCTGTATCCCTTCCACTGGGGCTGAAACATTCCAACCAATGCAGCTTCTGAAAATTTGTTAAAATGAGAGTTAGTTCACTATCTTGGTTTTTTTTTTCTCTTTCATATTATTTCAGTTTTGGTTTATGTTCAATTGGTCAAGACATCTTTTGTGTGCAATGAAGAATATTTTGGATAGTTTATGATGACCTGCAAGCTTCACGATAGCAGATATAGGAGTATTTGGGGATTTTGTGGTCTAAAGAAAGAAAATAGACTTCAGGTATCTCCGAAGCAGTTTGTACAGCACCATTATACTTCCACAGTGACCAGAATACATGTGTCCTGAATAATTTTACTCACAATTAGAAATATAATATACATTTTTATATCATGCCAAGTACTGCTTTCATTGAGCGCAATGGTCTCAGATTACACAAGTGATACAAATCATTCCAACCACATATAATATTGAATGTCAGTTTTTGAAGAAAATCCTAAAATACATACATCTGGCCTCTGGTACAATGACATTGTACAAGGTGCTCTGGAGTTACTTGAAGTGTTCTTGCTTTAGACTAATAAACCCAGAATGCCCCTGTACCTGCGATTGTAAAGTGGGCATGTCATCAGAAACTCCAAAAATCTAAAATATCCTTCATCACACACAAAACTATCTCGGCCAATTTAAACAATACACTAAAACTGAAATAATATAAAATTCCCAGCAAGTTAACTATCCTTTTAAGGGGTGTGAGAAAGCACAGTCATTAAAGATTGATTGATCGATTGATTGATACCAGTTTATTGTCCTGTTACCAACTGGAATCTCCTGTAGTTCAGAGGCAGAAAGGACGGATGGACTGCTAGGGCTGAGTATCTGGTGTCACTAAAGAATCTGTGGTTCATTTTGTCTCTCACAGTTATGTGTGAGTTTGTTAAAAAAAAAAAAAACTGCGCTGCCCCATATTGACCTGGCTCTGACCTTCATGCCCTCTGCTCGTTTGCATACTGAGGCAGACCGATGAGTTGCCAGTGGATGCTAATCTTTGCTTTTGGAGTTGTATTAAGAATTGGGGTCAGCGACTTTAAACTGTCTAACTGATTGGCTGAAGCGTCACTAATCCCATTAAAGCTTCCATGAGCTCATGAAGCCGCATGAAGGGGGTGGATTGGGGTGGGAGGACTGTCACCATTTCAGAAGGACGGACTCGATATAGAAAAAACGATTTATCACTTTTCATTTATCACTTGTGTCACTTTTCATTCTGTCCCCACAACCAACAATTCTTTTCCTTAACCAAGAACAATTTTCAGTTTTGTCTTGTATGAAATGCACAGTTTTATCTATCTTTGCACTCATAGTTTTCAGATGAATCCTTTAACTTAGATATTATTTATTTATTTATTTATTTATTTGTATGTACTCCATGACTTCAAGAGTTACGGTTTGTGGAATAACTCTTTCTATGTGTTCATGTTCAGATCACTAGGGGGCAGTGTTAAAAAGCACAGGAGCTCATCACTGTCTGGTCACAAGGGCTCTGATTAGTGATACACAGTAGGATATAACTGTTACAAGTACTGAGGGAGAAATTAAAGATGAAATGGGCACTTTACTGAAACATTTGGGTTTATTATTATTATTATTATTGTTATAATTATAATAATAATAATAATTATTATTATTTGTGGAAATAAATTACGTTTACAGATTTAAAGAAAAAGAGAGTGAAAAAGTTCATTGCTACGTTGAGAGAGAGAGAGAGAGAGAGAGAGAGAGATTACACCCAGTGTCAGAGAACAGTGTAGCCAAAATATGAGTGACATATGTATCCTCAAATGAAAACGTGCATAATGCGAAGAAGCTGGCAGCTGTCAGCATGCTGAGTAAAGATATCGATTAGCAGAATGAGCTGAAGGGCTTTGCTGTCGTTGGTGTATTCTGAGCTGGGAATGGTTCCCTAGGCTGAGAGGAGAACTCTGTGTCATGGGCTGCATAGCTTCTCTGATGATGTGGGTCTGAGATCTCCAGAGTCTGCAGTGTTTCCCAGTCACACATACATTTGTCCGTCTTGCGGGGAATTTCTGTAGTGCAAAATTAATATTCTATGAATCCAGTAATTTGCGATATGCCACTAGCGGAAATGAAGCTACAATATCAATCATAATTATTTAATATTTAATTTCACTGTTAATGTCATTCTTAATGTTATGATTTATTATTATTATTATTATTATTATTATTATTATTATTATCATCATCAGCATCATCACTGTTATTTTTGTCATGATTGCCATGATTGCATTGTGTTTGCACTGAGCTGTGCCAACTTATCTTTTTAGGGTCAAGGAAGAACAAAAGCCTCAGCCGCCACAGTAAGTAATGCATTTCCCAGAGTGCTGTAGGGTTTGTCACGTGTTCTTCTCGCTCAGTACCCTGTGCGTCCTGTGGCTACCTCGTAACTGGAAGGGGGGGAGGGGCACCATCAACCCAACCCTCCCCCAGCCCACTGCACCCTGATACCTGCCCGACCCTTCCGTGTGTCATCTGCTTTTGATTGGCTAGTAAGAGAGCTTTGTCTGGCTTCTGTCTCCATCCCCATGTGGGCTGGATGCACTTCCTCACATTCCTATTGGCTGGACCTCTGAGGCAGTTCCCATGTTCATTGGCTGTAACTTCCCTCCCTTGATAACAGACTTCTTGTTTCCCTACGAGTCTCTCTATTTCTGTTGCTTTCACTGTTGTTGTCGATGTCCCTATTATAACCATCAGCACCGACGCTGGAGTCCTTACCAGCTCTGCTGTGACTGGCATGACTGTTGCTGCTGTGGTTGTGATCTGAGAGCCAGCGTTGGTGTCTGACAGGTCACGTTGTGTGCTTATTTAAACAGGTGGTTTCCGTTTAGCGGTATCACTGATCTGGTAAATAGCGTTCTTCAACCCCAGCAAAGCTCCCAAAATGAGAAGCAGCCCGAGACGTAAGTAAAAGACCCCTTCCAAAAAACCCTGTGACATTCCCCCCCGTGTTTCTGTATACCGTCCACAAGGGGGCAGTGTGTGTCAGCCTGCCGGTTACGTCCCCTGTAGTCTGTAGTGTCTGTTGAAAAGTGGACCTCAAATATATGTACTGTTTCTTCACATTTTGATTACAGATTGTGAGTACAAGGATATTTTCAGTATTGTGAAAATTAACTATTTGAATGTTCTAGTAAGGAATTGTTTAATACACAGCCTGTCCTATATGTGGATGTATATCCTGGATATAAATGTTTCATGTGAACATGTGTGTATCCTATGCTTTGCCCATCCCAAGCAATGCTTTTAAGTGTTTGGTATGTTCAAAATTCGAACTCTATACGCCATATTATGTATGTTGAAGGGAAGTCAAAGTCCTCATGTAATATTTATTCTCTATAAATCACCAAGAATGTCTCATTTTTCAATTTCATTGATTGGAAGCATTTTGAATGGGTTCTGTGTTTGCTAGCTGAGTTTAAAGTTGTGCATGGGAGATAAAAGGACATATTTATGTGCTAACACTATTAGTTGAATCAGTATCTGTCAATCAATCCTGGTGATTTGTATAATGGTACAAAGCTCAATGTGCAAAATGTCTATGGTCTTCCTATGGAATGTTTTGGCCTTGTTTATTCAGTAGGAAATGTTTGGAAGAAACAAGTTGATAACTCCTTGTTCATTCATTAGAGCTGGACAACACTAAACCAATAAAGTGCTTGGTTTAAACAAGAATATTATAATTAAATAGAGTAAAATGATTCAATAGATCTTTAAAATTAAGGTGTAGAATAAATAACTTGAAAACTTGAATACTGTGTTGCATAGGGACAATATCTCAGGATGAATAACTGCAGGTGAATAATTTTATTTCTGCCATTTGTAATAATATCTTGGAGGCAATTCCAGAAAGGAGTGACAAAGATAAATAAAAGTAATATCTAATAATAATAAATTATATATTTACTAATAAGTACAGTAACTTTTAGAATCTTGCGACCAACTCTGTTTACAAGGATGCTTATTTATAGCCCAAGGCAAGGAGACACCACCTTTACCTCACTGAAGACTGAGAAGTGATGTCCATGACAGCATGGATGGGGGGGAGGATCTCATGTTTCCCAGAATGCACTGAGGCATATGGCTTGCCTACACCTCTAGTGCAGTAGGGGTTAGCTATGGGTGCCAGAGAGCAGAGCAGAGAAGGGGGGGAGGCGGAGCATGATTAAATATCAGTTTTCTCACCTCCCGGTTCAGTGCGGGGATGCTGCCGTGCGCCTCGTGCACCAGCTGCCCTCTGATGCTGGACGGTGTCCAGACATTTCGCATCTGATCTGGGATGCTCAGTGAGTCTCGGAGGGGTTGGGAGTTTAGGTTACGCACCTCTCCCAGCACGAGGGTGCGGGTCATGGCTGTTTCGCAGGCCTTCTGTGCCTAGACAGCATCTGTCAGACCCCCTATTTTGATACTTATTTTTTTCGCCTTCCCTATTTGTAATCATCACTGCTACCTGTGGAGTCACTGGCTGTAACTGTGCAAGGAGCACTGCAGCCTAATCCCATCCACTCCTCTTTAGCCCTGATCTGCAGGCAAGTTGTCCCAGCTCTCTCTGTAGAGCATCTGGAAAAGGAATGTACAACTGAAGAGTTTGGTTCCAAAACGAGATATATCCATTATACATAATACCGCAAGGTTATGGTTTTGAGCCTGACATGTGAAGCTAGCAACCCTTTATTTCTCAGGCTACAGAACATGCAGTACTGCAGGAGGGCCAATTCCAAGCGGAGCGGAGGTGCGTCCTTCACTAATGACAGCCGGTAGACTGTTATTGTCCAGGGCAGCTGATTGGCTGATTTAAATTGCATCCTGCCACTGGGTGCTCTTCATTAAAGTTACCAAAGAACATAGGAATCACTCAGACCTGTGATTGTAAGACCCTGCCTGCGTTTGTGGTGAACACCTGTATGAACTGAGCTGCCTGGAGTCCCTGGGGTCTCCTGCTTGAAACGGGTTGCTCTTCTGATTCTGAACAAGCAGTACACTTCTTTCTTGGTGCCGTGCTTCTCTCTGTTCTTCAGTTATCTGTCTGTCTCCTCTTTTCTCAGCCTTGGAGTGAAATGTAAATGATTGTAGTGCCATTGTTAATTGAGGATTTCTTTTCAGGTAGCTTGTAGTTTAAAAGATGAGGAATCCAACAACTCCTCCCCCCTCAAGTCATCCTCTGATTGGATGAATATTCAAATAATCGATTTGAAGTTTTAGCAAAATATTCTTTTGTGTATTGATTTCCTTCTTGTTTATTGACTGTATTACATGTGATCTGGTTGTTGTATGGAAAAGCCCACCTGCTTGTTATCTACTGAAGGTCAACAGAATCTCTTCCACTAGTGTGAGTGTAAACTGCAGTACGATTGTTAATAGGCCAGTAATTGGCTGTGCCCTCTCTCATTGGTGTACAGCGGCTCCTCTGTCCAATGGGGGGCCTGCACTCTATGACAGTTTTGGCAGCTGTCTAAGTGGTGCAGTCTGGGGCAGTGATTGTGCAGTGCAGCACAGCTGAGGGTCTACAGAGCAGACAGGAGCAGAAGGTTGCTGTGTACATCATGGAGGAGGCACACGCTAGTGTTTAATTAAAGCAAGGGCAAACCATAGGACCAACAGACCTGCGATTACATTTTGCCATTACAAATGGAAGTATAAAGAGAACAGGACCACATTTATTATTCTAAATATTATTATTATTATTATTATTATTTTTATTATTCAGAATACATAAGGTACAGAACATTAATGATGAGAGGGGGGAGATATATTAGGCAGGTGACTGCGCCGCTTGGCTCTTCAGATGATCCTTGACTCTCAGAGGTCGGTGTGATTTAGCGACAGCGTTCGGTGCGCCTCGCGTTCCGATCCCGAGCGCGGCGCTCCGTTCCCATGGTGATCGGGTGCAGCGGGTCCGCCGGCGGGGGAAAGGGAAGCGGCGCGCTCTCCTCCCCGCGCCGCGGCCGGCGGTAAAAGGATCGCGGAGCTTAATAATTCAGCGGCCTGATGAATGTTGCAGGGGATACGCGGGCCCGATCCATTCCGATGGCGATACGTCGAAGTCAGCCCAGTGTTCGGTTCCCAGGGCGACGGCGGATTGACCGCTGTCATACAAAATGCATGGGCGTCAACGCAAGGGTCAGAGGCTGCGTCTCAGTCGACCGCCCCTCCGGTTTCTTCCCGGTTCCGGTCAAATTGGGTTGGTGGGTCTGGACTGTAACCTGGGAGCTGTCACACACACACACACATACACACACACACACAGGTGTCCTTCTGGTGTAACAGTAGAAGAACTTGCTTCTGAACTCTTAGCTGTTCTGGCACATGCAAATAAGGTTACATGACCCATCTGTCAGAAATATTATCTGTGTTGCTGAGGTATTATCGTACTTTATAAATTCAATATGGAGGATGAGTGGTTAACCGGGCTGGTTTTGTGTGCCGTTCGGCGAAGAGGGCCAAGCTGCCCGGGCCTCGCTGAGCGCATCTTTACTGAGAAGCGTGCGGATTCAGAGATTTGGCCTATTGTCTTACACCAGACCTGAAATAGACACACAGGTGCAAATGATTCATTAAACGGCTGGGGAACCTGAGAAAGTGGAATTAAGGGAGGCAAGCTCACCTGATACTCGCCTCTTTCAGATACTCAGGGGCTCTTTTAAATGACAACATGAGGTTGAGGTTTATGCTTTTTAAGGGGAAACAACAATTCCTTGAATTTGTGCTTCCACCTTCCAGACAAGTCGTGAGTGCGTTCTCCTGTGTCAGATGTTAAGAAATGTAATGGCCATTGAAGAAGATTTCAGACCTCCAGACACTGAGACAGTGTGCTTTAGTTTACAGCTTTAATATTTAAATTTCTTTTAGAATGGCAGGTGACATGCAACACTGTAAGACCCGGGGCTGACAGGGAAGTAGAGACAGATAGGACTTACTGACCTTTTCTATGAGTGTAGGTCAGTACTGCAAGATTAGTGCACTGAGATTCTGTTTGCAACAGTAATCTCTTGAACTGTTAGTGACAGACCCATTGACTAAGAAGATGGCAGCCACACTGAATGTTGGACAATGAGGCATGGTCCAGTAACGGTCATGCCTGGGTAAAGGAGGGTAAAATGCGGTTTTTGTTGGGACTTGGTAAGGGAGAGTGCAGTTCAGGTTGGCCATGGCTGGGTGAGCTATTTTTTAGTGTTGTTCTGAATGTTAGCATCTCAAATACAGCATCCAGTAGACTGGGGTGTAGAGTTTACATGTATTCATACCTATAACAGGAGCATCAGAGAGCTTTCAGAATTTACCACCTTACATAATCTCTCAGTAAATATTTATTTCTGTGTAGCACCGTTTACACATACAGTATGTTGTCACATAGAACTTCACAATTGGTATGTTTATTACAATGGTTCTCATGCAATATATTAAGGCCAACAGGACTCAAGTAGAGTAGATTTTTAATGTAGTGGATGTGTGTTGAGCAAGAGACTAAAAGGTCAATTTTGCATCTTAAAGCCCAAAATGGTTTCTATCTGGGGAAAGTCTTTTCCAAGCTTGGAATCCCTGAAGCTGAAATGCTACCAGTTTAAAGCTTTGAAATTCTGGGTAAAGTTGGATCCTGTGACTGTAGGGTTCTGTTTGGGTGATGGGGGAAAACTTGATCAGGATGAGTAAAATAAAATACACTGTGGAGTATACTGTACAATGTATAAACTGAGAAGGCACGATCCTCAACCCTGTCTCTCCTGTTCATAAGCTTTGTCAAATAATGTGATGCATGGATATCCCTCTAATATTATTATTAATAAAATGTATTTATAGAGCACCTTTCATATAAGGCAACAAGCAGTATCACAGTGGAATAAAAAAGACATCAAATAAATAATGCATGTGAAAATGCATACACAATTGAATAAATGAAAACAGCAATTACATTAAAGCCATCTGAAACAAGAATATTTCCTGCCGAGGCTTAAAATGAGCAATGAATGAAGCTTCTCTTATGTCTGGTGTTAAACTGCTCCATAGTTTTGTTGCATACACAGTCAAGAATCCTGCTCCACTTTGTACATAATTTAGCTTTGGTACACACAAGGGCTTTTCTTTAGCAGATCTCAGTGTTCCGATTCGCTGACAATAAATTTAAATATTGGGGATGTATTTGGGTGCTGATCCAATTAGGGCTTTTAAAGAAGCGAAGGAACTTTAAAATGTCAGTGTGGACGGCATGAAGCAGACTGATGTGCAGATGCTGGGCATCCCCCCCCCTCCCCCACGTGTCTGTGCAGCAGGTCCTCTGGCCTGACAGCATTAGCACGTTAGCCGTGCTATACTTTGCGATCAGTGGATGTGTGAGTGTGAATGCTGACTCCTCAGAGCAGCTACTGGCAGTACGAGCTCTGCCGCTGGACAGTCCAGACCTCGCTGCCACTAAAGGTAACCTTGTGAAGGCCCGAGGCGACCTGCTTGGCACTTCCGAGGTGGCAGCCAGAGGAGAGGTCCAGACGAGTACAGAGGCCAATAAGGATATGATGCCAACCATCTGGTTAGCATATAGACAGCGAGATTGTCCCATTACTCACACCTGTGGGTTTTGTACTCAGCCAAGTGGCTACTTGTGTTACGCATTTCCACTAATTAGTCTCAGTGTCCAAGTAGGAATGAAAACTGCAGTGTTCTGAGGATTTTCTCTGCACATTGGGACACCCTTATTGACGCGAAGACAGTGTTCCGGTGGCAAAAAAACATAATTTACTTAGCATGAAATTGTGCTGGCTACTACTAGCACAAGATACCAATAGGTGGCTAACCGTAGTACAAATAATGCAAACACATTGTAATTTATATTGGACATATGGACTTACTGTATATATGGACCATTATGTGCTGGAATGTATATTGGAATGTTTTATTCCCCATCATCTTGCTGACTTGGGAAGACTCTTTGGACTCCAGACCGTGATGAATTTTGGGATACACTTGGTTCTTCCTAAGTGGTATTAGGGTAAGGGAGCATTAAGCATGGGATAAGTGCAATGCGTGTTGGCATTTTTTGACGGGACAGTCCTGCTCACTTAATCGTTCCATGTGAACACACATTTAATGTGGCAATCCTTAATTCTGAATCATGTTAAAAAAATTCCATGTGCAATACCTTGTCATCCTGGCATATTTGTAGCAATATCATTTCAATGTTTGCATTCTGAAATTTACCTCAAAATGTAATTTTCCACTGGTGGTGTCGTCGGTAACAGTCCCACCAAGTGTTCAAAAATGATTATGCACGTACAAGAACATGCCAAATTCGAATGAGCAAGCATCTAAAATCCAAAAGGTATCTTTAAAATTATGATTTGATATTCTTAGTATTACTGTGTCAGACAACATTGTTGATTGTCTTTAGGCAGTTTTTTCTCCAAATATGCTATCGCTCGATTACCTTATGTAATAAAAATAAGCACTCGATGTGCTGCTTTCTAAATCGTTTTGTTTCGAATGGAGCTCTGGTATTTGGAGTGATGGCCAATCTGGTAAACTTCTGTGGTGGAAAATCCACAAAAGCTGAAAAATTACGGATAGACAAAACTGGAAGTGTGGTGGTGCCCTGCTGTGATCATGTGACAGGAAGACACCACTCCATTCTCTCTGTTCCTGTGAACCATAGAAGGCTCAGCTCTGCTGGATTGACTGCAGTGTTGCAGTCTAGCAAAGCGCACCAGCGTCTCTGTCGAATGTCAGAAGTCCCTGTGGCATTATGAATACTTGACATGTGGAAGAGGGTGGCCAATAGATAGCCCTGCCAGCAAGGCTGAACTCTAGACACTTAATGTACCAAATCTGAAGATGTGGAAATAAAATAGCTGGTTTAGGACCTAATTTATGATTCTAGCCTTATATAACCTTTTAAATGATAATATAACATCTTAAGAATGTAGAAAGTTATTATGTTCAGCATCCTGGGAATTAAGGCCTGGATAAAGAGAATAGGAATTTTCTCTTATCCAAAAGTTTTAAAAAATCGGGTATGGATACATAGAATCTAATATTGATAAAGAAGTTGGATGATGACCTAGGCTGCTTTCCTGGGGACATGTGACAAACAGTGTTTGCGAGTAACAGTTTATGATTGAACAATTTACAGATGAGAGAGCTGGTTGAAATGTATAATTTAAGGATAGACACAGGGTGAATACTTTACTTGAAATGTTTAATTTAAAAATATTCTAAATAAGGTATTTAACTTAGGTCTGTTTCAGGATCAGGCTGTTTGCAATAATCCTGTTGCCCGCTTATAGCTCTGGAGAAGTGGGTTAAACAGCCTTGCTCAATTACATAGCATTGGAGTCCTCTCTGGGATTCAAGCCCATAACCATAAACGGCCACAGCCCAGCATTTTGACTATTGCACATGTTCCCTAGCATCTCTACAGCTCTGGTTCAGGAAAGCCACAAGTTCAGTACAGTTACCTCCTCCTCACCTAGTTTTAAAACATGGTTTCTGACTGGAAAAGGTGAAAACAAATATTGTCTAACTGTAGCTATAATGAGAGCAGATTATGATGTTTTCTCATTATATGCAATCAGTTAATGTTGTGTATATATGTGCTGTACTGAAGTGGGTCCTCTGGCTGAAAATGGCCAAGACTGCATGAAATTTGTTACAAGTGAAAATTCTTATGCTCTTATATGGTATGTATTGATTGAGAAAAGTAGGCCTACAGTACATTTATTGAGAAAATCACAATTCCAAAGTGTATACAATTTGGCTGGTAGCTATTCGAGCTCGGCTAATCTAAGGAGTAAAATGGTATCTTCCTGAGGAGTAAAATCCAATGCAGATGCATAGCTGCTGCCCTTTCTGACTCTGCTCTCTGGAACCCCTGCAGGAGGTTGCACCAGCAGTTTGAGATGTACAAGGAGCAGGTGAAGAAGATGGGGGACGAGTCGCAGCTGACGCTGGAGCAGAAGGGGGAGGCGCCCACTTGCGGAATCTGCCACAAGACCAAGTTCGCCGACGGCTGCGGTCACGTCTGTTCATATTGCCAAACAAAATTCTGTGCACGGTGCGGAGGTCGAGTGCCTCTGCGGTCAAATAAGGTAGGCGCACCGGGACGCATGCAGAAGCACGCGTGTGCCTGCACATGCACTCACGCGCACAGTGTGCACACATAAGAATAAGTATGTGAGAACACACAGCGAAAGAACCTACAGGCTACTGGTTATAATTTGTGATACCAAAATCTAAACTGAACTACTGGCCTAATGTTAGGAGTTGATATTGAGATTGGATGGATTGTATGCTGCATTTATCAAGCAGTATGTGCCCCGCAGTCCAATCTTTTAATGTGTTTATACATATATGTTTGTATATATGTGTATTTAACAAGTCAGAAGCTCTTGCCCAAGGTAAGATTAGAAGCCGTGTCTCTCACTTCCCCAAAGACTTTAAGACAAATGTGTTACCTGTCATCTTAAGGTGAAATTGCCCCTAGCTGATGGCAATGTTGTTATTTTCTTCAGAAAGTGTTGTCACAGTAACCTGCTACAAGGCCTTAGCTTTACTGCACCTCACTGCGCTTACTAGTTAACTACATCCGCTACATACTATATGTGTATATATTACAAATTGGACCGTGAATCAATATTTTGTGGTTTTGGCTCTGTACTCCAGAAACTAGGATTTGAAATTAAACTATGCCTATGAGGTCAAAATGCAGACTGTCAGCTTTAATTTGATGGTATTTACATCCATGTGGGATATAACTTGTAGGAATGATAGCTCTTTTTATACATAGTCCCCCTATTTTAGGGGAACAGAGGTAACTGGACAATTAGCTTCTCAGCTGTTTCTTGGCTACCTATGTGTCATTGCATTATTCATTCATGCACAAGCTAACCGAATGACTATAGTTGATTCTAGGTTTTGCATTTGCATTTGGAGTTTGTTGCTGTTGTCTCTGAACATGAGGGCCAAAGTCAATGCTAGAAAAGCAGGACAGCATGAAAAATCAGAATTAGTCAATCAGAGACATAGTCAAAATATTTGGTGTTTCAAAATTAATTGTTTAATACTTTGTTAGGAAGCAAGAATGCACTGGCAAGCTCAGCAATAGCAAATGATCATCAGGTAAACCATGGAAGAACACTGTAGTGGCAGAGCAAAGAATACTTAGAAACATGGAAAAAAAAATTACAAACACTCTCCTGGATATAGGCACGGATGTATTAAAGATGACCATAAAGAGAAGACTACGCAAACATAACCTCAGAGGGTTTGCTGGCATATGCGAACCACTGATAAGCCTCAGGAACAGAATGACTAGGTTAGAGCATGCAACAAAACACATTAAGGAACTCTGGACATTCTGGAGTTTTAGTCTTATGAAGAGATGGGTATTAGCCGGAACAAAAGTCATGGAAAAAGGAAAGTGTGGTCATAGAGACCCTTATCTGCTCAGATCCAAACAAATGGCTCCAAACTCACTGGATGGCTCTTCACCTTGCAGCAGTACAATGACCCCAAACATACTGCTAAAGCAGCCTATGAGTTTTCAGGGCCTAAAAGTGGGATGTTCTTGATTGGACAAGTCAATCACCTGACCTGAATCAAACGGAACATGTGTTTCACTTTCTGAAGATAAGACTGAAGGCAAAAAGCCCCCAAAACAAACAGAAACTGAATATGGCTGCACTACAGGCCTAGTGCAGCACTACAATGCAGATAATGGCAGCAGATTTTTTCAGCCAGTCTAATTACTGATTCCACACTACAGATAAAAATGTCATGCTTTCAGAAAGACCTGCTAATTAGATTATGCCTTACTGTGCACACACAAACACCATGCATTTTTAAGTGAGTAAGATTACTTGAAAAAGGTCATTTGTCAAGAACAACCTTTTAATTTGAATGTGCTACAAGTTTGCAACCTTGACATCACGCAAGAATGTAATTTCTTTTGTCTCAAATATAAATAGCCTGAATAATTGTGGGTTATGACAGGAAGACAAAAGCAGGAACTGCGATGTATGCCAGTGCCACAGTTCTTTGTCATGATTCTATCAATTTATTTATTTATTTGAATGAATGTTCAAGATGTCTGGATTTGAAAAAGATAATTACATAGTTTTTTAATGCGTCATCTTGCTGGCTGCTTACTATAATGCATGAAGTAAAAAACAAATCCTCTAAATCTGTGGTAACCAACCCTATTCCTGGAGATCAACCATCCTATAGGTTTTCATTTCATCCCTAATTTGGCACACATGACTCATTAGCATTACTAATTAGCAGTGCAACAAGATCTCTAGCTGTTGAATGAGGTGTGCTTTGTTAATGCGTGAATGAAAACCTACAGGATGGTGTATCTCCAGGAATAGGGTTGGTTACCACTGCTGTAAAGGCAGTTTTACATTGGGTTCTCAGCGTAACCACAAGGGGGAGCCTGTCACCACAACTATCGTCTAATCCCCACATTGTTTTCTGATTGTTGCACATGGTATCCCTTTGCTAAAAAATTTACCATCGGTATTTATGAGCTAAACTAAGCATCATGTAGTATCTTGATCATTTTATTAGGCTCTCCATAGTCTGTACTGAAGGTGTATGGTGTGAAAGACAGTGTTAATGAAATGAATGATCTCTGCTCTCTCCCCTCTGTGCATGCTTCCCACCTGCTTCCTGGAAAATGCAACAGGAGGAAAAAGTGGTTAGCATCTTTTTCTTCTATTGACTATCTTTGCCAAGCTGTGACATGATATGCTTTTCTTACTGCATGCTGTGTTTGACACTCACATGCTAATAAGCTCAGGCAGGTAAACAGTAAAGCAGTAAATAGTAGGTTTTTGTTTGTGACAAACGGACTAGTGGTGGGACAAAATGCTCAGAGCTGTGTTTAATGTCTAATCCAGTATTTACGGTACTAGAATACATGGGTCCGTTTAGTAGGAGCATTGTGACTGAGGGAGATCTGAGTGGGATGCACAGTCACAGTGTTCCTCTGGCTCCCTGGGTGTCTGGGTTTGAAAGCCGGAGGTTCAGGGCTCGCTGGGGGTGTGTCCGCCCGCCCGTTCAGGTCAGAAGGCGCCGGGACGGTCGAGGACCCGCCCACCCATCAGGCACGAGAGCCTCCCTTTGTTGTCGGAGGAGAATAGCGGAGGGGATCGTCTTTCAGGGTTCCGCAGGTGCTGTTGTGTAACAGAAACCCGCTGCTGTTTTATGATGGGCTCTGGCTGTCATAGTCGGGACTCCTCCCCCCTCCACACCCACCCCGCCTCTCCCTCTGATGGATGATTGGCGCTCGAGGTGCGTTCTCTGAACTCTGTCTCTCTCTCGAGGATTAAATTAAGAGCTCAGAACCCACCAGATTAACCCTTTATCACAACTGTTACAGTGCTTACCTCAATGTTAGGGAATGTTTACTCAAACCCCACTTCCTCACCTCACCTCAGCTGTAGTGGGAAATTCCTTTTGGCCTAGCAGCCCAGCGAGAGGAGTTTCATTTTTAAATGACTTGCGCTTTAGTGAGTGTCCCTGTCCACCAGGGTCTTTGACTGCCAGGCCGATCCTGGAAAAGTGGGCTGTCTGTGTGTCATTTGACTTGACATATGCTGTGACGTACTCTGCCTCACATAGGCGGACGCTGAATCTACGCACAATTTCCCCCCGCCACACCGTTCTCCGTCCTTTCATCCCCGCTGTATCCTGCGTGGCTGGAGGCCGAGGGGCGTTCGAGTGTGAGCGAGGCCGAAACGCAGTGCATCGTGGGGGCCGGGCCGATCGTCTGGTCTGGTCTGGTCTGGTCTGGGGCGGGGCGGGGCGCCGCGTCTGACTGTGTCGCGAATGGTGCTACTGGGTTCGGCGGGGCCGCGGATTGGGTTGCCCTGCAGTGCCGGGTGACCAGATTCTCTTTCAGCCCGGGGGCGTCTGACGTCACGACCCGTCCCGAGACACGGATATTTAGACCCTTTCATTCCGGGCTGTAACTATGTCCCAGTGCAAGGTCATCCAAAGCAAACATATACAGACCAGGGAACGCGGTCAAAAGTACGGAATGGGACTACAGAGCTGTCCATTTGCAAAGGTCAATGCTGTCCTGCATGTGACCTTAACCATCGGCCAGTCTGAGTCATCCTTCATTATGTATGCACATGTATTTGCTGTCAAACACAGCAAGTACATTTACATAACCAAAAGACATGATTTATGTTTAACCCACATTGGTATTGTTATTTATGCTTGTGTGCGTGTGCATGTGTGCAAAGACAGAAATGGCCATTCTGGGTGCTGCGTTCTTGCATATTTCGCTGAGCCTAAAATGCCAGGCCATTAGCTTTGTGTGTCAGCGAAAGAGTTGGTGGAGAAATCGGTCCTTTTCCATCGGCGTGTCCTTTCCGCTCGCCGTGGTACCTGTGGACGGAGATCTTGTTCGGCGGAACGGCATCAATATTTACAGGGCTCCCTGTTTCAGTGACCAGCTAATGCTGGACGCCACACGTCAGAACTCAAGGCGATTTAAAAACAAAAAAAGATGGCTGAAGTCTGCTTCATAATCCAGTTTGGGAACAAATATTGGTGTGCCATTTAGCACAATAATGGACATTCTATCCCGGTGCTGGCTGAGTCACTGTATGACACTGTCATTTGTTGACAGTGCAACTTGAAGCTAGACGCTAAATAAATCTTGTTGATTTTAAAGTATATGCCGTATAAGTTATCGAAATCCTAACAACTCTCAGTCTTCTTTAACAGACAACTCTCTCATTGCCAGTCTTGGAAATTACAGTGCTGATATCTAGTTGCACGGTGTTTTAACACACCTTTTAAAGATATTAAGTCCCTGTATATTTTTCAGCGTGAAAAGACCATTATGTAGTAGACCAAAGGCATATATGAGAAGCTTGGATTTATGGGATGTACTAATTTACAAAATTCCTGGGCCCAGCTTTTGTTTCCCTGTAATGCACTTCAGTATACATTAAAGTATTGATCTATTGTCAGAAATAGAATATTCAAGAGCCTCATTGTTATGTCAGTTCCCTCAGCTGTAACCTGCTCAACCCATTTTATTTGCTGTGATAGATCCCTTATTACATTTCTGTTACATCCATTTTACCACTGCTTTTCACCAGACAGGCCAGTGGAGGATGGGCTCCCCCACTATAGCTGGGTTCCTCCCAAGATTTTTTTCCCATTGGGGAGTTTTTTCTTAGCACCAATTGAGGGGGTTTCTCCCCACTGGGAGTTTAAAATAAAAAATAAAAATTTTTACCTCACGTGCTTGCTATTTTTGGTAGAAAACACTATACAAATGAAATACACTTGATTTGATCTGAATTGAGTTCCACAATCCTGCTACTAGGGGTTTATTATGTATAATTAAACAAAGAAAACAAGACTTTTCTTGTAAGACATACAGATGTGGACAGCCATTTTGCCACCTCATGTCAGTGATTTGAAGAATCACAGTGGGTAGTCGAGAGGTGTGTCCTGCTAAAGACCTCATTCTCAGTGCAGTGAGATGTTCCATTGTCTGTGGGTGTACCTTGTGCTGGTGCCAACTGTTGCCGGTTTACCTGTTGGCTGCCTGTTGGGATTAAGATTTTAAAGCAATCCTGCAGATCACGGAATTTTTAATGGACATGTTCTTAACGAAGAGGTACAATCATGCAAAATAAGCGTGTCTTGAATATTGGTGAAAAAAAATATTTTCACAGTAATTTGCTGGAATTTTAATGGTATCTAAAGGGTTCAAGTATTTAAAATGACTGTTTGACCAAGATATTCTGTTCGACAGGCCTACAGCACTGGACCAAACTGGAAGAAAAAAGAGTAAAATTAAGGATATTAAAAAAGAATTTAAAAACGGAAACCTACACTACACAGACATGATGCATAAACACAGACGAGATATAAGGCAATTTGTAAAGTACTATGTTTAAATCAACACCTGCTCCAAATATCCAACTCCAGGCGCTCATTTCCAACATTTAGTCGTTACTGGTCTCTATCTCCACTGCCGAAAGAGCATTGGTTCAATGGTTCCTATGTTGAATAACGTGGCGGCATATCATAAATAGCCCGGCGAATGCTTTGTTGGAGTCCCCGGTGTGTAACAGCACACTTTGGCGAGTTTGACCACAGTTGGGCCGTGTGGCTTCACGGGAGACGCTCTGCATTCTTAATGAGCTGGAAGCAGCTCCGATAGCTGGAGCCTCACGCTCGCATTTATTAATAATGAAGACATAACTACTAATAGAGCGATGGCAAGAAACACGATTGTGCTCCGTCTTGCTCGCTCGATCACAACTTCTTTTCTCCAAGCAAACACTGCAGTCCCACGGATTATCGGGTCGTGTTTACATTTTCTTCTTTTTTAGTTTATTTTTTATGTTTTGTCATTTGGTTTTAAAACAGCATTTCACTCAAGGAATATTGCGGATTATCCTGGCTGAATCTTAACTGTCGGTATTTTTGGGATAACTACCACGTATAATTGATTAGCGAGGATTGAACTGGGTCAATTGCTTCTTGTAAGAACAAGTAACGGCACCCGGCTACAGTCAGTCTGTGCTTGAGCTGTCCGTGGTGCTGAAAGTCTGACTCGCGCTTTTGCCGTCTCATCCACATGGAACACGTGCTGTAGATTTTCAATTCAAAGAGGATTATATATTTTCTTCTCCTGGATCAAAACGATGCTTCATATTTGCACCATGGGTAAGAAAGCTAAACTTGAAGGTCTGTGTATCATGGGTTAATGGACAATGATGATTTCTGTGGCTCTCCCCTTTTAAATAAAAATTGGCCTACGATTCTCCACAATTCAGTAGATGTCAAATAGGACGAGTAATGCTATCGGAGTTGCTAGCAGTGAGGGTACTTATAGCTAATATAGAATATCACTGGGGGTAATGGTGGGGGTGTGCTGTTCTGTGACGTTAATCAAACGCAATACTGTATACTTTTGTGGGTAGAAATATTTTCCACATGAAGCTGCATGGGAAAAGGAATTAAATTGTAGAATGTAATATATGAACACATGAGTTATATAAAGTGGGTTGTCGCAATATACAGACGGGAAGGCTAATGGCACTTCGCTGAGTTCAAATATTTAAATAGAAAAACAAACTCGGTGGCTTAGCATATTAATAGCAGTGGCGTCTGGGTGGTCCCGCGAGACTTTGCAAGGCATTTTACATCCTGATGCGAATTCCCGTTCTTTTTTTTAGCAATACATCCCAACACAGCTTCGTTTCCTTCTGCTTTGGAAAATGAAGAGGCATAAATATGCATTGGATCTATTATGAGCTACGGAACCCTAAAATTAGACGCTCATTAAATTTTAATGTTCCACGTGTGCGGCAGCCCTGGGGCATGTGAAAGGGAGGCTCCATGCCTCTCCTGAAATTCTCTCTCCAAGTGACATAGTATTACATAACATAGGGTAACGTGTTTCTGGGAATTGTTGGATGAATACACCTTAGCATCTTTTAAAACTGATATCATCTTTGTATATCTGTATAGACAGCTGGCTTCAGATCATTAAGATGCATTTTGTCTTCGGTGAGTTCTTGCTAGGTACTTGATTTATTAAATGAAGTACATGACAAATTTGGTTACGTTTTTAAACACTGCTAACTTGCACCGATAATATCATTTTGCTTCTTTCTATTTTCATAGTTTATTTATGGATGAATGGATCGGTGAACACAGTGATACTGATACTCAATAATTGACATACATGCATATCGAATTCTGGCGGATTCTTTTGCCACATACCATGGTTATAGAAACACAGATATACTGTGTCAGACACCCCTGAAACAATACGTTTTCAATCAGCTGTTAAGTTCAACTGGGGTGAGAGATGGGAGCATGCAATCTGATACATATGACAGTTCACTCATCATTGTATGAATATTTGACAACCCTTGTCCTTTTGCACCTTTATGAGCAAAATGTTAAAACGCTGCTATATCAACGCGTTTGGTCTAAAATGGCATTTTTAAAATGTGCAATAATTCTCTCTGTTATGATATGCAAATTGGTAATGCCTATTTCTCTTGTAAAACTAATCATTTTTCAATTAAAGAGGAACAAGAAGAGTGCTGTGAACTCCCCTGACTTGGGAGGTTGGGACGTTAGATAATAGATGTTTGTGTTTGGCAGTGTTGTGGCTAGCGCGTCATGGTAGACTCAGTTCTGTACTAGCACTGTATACCCATTTCAGCGGCGAACTGCACTGAGAAACAATGGTTTTTCAGAACTGCAAGCATATGGCAGTGCTCATATTTATGACATGATAAAATGTGTGGGAAGATAAATGGTGGATTGTGCGTTCAATTTATCGTTATAATGTCCGTGACTCAGCAGTTTTACACGGTCATTAAGGTGCCATAATTTAAAGTGGAAATGCTTAAAAATGTAACACACAAAGCTTTAGTCTTACCGGGTGCTGGTTTCTGCAGCAGTATCCTCACACTGGTCTATAAAATGTGATCGGTTACAGTGGTGCCATTTATCCACCAGAGGGAGCTCTTTGATAGTGTTACTGAATTGAAAGTTTTTCCTTCTTCTGGTAGCTTTCATGTAAATTCACAGAAGCTGAAATGACAGCTAAGTACAAAATGTCAAAGGGAAGTATACACCTAAAGGAAGCTCTATTCAAAGTCATTGGACATATGTTTGGAAGATGAGTATTCACCCATGGCCGTTTCAGGCTCAGTAATGTTTATAACACACATAGTCAACACCACTACATAATATTCCCCTGATAAATGGGTCCTTGAACTGAAAATTACCTATAACTGAAATTAATTTAGCAAGACTGCTTATGAAACCGTAAAGTAACCAAATACAACATTAATGACCAACACAAACTAAAGAAATGTAGTTTAGACTGAAAAGAGCAAGATGTGGGTAATATGACACATAGTAAACAAATGACATATTTATTCATTTGTTTTACCTTTATTTAGTACTCAGAGAGATCAAAGCCCTCTTTTTACATTACATTCATTTGGCAGACGCTTTTATCCAAAGCGACGTACAAGAAGTGCATTTTCATGATCGTAGACAACTGCTGAACACGGGTTCAGTAAGGTACAATTACTTATTTTGTACAGCTATTTCTAGCTGAGAACAATGAACACTATCCTGGTCTAACATCTGCAAAGCCAAACTAGGCAGAAGATTAAGCTAGAGTATTAGGACAAATACAATTTACCAAGAAGTGCAGGGATGGGGCAACATGTAACAAGTGACAAGGAAAAAAGGGTATTTACGTGAGTTTACAGACAAAACACAATAAAACATACACTCTTTACAAATTACAAAATTAAAGCAATCAATAAGTAAATCATTAGCCAAAACATAGGAGCACTAATACAACATTAATGAAAATATTCACAATGAAATGTAATCAGGTTCTTTATGAGATCCTTGAAAGGACCAAGAGGTACCAGAACACTGAGTTTCAGAAACTGTTGTCATTTATTCAAAGTGTATGGAAAAGAGTTCCAATCAGAAGCGGTTGCCAATCAGAAACAGTTCTTTCTAATTTTGTATTAATTGCAGGAACCCAGAGCAGCAACAAATCCTTTATGACAAATTGGCTTTATAAATGAACATAAACCAATGCCGCTGTCTTCTCACATAGAGGGCAAACCTACTTCTTTCTATGCAAAATACGGTGATGTGCACCATATGTGTCACCTGTTATAAATCAGCATATTGGTCTTAGTGCAAAAAAGAAGCTTGTCTATAGATGACATCTCCATGATCTAGTACCAAGAAAACGATTGCTTCCACAACCGTCCATCTACATAACATAGCGACTTTAATCTCAACTTCAATCTCAATTTTTTGACTAGTGTCTCAATATGAGCCTTAAAAGTAAATTCACCATTTATCCAAATCCCAAGATTTGTATTAAGTTACTCTCTCAATATGAGGGATTGATTCCTCATCAATCCCAAGGTTTGTATTTAGTTACTCCCTATAATTAATATTTTATTGGAAAAAAAGCATACATTTAATTTTCTCAGAATTAAGTTCCAGTTTTAGATTGATAAGCGCATTTTACAGCCTGTTGAAACCAAAGTTTTCAATGGCTTTTTAATAGAATCAGTAGTACAATAAAGAACTGTGTCATCTGCGTGCAGATGAAAATGACCAGTGCCTATGGATGAGACAATATTATTAATGGAACTGGTGAACAAGGCTGGCCCTAAAATTGTACCTTGTGGAACTTTTTTTATTTGTGCTTAGAAACTCTGATTGTGAATCACCCAATGCAACACATTGATACCTATCTGTAAGGTCTTTTGCAAACCATCTATAGGCTACAGAATCAAAACCAATAAGCAGGAGTTTTCGTAACAGTATTGAGTGGTCAACCATGTCAAAGGCTTTATACGAGTCTACAAAAAGACTGACACAATGTTGACAGTTACAACATTGCAGACACAATGCTATTCTCAATCAGCCAGTACTGTGTACTGTGGGATAGTACTGTGTTCAGCCCTAAAACCAGATTTGTGAGTGCTTAAAACGGAGTACCCAGAAAGGAAAGCCTTGATTTCAAGTAGCTTCAGAGCTGGTCGCTGGCATAAACACTCTGTGCAGTCGTTTAGGGCCAAAACCATCCCTTGGCCACACAATTAAGCTGTTAAGTGGTGGGTGTGATTTATGTTTGGAGCACTTTCCTTGTTTAGGGCCGCCAAAACCCTAGAGCCGGCTCCGAGTAGCCTATTACATTTGCTGCTTCAAGCTAAATTTTGCAGCTGATTTCATGATGTGTCTAGAAACAATACAGGTGCAAACAATTAGCCTATGTGGCTATCGCTGTTACTACAACCGGTGCTGTGACTCCTGCCCCCAGATGTTAGCATGATTCGTGTTTTCTTGTTTCCAAGAAGCCACACTTTTTGGAGTGCTTATGAATTTTAGGCCTATCTTATAGAATTATGTTCAATGCAGTGTGTAAAAACCCAGGAAGAAGCGGTCGTGTCTTGGAGTCACCAGGGCCAGTTTGGCTGTAGCGGTAACACATCTGGCTGCCACAGCTGCCTGATCCGAGCGAGTAGGTGCAGTTTTTCGGGAGCACTGCGAAGCGGGCAGCTGGCCACCCTTCGCTGACAACCCCCGGGCGATTGCTTTGCCAACCGCGCCAGGGGAATAGACGCTGGTGACTTCTAGATGCCACCCAACATCACATGGGTGGCAGTGCATGGACTTTGCAGACTGTGGCTTGTTGGTTGACAAACAGCCCCCACCAGTAATTGAACTGCCTATCAGCATTGCTAAGAAGCAGCGTATTAAAGTGATGTTTTTTTTGTTTAATGCTTCTTGTTTTTCTGTCTGGTAAAGGAATACTCTGGCTTCCTGTTGAGCATAGAAAAGCCATTATTCTAAGATGGTGATTAATGTGAATCCTAATAAATTTTAGTAGTACAGGAAAGGAAAGAGAAACTAGTGATGCTGAGATAAGTCCAACTTAGTTCATAAGTATACGTAAGTTTAGATGTTATTATATGCCGATGACAGAAAACAGATCCACCCATACCCAGAAACCCATGGACCTTTTGAAAATGTGTTTTCCACTGACTGTCCTACATCAGTCTGTGTACTAGAGCATTTCTACATGACATAGTCCTTAAAAAGTTAACCATCTCTAGTTAACCAGTCTTTTAACTTTCTGCCTTTTAGTAGGTTTGTTCTGTGCTGTTAGACACACTCCCCTCTTCTGCACACAAGGCACCTGTATAATTATGTATGGATTGATTTTGCGGTCTACGGTACTTCACTTGGGGGTTATTTTGCCTCTTCACATTATCATTCCATTTTTGTAATGCTAATATTTCATTAGATCCCCACTGATGAGATAAAAGTCCATATATATGCTTAATTATCATTGGCAGTTCGGAAAAGCACACTGAAACTGACTTTATGCTAATTGCACTGATATGGAGCTCACAAGTAGGTCAGCCTGATGTACAGTGTGTGTTCTTTCTGTGAAGGAACTGGGGTATGGAACAGGGAGAACTGAGGTGGTGGGGAGTGCATTGGCAGTTTTGAAATGCTGCGGTTCTCCCACCTGACGGTAGAGCGTAGCCTCCGGGTTTGGGATGCGATCCTGGTTAAAGGCTTTCACTGCCCTGCAGCAAGGATATGTTTGCTTTCCCTGTCGGCCATTTTGTTTGTGAAATTGGGGCATTACTGTCTGACAGAACAGACTTGCGTCATCTGCAGCTGGAAATAAAAATGTGTTGGTTTTCAGTGTTGGTCAGGTGCATCAGTATTAAACAAAGGTTTTTATGAAACAATTAGAATAATAGGACCTGCTTCCCTCACATGACTAGTGCATTCTGTCTCTTACGAATGCACCTGCTAATTCAGCTTTTAGGTCCTTGTGCTTGTGTGAAAGTGTGGTAACTTCTCTCCTCCACAAAGTAATGGAAAGGACAGGAAAGATTAGCATAATTCCAAAGAGAATTCTGTGCTCTTGCAGCCCCCCCCCCCATTACCCTGTCTGTCATTCACCCTGTAATTACTTGAGACATGTGGACAAGAGGGTGCAGGAATGCTGAAAAAAGGGGTAAAAATCTCGCAATGCCAGAGGAAGGATGTTGGCATGGTGATCTGCGCCAATCACGCCCTTGCCCAGCCCAGCCCCGCCCCGCCCCAATCGCTTCCCGCACCACCCCTCCCCCCCCCCCCCCCCACCGGCCCCTCCTTCCCGCCGACGCTCGAGCCAGCGGGCCGACGGGGACGGGCCCCGCCCGTAGTAATCAGGGTAATGTAGTGAGTCAGCAGGACAGGCAGGCGGGGGCGGGGCGGGGAGGGGAGGCTGCCGGGCAGGAGAGCTCGTTCGGCCGCTGCTCGCAGAGAGAGAGAGAGAGAGAGAGAGAGAGAGAGAGGGGGGAGGACAGAAAGGGAAACGGGCTGTCACCTCCCATCAGGGTCCTGAGACAGACGGGGAAACCGATCTCCTGGGCCGCGCGTGCGTCCCTTCCCGACGGGTCCCTGGGACGGCCGCTAGGCAGAGCCGAGGCGTAACCCAGACATCTCCTGCTCCTCCTCCTCCTGCTCCTGCTCCTCCTCCTCCTCCTCTGCCACCTCCTCCTCGGTAATTTTCTCTGCTGGTTGTCTTTCCGGCTGCCTAGACCACGGACGAGTGCCGAAGCGTGCGAGCCCAAACTGTTACCGTGCGCTCGCTCTCTCTCTCGAGCGGACCGTCAGGAGGCATTACGGCTGTCAAACAGGTGGCCGCCTTCGCCGCCGCCATGCGTAGGCGCGCGTGGATTCCGCCGTCGCCCAGGCGATTTGACGTCCTCGCGATCGCAGCCGAAAAGCGCGTCGAGCTCGGTCGGTAGCTTTCTCATCAGGTAACAAGCGGGCCGGGAGCGCGTTCCTCCATCCTCCAGGGTTCTGTTTTTTCGCCTTTTGATTCGAGGGGCAGACGTGGATACAGTTTGCGAGCGAGAACGATGGCATATTTTATTAAGCGTTTTGGATGTGACCGGAGGGCTCTTTAACGTGAGTGTCTTTTTTTTGACTCTTTGTCCTCTGGGTACCCTGTTCCTCGGTGGCTGGGGAAACTTTGGCTGCCGCCGGTGGTGCGGTGTGGGTCTGTGTGGAGCCGAGCCACTGGTGCGGCGCGGGGGCTCCTGCACTCAATGAACGGGGGCTTCTGTAATTAAACGGATTCATTTTGCTTGCGTGTTGTGTTGCGGGGCATACTGTATGTGGGGAGGGCTGTGTGACCCTCCATAGTATTTTCTTTCTTCTTGGTACCTGGATTAGTCTGCTAATTGACAGGTTCTCCTGTTAGTGTGTTGCATGGGCTTGGAGCTTTTACTTCACAATGGTGGCTTGGTGTTTTTGGTGTGAGGAAGGCGACATCAGTGGTATTCTGTCAGGCATTTCTTTTCTGGTTAACATTTCAGCTGGTTTTAGGTGAAATCTTTGAATCCTCTAGCTGTCGGGTGGCTTGCTTTGATCACACACTGGTTTTCAGTGTGGTGACCAAAACTCGAGGGTGTTTACTGAATCCTGACCAGGGCTGTGCCAAATGTGGCTGGGAGCCTTGCGGGGCGGCACGTAATAGATTGAGGTACAGTTTCGGGTTCTGAGAACATGCGTGCCCCTCAGTGTGGTCCCAGAATGACAGATGACGTCTTACGGGAATAGGCAGCTCAAATGTGATTGGCTATTCAAAATCGGATGCATTGCTGCAGTGTAAAAACTTGATGCATTTTAGCATTTCGAGGATATCTAATTTTCCTTTGGGGATTATGGGTGAAAGCTACAAATTTTCAAACAGCAGCATTCGACATATGAAAATTATGCGTTCATGAGTTATAGACGGTAATACGTTTCCATGTTCTTTGTGTAGAGATAATGGTAAAATGCTGTGTTGTATTGTCACATTATCAGGGTAAAGTGAATTATAAAAGCCTAAATGACCCAATGATGCTCTATCATTGCTTTCTAGCATCAATGCCACGTTGTGACTGACCGTCTCCTTTGTGTGCAGGTAATGTGGGTATGCAACTTGTGCCGAAAACAACAAGAAATCCTCACAAATTCGGGAGCCTGGTTCTACAGCGACGGCCCGCGGCAGCCGGGCGACTGTGAGGCCCACCACGCCCGCCGCAACGAGGAGGCGCCTCGGGAGAAGAAGGCCAAACTGCAGGACCCGTACTACTACCCAGCAAGCTCAGGGGACGGGAACACGCCGCACGGGCCCCTCAGAAACGGCTCGGGCCGGAGGTACTCGGGCGACGCGCCCATCGACAGGTAAGAGGAGCCGGGTCGCTGCTCCGGGGTGGGAGGGGTTTCGCTTTCTGAGGTTTCAACTTTAGTTCGCCGAGCTTTGTGCAGACGCGATGAGCGCTGTTAGCTTTGACTGTGTGAGCGCTGTTGGGTTTGACCAGGCTAGTACTGGTAGCTTTGACTGCGTGAGCGCTGTTGGGTTTGACCAGGCTAGTACTGGTAGCTTTGACTGCGTGAGCGCTGTTGGGTTTGACCAGGCTAGTACTGGTAGCTTTGACTGCGTGAGCGCTGTTGGGTTTGACCAGGCTAGTACTGGTAGCTTTGACTGTGTGAGCGCTGTTGGGTTTGACCAGGCTAGTACTGGTAGCTTTGACTGTGTGAGTGCTGTTGGGTTTGCGCAGGCTAGTACTGGTAGCTTTGACTGCGTGAGCGCTGTTGGGTTTGACCAGGCTAGTACTGGTAGCTTTGACCATGTTAGTGCTGTTCGCTTTGACCAGGCTAGTACTGTTGGCTTTGACCATGTTAGTGCTCTTTGCTATGACCTTGTGGGTACTGTTGGCTTTGACCATGTGATACTGTTGGCTTTGACCAGGCTAGTACTGGTGGCTTTGACCATGTGAGCACTGTTGAGTTTGACCATGTTAGTGCTTTTGGCTTTGACCATGTGAGCACTGTTGGGTTTGACTATGGTGGTGCTGTTAGCTTTGACTGCGTTAGCGCTGTTGGATTTGATCATGTGAGAGCTGTTGGGTTTGAGAGTGTGAGCACTGTTGGGTTTAACCATGTAAGCACTGTAAGCTTTGACCATGTTATCGATGTTGTTTCTGACCGTCTGAGTGCTTTTGGATTTGAGCGTATGAGCGCTGTTGGGTTTGACCGTGTGAGTGCTGTTGGGTTTGACCATATTAGCGCTGTTGGCTTTAACTGCATTAGCAGTGTTAGCCTTGACTGTGTGAGCACTGTTGGGTTTGATCATGGTAGCGCTGGTGGCTTTGACCATGGCAGAGATGTTAGCTTTGACTGTGTGAGCATTGTTGGCTGTGACCATATTAGCACTGGTGGCTTTGACTGTGTTAGTGCTGGTAGCTTTGACCATTTGAGTGCTGTGTACTGTATGAAGTTGCTGCGGTGAGGGGTAAAGAGGTTTGAGACAAGAAGTCAACACAACTGCTTCTGATAAACAAGTCCTCATGAAAAACGTGGAATATTTAATCATTTAAACCTATAAAGTCGGGTTGTCTTTCTGAGCAGCTGTGAGGTATGTGAAGGAGATGGGGATGTAGCTGACATGACACTGGCTCAGAAATTGCACAGCGTGGTACGGCTTTGAAGAAAGGGAGAGGTATTCCCTAATTCGATAAACACTTGAAAGGGGACACATTGCGCATTAATAAGTTTCTGGCTTGCAGCAAATCGTTGTGCTCTTTGCTCTTTATGTTTTTTTTGCACATTTGAAATTATTAACAGTTCAATTCTCAGTCAAACTGAGCTTTACAACCCTTTTATTATTTAGATTATTTTTTTTGGTAGGAGTGCAGTTGCAAATATCTTGCTAATACTGTTTCTCCTGCTCATGGGAGAGGTTAGCTTGATGAAAGAATTAGCTTTTGTGCCCTTGACGAATATTTGTTTTTTTTTATTGTCATCACAAATCCCTATTGGTGAGGGTTTTGTGATGAGCTCATGAAGTCAGTCTTGATAGAATAATGCATAGGTATGATGTTTTGGTAAAGAAATGGAACAGATTTAGTTTTTTATAGGCGAAAGTAAATTCCTAACTGAAATCGAAATCCCAACGTATTGTTGAAATATGATTTACAAGTTTGCCACAGGAATTCTGTAGTATGCCGCAGGATGGTGGAAGCAACCTTAACCGCCTTGTGAAGTGAGACCTATCCACTCATGGCTTCTTGATATCAGGTCCAAGATGATATACAGTAAGAGGATGTCCCTAGTGTATTACCACTCATGGCCACATGGTGGCTCTTTTCCCTCTCATGCACCGGAATGGCCTGAGAATGAAAGAACCCGGACAACCACGATAGTCACGATTTTAGAAGCATCCTCCCTTCCGTGTGTCGTCAGGTGTCTGGCTAAGGTGCGCCTTCCCCTGGGTTATTTGTAATGCGCTCGTTTGGGAGGAACAGATGTCTCCCTGACGTAGCTTCCCCTGCGCGGGATACGGGTCACGCTTCGTGCTGGGAGGAGGGAATTTGCGAGTGCTTTGCGCTGTTCCGTGGCGACGCGGGCCCGCCGTGCAGCCTGGATCCACATGCAGCGGCCATTCTTCCCCCTTGCGTGTCGGGGCAGTGGGCGGAGGCCTCTCCCTGTCCGTCCCCAAAGGTCGTTCGGTCTCCGGCGTGCTGGATCGTCGCGCTCCTACCTCGTCTGCCATTTATTTCACCGCTGACAGGTTGAGTACCGGCGCTCCGCTCGGCGCTTCAGCTGTGGGGGAATGGCAGGGCCTGCGGTTGGCTGCTCTGCGCTGCTGTTCCCCCCCGCCCCCCCGCCCACCCCCCACCCCCAAAATGGCGCTGGGTAATCAGCGTGCTGTAAACTGCATTTGCAGCAGAGGCCCAGCAGAATCATTAGGGCTGTTTAAGCGTGTGTCTGAAGCTGAAGTACGGAGCCTGCGCTAACTGAGGCGCGCTAGCTGAGCCGTGCTGGAGGCTAGCGCTCCTGTCCTCAGCGTGGTGCTTGTACGTTTCCTCTGTCCTCAGAGGTGGATGCGGTGTTGTCTGGGGAAGTGATTAAGTGGGAATGCAGCAAAGACACGAAGCATGACAAATGTGATGTGTGTGTGTGTGTGTGTGTGTGTGTACGTGTGTACATGCATGCATGTATGTGATAGTTTGTGTTTGTGTGTACATGCGTTTGTGTTTGTGTGTGCATGCGAGTACCTAAAAGTTAGTGTGTTTGTGTATGTGATAGTTTGTGTTTGTGTGTACATGCACATGTGTATGTGTGCGAATGTGTGGCGCGTGTGTGCGTGTGTGTGTGTGCGTGCGTGCATGTATTTGAGCTTGTGTGTGCATGTGTGTGTGCGTTTGTGTGGGCACATTTTGCGCGTGCACATGTACATGAGCTAGTGTTTTTGTACACAAACGCATGTGTGAGTGTGTGCATGTGATTTTTTTAGCACGCCCTTTCTTCGTGCGTCCTCTTTGTATAGATAAAGGCGAGCCTTTCTGAAACGCTTAGCATATGGGCTAATAAAACCCTGTCAGCTTTCATCAAGGTTCATTAAAAAATGGTTACATAATACATCATGCTATAGAAAGAAATTGGTGAGCAATTCAAGTGCTTTGAAAATTGCTTTGACGTGTGAGACCTTTATATGTTAAGATATGATACTGTTTGAATTTGAACAGTGATCTCTCATGAGCACTTGCAATTGGTCTGAGAGAGTCTCTCACAAGCAGAGAGTTCCAGGATTAACCGGATGCATTTGCGTCAGAATATACTGTAGGGAAGACGGCCATCTAATGGCAGAAACATGGATTGCGCAAAGCAAATGGATCACGACTCTTCCTCTCCTTATGGCTGTTCTGCCCCTTGTCTCTGGAATTCAATTCCAAGCCACATCATAGGTGCAAACATGGTCTCTTATAAATCAGGTCTTAAGAAATGTCTGTCTTCATTTATCCATTTGTCCAAGTTTGAACTCCTCGCTGATTATTATTTATTATTTTGTTTTATTTGTATTATTTAATATAATTTTAAAGTTTTTCTTAAGCTCACATGGCGTTTCCTAAATGTTGTTTCCTTTGAGCAAAGTTCTGCTTAACGGAAGTTTTTGGAAACACACATTCATATGGTTGCATCTATTTTCTGAAGTAATATTTTAAGGAACGTTATTAAATTATTGCTTTCTAAAACCGGTTGACCTAGGTAGCATCTGTGCATTCATGGATAGATTCCAGCCAGAAATTATGCCATTTGTCAAATAAGCTTTCTACATATACAGTTTGTCATTGATTTTCGAAGATAGTGTACTCATCACATTGGAACTAGCTAGATGACTATTTTCTAATTACAAACAACTTACTGAAAAATATATACTCTAAATATACGTATACTCTATGATATACTCTAAAGATACTTTGATTTACTCTAAAAATATGTAGCAGTTTCTTTCTTTGGTAGCCAGATACTGTAGATTGAATTTTTTTAATCAATATGACCTTTCATTTATATTAGTATGTAGTTTGTCTATATCGGATGATGTGAACTTGCGACAACACAGAGAAGTTGCCCTAAATAATCACGGATTTGACTAGGCTGGGTTAGACGTTGACACCCTGTAGTCTCAAAGTTTCCCATCTGAAATTTCAAGGGGTAATACTCAGAACATGATTGATTAGGGGAAGCCTACAAATAGAAGTACTACAACATAAGCACCAGGAGTCACTTTCATTAATCTTAAAGAATGTTTAAATTAACTCTGATTCTATTTCACTGAAAAAGCTGACAGCCTATTTATAACAAGAAATAACTTAGGAAAGCGTCTAATTTATCTTGGTCTCCGATGTGCCGTTTCAGTGAACACAGAGATACTGCAGGACAAGTCACCGCTGAAGCTGATGAAACAACAATAATTATGCTGGGATTGGAATTTAATTACTTGCTTGTGTTTCCCAAGGTTTCTCACTCTTTTCATTCAAACTTCATGCAATCGTACCCCCCCAGCACCCACCCCCCCCCCCCCCCCCCCCCCAACTCAATTTCTCTGCTATTTCACAGGAGCAACGTACAAATAAAGAACCATTATTATGCAAAACAAGCCAGAAAATAATCCCACAGTTGTTTTACAGCTGTAATTAGTTTTGAAATATTTCTGTTATGCAAGAAATTATTATGAGATGATTACAGTATTTGGTGTAAAACTCACAGAGGAGGTTGGAGGAGGGATAAAACATTTAGTGATATCAACTCTTCGGGTATCTCTCTTCTAACATTCAAATGGGAGGAATGATATCGAAGAATTTGTAGTTTTGTGTGCGGTTCAAGGAGAGCCTTGGCAGGAGTGGGCTTTGGCAGAACACAGACTAAACTGATTGTTTTATTGAGAGGCTCATGTCCGTGTTGTCTCAGACAGGAAGCTGAAAAGTGAGCAGATGCAATCAGACAAAGGAGTGGGAAGGCAATTAGAGGGATTATGTAACAGCAGAAATTGCACATTTAAGTGTTTTTCAGCAGAGGGGAGCACCATGTCCCTCTGGGTGCCATTTGGGAAGATGGGAAGAGCTCACTGTTGAAAGAACATGTCAGGGATTTTTGCATTCATGCACATCCTCTGTTTTGGATCTATTGTCTTTAATTTCTCTGGATTTCTGGGTAAAGATATTGAGGAACATGTATAGGGACCAATAGCCCCCTGATTTGAGCATTAGTGTTATACTGCATTGTTTTGTTTTTAGAAAGTGCGTTTAATTAGTGTTGTTCTCCTTTTATAAGTCTTGGGTTTATACCTAACACATGTCTTTGAGTTTGAAAGCTGCTGTATAACAAAATTTTGTATTACCATCATTGTTCCTTACTAAAATAATAGTTATTTAAAATACAGATGAAATAACGTGGTGAATATGTATTCGTTTTTTATTACTGACCATGCTGCTTCTTTTATTACCTAAAACATATTTTTACCTTGAATATATAATGGATAAAATATTGATGGTTTGGTATGTATCTGCTATTTTGCAATTATTATCATGTCTTCCTATACTGCAAGCCACTGCGTTGTTTGCGCCCCCACCCACGTCGCTACCTTTGTTTCTTCTTTGTGTTAAATTGCCCTGTGCATTACTGCGACTGATTCCCATCTGTACGCTGGATATTAGGAGACAAGCCTCTGTCCTCCCACACAGAATGTGCACCGGTGATTTGTGTGTAAACTGTCGGGGCCATTAGGTTTCATTCCAGCAGAAGTCCCGTCCTCCCCCTCCTCCCCCCTCAGACACCGCTTTAATGGTATTAGGGTGCCTTGTCCACCTCCTTTATTACTTCTGAGAGTTGACGGTTGGCAGCCAGATGTGGCTAAAGTCCTGACGACAGCATCTAGCTTGCACTGTGCGCGTGTATCGGTGTGCGCGAGCGAGAGTGTGAGTGAGTGGGTGAGCCAGGGCGTGCGCGAGTGAGTGTATATTTTTAATAAGCTTGGAGAAATGAGTTGCGTGTGTGAAAGCGGTCCCTGATGCTCCGTACAGCGATGTCTGGGAAAGATGCCTCGCTGCTTTTTTCCGTTCGTTTCCCCCCCCTCCGCTCTGAAGAAATCTTGCTACAGTCAGGCGAAAAGCTGTCCCCGCGCCTACATTTTTCTCAGGCCAAGTTCGGACCATAATGACTGAACAATTAACTATCGACTGCTACTCGTTAAAGCATACTTTTTACAAAGATCAGAAGAAATATGGAACTTGATTGGCGTTTTTTCGTTTAATGTTCCCGGGAGATACAGGGACTCCGGCGAGAGGACAGGTGGATGTGTTGTTTCTGAAGGAAAAGGGCCGTACCGAGGATAGCAGAAGAGGCGAAAAGGAAAATGCAGTTTGAGACATTGCGTCAGTTTTGTAGCTCTGTTCTATCTCATTTTAATGGGGCTTTCTCGCCGCCTCAGAATATTTTGCAGACCGAATTGCTTGAGCAGGCGCTAAGCAACATCGGGTGAGTGATGTCTTTGAAATACTGTGATATATGAAGGGTTTCCCCGTTGGCAGATCGGAGGTGTATCCGTGCCGAGGGGGTCTCGCTTATTGATTTCAAGCCTTTGTGAAGGCATATCGGGAAATTGCCGCTGAAAATGTCCTTCACTGAGCTAAGGGGCGGATGGTGCTGCTTGCGCTGAAGGGGGCAGCGTTTCTGGACCGTATTAATCCTCACCCTGTTAAATTGATGAGAACCGGAGATACTGTATGTGTAGTACAGTGTGTTCCTGCCGCATGTGTCGCTTGCGCTCCAGTGTAGGCGCCTCTGAACCCAAGTAGCATTCCGTAACACCGCTCGTTTTGACAACACTCTCCCTGCACAGCGTTAATCATGCCAAAACTGTATCTTGCCTGGCGTATGCTGTGTGTCGTTCTTTACGGCAGTCCGCGAGGGCTTTGATGAATGCCGATAAATGTTGGCAATGGTATCAGTTTTGCTGTAATAGCATTTAAGTAAAAGGATGCATGCTACGAATGCTTCAACTTAAGAGCCAGGCTCTACCATTTGAAAGACCCCCCCGCCCGTATGTTATCCCGAATGGGTTATTTCTGAAATGCGGGATTCTACTCGCGTGCTGCTTGTAACCTCCAGCCATAGCGTTTAAAACCAAGTCGACCCCCCACCCCTAGCTTCCGCATCGTATACAGACCAATGTTGTGGCTTGACACCTATGTAGTTTAAATAGTAGACGCAAAAACAATAAATACATTTGTAATATAATTCCCTCCTGTGTTAAATAATCTGGTATTTCTGGCTGGACTCAGACCTAGTGTACATCGCAATTTCTACCATTATCTTAGTGATATTATATAAAACTGTCTTGCTGATAACCGTTTTAAACTTACGTGCCTTCCTTCTATATCCATGCTGAAAAATGTTCAAACTCTGCAGAGAAGTGTGTGTGTGTGTGTGTGTGTGAGAGAGAGAGAGAGAAAGAGAGAAGGGGAGGGGGCAGGGATGCCACACATTAAAAAGAGAAAAAGGGAAGCTTACGTTGTCACAATGCTTATAGGAGATCAGTTGTGCAGTTTCAGTGTAAACTGGCCTGGTTTCCTGATGGCTAACGTGACTCCAGACACCTCTACTGTTATGTGGCTGCGTGTTTTTTGTACTCCTGGTCTGATTTGTAAAAAATAAAAATAAAAAATCTTGTAGTGCCATTACATTTGCTCATCAGCAGTACATGCTTGGTGGGACAAGCAGTTAGCTTGTTCTGTAGGGGTAGTTCAGATTCCATCAGTGCCTGGACCTCCACACGTATTTACAGTACAGTAGGGATCACCCCCTGTGTTTGCAGACACAGACTGGGTGGTCAGGAGTTATGAGGTGTGTGCCCTGACTCCGAGGATTATGGGCTAGTTCTCTCTCTCTCTCTCTCTCTCCTCCCTTAGAAATAATTCACTACGTCCCATCCTCCTCTGCCCCCTCGCATTACATGGCTGATGGGCTGAGGGTGTGGGTTACACTGGAGCCAGTGCACCTACAGAATGATGCGATCAAATGCGAGTGGCTGAGTTGCTTCTGTTCTGTGTACTCCCTCCTTTTCTAAACATCAACATCCCACAACAACAAAACGTCTCTAAAAATCACCTCGGTGTTATTATTTCTCTTGGCAGTGGGAAAATCCAGCACCTAATGTTAAACTCAAAGCCAGATCCAAGATATCTACGACTGAGGCAGCCAATAGTGGTTTATGAGGCAGATATATATGGAGCTGAGCTACTGCTAAGGTTTTTAATGGTGCTGTAGTTTGTGCTCCTTTTTGGAATGTTGACCGGGCTGTGCGATGCATTGTATTGATAAAACGGATACCTGACCCCAGTACAGTCTCAAATGCTGGTTACACGTAGCCTACTGGGAGTAGGCATGGGTACCACTGCCCTAATGCCAGAGAATCTGGATGTGCCATTGAAGCAGATGGTTGAAGTATTTGGATTGGCCCTGTTATCAGAAAGGTGCAGTTTTCGCACATGTACATCCCTGGGCCTTCAGAGTCCTGACGCATTAGTCAGTATTTATGCAAATGAGATGATTTTACCTTACTCATGATTTTTTTTTCTATGCTCTACAGCTCTCCATATTTTGGTTAGCCATACAATCTCTTCACTGTGCTACCAAACAAATTATTTTTCATTCTATTAGTATGAATCTGTACACCTTTTTTCTCATATTTTTTGCATATCACTGTGAACTCTGCTAGCCTCATTGGTATTCAGGTGCCTGAGTGGATTATATGCCAGCTCCAGTTGGCATAGCCCATATGAATGCTTCAGAATTGCTCCGATGCCTCAAGCAGAGAACCTGGCTGGCCAGTGTCAAAGGGGTTCAAACTTTGATCCGTTTGGCTGAAGAGGCGGAATATCGTCAGTGTTAGCATTTAGCGCTATTTGGTGAGTGCTGCTGTTCATCGCGGTGTACGGTACAGGCTCGTCACTGAACGTGTATCACTAGAGCAGCTGGAGCAAGCGCATGCTGTGCGTACAGTCAGTGTGTGGAATATCCGCGTGTGCTCCATTAAACAGTAACAATCTCCCACATATCCGCACAAAGACTTAAAAAACTAAACTCCCACTTAGATTCAAGCCCTAGCAGGGAAGCTTTACAAGAACGGTGGGCAGAAAACAAAACAACACTGATTGAAACAGAATCCCCCCTCTCCCCCCCCCAATATTTACTTTGCCAGTCTGGATGAGCCCCTCAGAGGAAAACGCCCTCTCTGAGGTGCTGGGCGGGCTGCGTTCGGCCGCCGTTTCGATGGCGGAGGATGGTTTGGGGGTCGCTGGGCGTCGCCGGGGAGAAGGAAGCGCTCTGAGGACAGGGCCTGTGATTGATGTGCACCAGCGCCCTGGCGTCTTAAACTGACTGCTTTCACTGTGGCCGCAGCGGCGTTCCGAAAAACTGTCAGAAAGACACCTTTAAACAACACATATCTTGACATTTAAGTTTTTATGGTAATGATTGAATTTGGGTAGGAATTCTCTTTGTTGCAGGTATTATGAACACAGAATTAATTCAGTCGACACATGGAAAATTCCATTCCCGTGATTCACAGAGGTGTCTCTCACACCAAATCTTTCACAGATAAATACTCAGAAACACAGAAATCAGAATGTCGTCAGTAACCATGAGCACAAGCGAAAAAAATCTGTATTCAGGTTGGAAAGAATGCCGAGCAATACAAAATTTTTCTTTTTGATGTAGGTATGTTCACCATGTCTAGGGCTCCTTGGATCCTGGTCAGAAAGTTTTCTCCGACCGCATGAGTTGCTACGCAAACCCCTCTGTTAGCATACCAGGTGTCTTTGAGGTTCTAACAGAGGACCGGCTCTCCCAGGGCCCAATAGCACACCCCCGATCCACCAGTTCAACCTCTGTATTGGTTCTACAAGCCTGTCACTCAAATCACGGTCCTCGAGGGCCAAGAACTGCTGGTTTTCCACCTTCCCTTTACCTGGGAGTGACGTGTGAAGACAGTCTGGCCAATCAGACTCAGTAAGTTTAAATGTTCAGTTGAACCTGGGAGAAAAGAAAACCAGGGCTGGATTTGGATTCTGGGCCTGGTTTAGAGTATTCGCATTCTCAGGGTCCCATTGGAGGACTGCGTCGGAGCGCCGTGCGCCACCGCAGCCTGCTTTTACCGGAGCCGCTGGCCCCGGCCCCCTCCCGCTAGAGACGCACTCTTTGTGTTGCTACACTAATGGGCTGTGCTTTTAAACACAGCGCCGTGCATTATGCATGCGCTCCGGTGGAAGTCCGGAAGTAATGGGGTGCGGGAGAAGTCCCCAACCTTACGGTACTGCGCGCCGCCAGATCCGCGCGCTCCTTCCTGGAACACGAGTGACGCTCGGCCCGAGCCAAAACAAATGCAGGGAGCCCGGACTGACGGATGGGAGATTTCTGGGTTATTGTTTGAGGCGGAACAGAAATGGAGCTGAACTTTAATAAAATAGCATCGAGACAAAGGGAAGCCGCAATTACCTGTTCCGCAAATAGGCTTTAGCCACCAGCCATGCCACCCTGTCCCTTAATCCTACCAGATGGGCTGGGTTGGGCTAACACTGCACCTGGAAGGCTTTGTTGGAAACGTTGTAGCGTTGATGAGCCAGTGGGGGGCACTCTGCCCTCTAAGACCAAAGAGAAAAAGCAGTTTCCCTGGTGCACCGATGAGGAGACATAGGGGATGGGCTTTCGGATAAGATTTTAAAATGAGGTTCGGACTCACTGTGGGGTGTGAACCTTAACATCGTGGTTAAATTCACAAATTGGTTTTCCTAGGCTGATCACCTGAATATCTGCTTACAGATGATTGGCTAAAAATGTATAGCTGGATAACTCTTACATAATGAGTATTGTACCTTATCGGACCTGTGTTTTGTAGTTGTTCCAATGACCTTCGGTATGCACTTACAGTATTGTACGCTGCTTTGGATAAAAGCATCTGCCAAATTATTGTAATGTAATGTAAAATCCCCTGAATTCCCTACTTATTTTGGGTCCCCAGGGTGCTGCTGATTTCTCATAATTGGCTGTATGGGGAGGGAGGGAATCAGATGATGGTGCCTCGTCGTACACCTGAAATCTCCTGTGGTCAGTCGGATACCTTCAGATAGCCTGGGATTCACAAGTATCCTCTTCCACCTCACTGTGTAAGTTCAGCAGGTGGGATGCACAAGTATCCTCTTCCACCTCACTGTGCGAGTTCAGCTGGTGGGATGCACAAGTATCCTCTTCCACCTAACTGCGTGAGTTCAGCTGGTGGGATACACAAGTATCCTCTTCCACCTCACTGTGCGAGTTTAACTGGTGGACTTGGGGGGTGAAAATAAGGAATGGCTGGAAAAAAAGGAATGGCAAATTTAAGGAGGAAAGCACATGGTATCCCCTGCTCTCCCAAATTGACAAAGGAGTTTACTGAAATACAGCATGCAGTTCATTTAGATTCATAACAGAACTGGAAGAAAAAGGTCGAAAAAGTTTTGTCTTTGGTGTTAGTAGAAATGAGCAAGTACAGTATGTCCAGGGTAGTTTTAAAGATGCAATTGGGTTTTGGTCTTGTGTAATTGGTTTCATACCATTTTACTGGAGTGCAGTGTCACAAGGTTGTAAAATAATGGATCATTTTGAAGGGGTAATTTACTGCAGGAAATGTTTAAGGTTGAATGGCTTTTGTGTGCATGTGTGTGTGTACAAATAACAAGCTCATAATTTTTACAAAAAGCAGAGTATGTGCACTTGACTGTTGTGTATTTTTTTAATTTTGTATGCAAGCTTCATTTTATGCTGTTGTGTTATTTGGGAAATTCTAGTCTATTTAGTTGTACCTTGAATATTTGAGTGCAGTCAAATGTACAGTTGCTGTGTTGCATAAAATGTGCTTGTTTTGCACATTCAGAATCCCTGTATGTGCTGTTTGTGTAGACGACACGCTTTTCTACATTACTGGGTGGAAAAAAACAGAAAATTAATTTCTCAAGTCAGTAAATGCGTGTTTATTACTCTTAAAAGATGGCAAATGTTTAATGTGGAAAAAGATAATAACATTTCTCAGTGTAATGCTGTGGATCCTGTATATAAGATATTTAATTAACGAGTGGCTTTGTTTTATATGAATTTTGCCTTACATAAGCACCCCAATAACAAATGTGATTCTGGCAGCATATGTTATGTCACTGTATCCCTGATTTTGCATTGTCTGCTTAAATATTGTGCATTTATGTATTGAGTGGTCTGCTTATATGTAGGCAGTCATGTGTTACTTTTATATGGCACTGTTTCATGCAGTGCATTATAATAAATGCACACAAAGCTTTGTTCTCTCTTCTGGGCACAAACCTTAATGCAAAAATGCTGCTCACTTAGCATTCCTTCAGTTTATACTACACTTCTCACCTTCACCGTAGTCAGAGACGTACATCTGTGTGATCAAGAAACGGCTGATCTAGGATCAGTTTAGCCTTTTGGCTCATAATGCGTGTGATTAGGACATGGACAAGGAGAGCAGATCCTAGATCAGAACTCATGCTATTGAGGGGCTTTATTAGTACAGACAGAAGCTGGGTTCGGCTGCAGACGCTGGGACTGATTGTGACACGGTGGGCGCAGCAGTTTTGTCTGATAGACAGGGAGGATGATGCATCGCGTACTGGCTGATTCCGCTGTGAGCCGTGGCCTGGTGAGGGAGGCAGGCAGGCAGGCAGCGAGGGATATCCTCCCTAATCACAAACACGCGGAGGCGGAGGCCAACGGGCCAATGGCTTTCTTTTGGGTTTCTTCTTAGCGAAAAAACCCTCCAGAAAAATTTGTCTTTTATTCTATGCAATTTCATCCGTGGAGCTGGGTTGAAGTGCCTTCTTGCACGGAATTTGTTCTCTCTCCATATTTTATCTTGTTTGCCATGTTCTCTTGTTATTTCACATGTGAACAAGCATCGGCGCAGGAACCAATTTCTGCTAGTTGTTAGAATTGTGAATCGTTCAAATGGAAGGTCTTTATCTACACGGTCCAGGGGTGCATTTCATGCAGCTGATGTGAACCTTAAGTTCTCTGATGCTGCCACAGAGTCACACTCACGCAAACCGGGTGTGTAAAACGCTACGTAAGCACACAGAGTGCGTGTGGAGGGAGCGGGCACAGAGGCCACACTGTTAAGAGTCCTTATGAGCTGAGTGCCACTCTGTGTCTCAGCTAAGGAGAAGGGTGAGGAAGAGGAGGGATTTGAGGTGGAAGAGGTGGAGGAGCGGGTAATACAGGGAGGGGCAGGTACGATTAAAATGTTAGGGGCACTAGAGTATCAAAATGTTACAAAAATGATAATGGTACAAAATGGTACAAAATACAGAAATCATCAAACAAAATAAACTATGGCGTACTTGTTCCAAAAAAAGTTTTATCAAATCATATTTTGTATTTTGAAAATACAAAGTTATATTTTTTGAAAAGCATTGCTTGGTTGTATAAAAATGTACCAGAACCTCTTGTTTTTTCATGTAACTGTATTTAGTTTTTTAATTTCTGCATAAATATTTGTCCATCCTGGTCAAAAGGGAGGGTTTGTTGAATAACAAATAAATGTAGCACAGCACTAACTAACCTTATGGTATGCCTAATTTACTAAAGCTTAGACACACAGGTCTAAAAGCACACATAACTGCAATGAAACAAGGCTCTGAGTCTTAGAAGAGAAATAATATTGATTATGGCCTTGTTTCCCATAACCATTGTAGCACTAGAGGATCTTAGAGCCATGTAAAGTCAATAGTCAAAGATAATGTTTGCTACTCGTGTTTTGGGAAAATAAGCTGTGACTAGCAATGATGGAAGTCACAAACATGTCTCATTTAATTTTGTAAAACATTTTTGGTGCAAACACACAAAATTGTTAGCAAAATAATAAAAAAATATATAATTATTTAATAAGAAATAATGCTGTTAAATAAACTTAAGGACAGCACTCTTCTTGGGGGATGTTTATTCATTTAAGGCCAAAAAGTGAGATTGATTAATTGAAGAGACAAGCTCCTTCATCAAAAAAGTATAATACAAGAGAAGAAATGTAAGAATTGTATGTGCTCAGCACACCAAGATAGCAAATCTATCAAATCGTCAGGTACTTGGCTAGCTGGATAGCCTATTTTCAAGCTAGCATAATTTCAACGCTAGGTATTAAGCTTGCAATGCGGACATGACTCATTATTTTCTACCAGTTTTTAATTTTTTTAAATTTTAATTGTAATTTTATTATTTTTCGATCAAACCAGACATGCACACTGGAGTAAAAAAAAGTTTGGTGAACAAAATTGTGAATGTCAGATTTTGAACAGCATGCTGATCATTACTTGCCATAATTTGGCATGCTAGACATGTGAGGGCAAATTAATGCCAGTGAATGAATCCATATTATCATACCTGATATGTAGATATATGAGACAGCATTTATGAATGCTGAATCACACGTGGATAAGCAAATGAACAAAAATGGAACAGAAACACAGACTTTATTTTAAAAGAATATATATTTGACAGAAAGAAGACCAGGATGCATTTTGATTGTTTAAAAAAACAAAACACAAAGGCCCATATCTGATGTATCATGATACAAATTACATCAATATTTTTCCAAGCTCATGAAATATAATTTACTAAATGCTCAAATGCATTTGAAATAGCCTACATATTGTCATTACATGTACAGTACTGTGCAAAAGTCAGAGACCATCCTTTTTAAAATTTACTTTCCAGTGCAAACAGCCATTAAGTATTTATTTTTCAGTGTCAGAAAATAATGCAGCAAGTATATGTTTAATACAAAATGACGCAAAATCTCCACAACTATGTACAATATCAAATATTTCGGTATTTAGCATGCCTTTATTACAGCTTTCGTTCTTTTCGGGAGACTTGCTTTGAATTTTTGAAGAAATCTGCAGGGTAATTTTTCATGTTTCTTGTAAACACCTCCAAAGTTCATTCTTAGAAATTGGTTACATTTTCTGCTTCTCTCAAAACAAGTAATTTCAAACACATTTAAATTATGTTGAGGTCTGGACTATGGGGTTTCCAGTCTAATTTTCCAGAAGCTGGATCTTCTTGGCATGTGCTGGGGGTCATTATCTTGCTGTCGAATGAATTTGCACCCAATCAAAAGTTGTCCAGAGGGTATTGCATGATGTGTTAAGATTTGTTTGTATTTATCAGCATTTATGATGCCTTCAATCAAAATTAAATCACCAACTTTAGAGGTTGTTGTACAACCCCAAACTTGCTCTGATCCTCCACATTGTTTGCCTGATGGCTGTGGACATGGTTACGAGAGTCTTTCATTGCTTCGGCGACGTGCATACTGCCTTCTCCTACTTCCATAAATCTCAAATTTAGACTTATTGGTATAAAATCTTACTCTCAGGTGGCTAATTTTGGTGTACCATTGCAAATTGTCTCCTCTTTTTTTTCCTCCTTTTCTCAGTAGTGGCTTTTTGACAGCTAAACATCCTTTCAGACCCATGGCATTGAGTTGTCTTCACACAATGGAAAGATTGACAGAAACACCAGTGGATTTCCTCAAATCTGAACAAGAGTTAAACTTGATTTTTGATTCCTTTTTCTCAATGATAAAATCTTTAAGTACAGTCTTTGTGATGGTGATAGTTTCTGTGGTCTACCAGTTCTTGCACGGTTGTTAGGAGTCCTATTTTCTCTGTATCTTGCAATAATCTTTTGAAGTTTTGGAAACTCCTGTTTTTTCACTAAATTTCTTTTGAGTTTCCTCTTCCTTATGTAGTTGAATTATCTTATATGTAATCTTATCTGAAATATCTCCTTTAGCCTTTTTAGATGCACCTGGCAAAGAAATCTGCAAGGCAGCTAAGGCGTGTTTGAGTAGTTGTTTCTTTGAATGTTAGAGTCACTTTTGAAGGCAAAGGCTTCTAACATAATTTGCACTGAATGGCTAATTTCAGTGGAAATTGAATAAACGAAAGGGTGGTCTCTGGCTTCTGCACAGTGCTGTAATTAAAATCGTGCCCAAGCCCATGAGGAGGAATATGAGGAGAGTGCGGAGGGGGACGAGGAGGAGGAGGAGGAGGAGCAGACCCGGACGGCAGCAACGGGCACCATCACTGCAGAAACTGAGAGAGATGACAGGCTCCTCCGTCTGCCTCATCCCCTCTTTACTGTCGAGGAAAACCAAGACTGAGGAGCAACACCTACTGCGCTGTCACTAACACAGTGGGTCAAGACCCACCCCCCCCCACCCCCACCCCCAAGACATCAATGAGTCTGTAATTAAATCAGACCACTTTAGTTTTATATTATCCCATTCAGTTTTATATTATCCCATTATCCGAAGTAAATGTGAACTCCACCAACTAGACGGCATTGCTACAGTACAGAGAATAGGTAATGTCAGTCATCCCTATATTGGAGGGGATGGATACAAGCATCATATCCAGCCGTCAGGCGGCTACCCGATGCACTGGGCTCCGCGGTCAGATAAGCGCCAGCCTAGCATCTCAGGCCCACGGCGTCTGAGCTACAGATTACGGTGAAATCGCCTCCCCTCCTCCGCTGGACGGCAGACGTCAGTCTGTTAGCGGCAGGACGCGTTAGCGGACAGCGCAGAGCTCCCTGCCCCTGGCCAACGCAAGCAGCCGCCGCCGCCTACGTACCCAGCGTTTCGCGCCTGTGCGTTCGCGCTCTCGGAAAGGCACTCCAGGCTGCGAGGAGATGCGCTGGGGAACACAACAGCGACAACCCCTTCCCTTTAGCGATCGTGACGTCTGGCCCCATTGGTGCTCGCAAAGTGCAGCTAATTTAAACAACGGAGGACGCACGTATAGCGTGCGGCTAATGGCGGGGAGGACTTCCGGCGATGGAAATTCCCTCGCTAAGCACTGGCCTTTTGTGGCCGAAATAGTTTGCTTTTATCATGGTTTCTCGTGGAGAGCGCGTCCCCTCCGAGGTAAAGCTGCTTCTGACGTAGTCTGAATTCTCGAGCCATGTGGCGGTTCGGAAGAATCCCGTGGGGCAGTGGTCTTTTTTGGAAAGCCTACGCTTCAGCTGGGAGCCAGATGCCCCGAAATATTTATTTATTTATTTGTTTTCTCAGTTTTCTGTTACAGAAAAAATAAATACAAAGTCTGGGGCTTTTACGCAAATTGCTAATAGCTTCGCTTTTACACAGTTCCTACCATGAGCAGGTGCACCTGACAGTGTGATAGCAACAGAATACGGTTCGGGGTAACTCGAAAGCACCTCTCAATGTCAATGTTTTATTCATTTATTTGCTTGTTTTTTTCCGCCGCGTTCGTCTCCTGCGCCGTAACTCTTCCTCACGTCGCACTCTTTCGCGAAGGGCGACGAACAGCTAAAGATGTCCTGCGCATTGTTATAAGCTCCCACAGTCCATCGAGCGCGCTGGTTTGTCCTCGGATGTTTGTTCTTTCCAGGCCGACTTTGCCTGAAAACAGTCTCTTGTGCCAGCTCTTAAAAAAATTCAAACAAATCAATTAACAGCCAGACTGACTCTTGCGCTCCTCCAGACAGAAGCAGGCAGAGTCGTTCGCTGCTCCTCGCTCCTCCAGGAATATTTTGGTTATCTCTCCTTTTTTTAAAAAGGCCTTTTTAGCTCTTTGCCCACACCATTTGCAAAAGTTTATGGGATATGAAATTTGCCTTCAGAACTGTGCATGGTGTGTAGGCTATTTTTTTCCCGTGACCGCAGTTTCTATATAAATTTGATGTTTGTGTGCCATTTTATTGGCATTATTTTTCTACAGCTATGTCGAATCATTTTTACCGTATATATGCAGCAGATTTATATAAAATAATTCAATAATATTTGCTGTACTTATCTATTTAAGGATGCGGGCAGTTGTTAGCCTCATTTGTCATAATCTTACAATATTATAAGTCTGAGTAGGTAGATGCTCATGAAGGGAAATATGTTTGATAAGATTCTGGGGATGTGCTTTGCTTTTTAACCCACAGTCAGTTGCTTCCTCTGATGAAATCAGGATCGTATGTAGGTGGGGCTCTGACTGGAGGCAGCTATGCAAGTCAGCTCTGCCAATTGACCTATAATGCACGCTACTTAAGACAGTGGAATCGATCAGATTGCAGGAAACCAATCTCACAAACTGCATCTTCTCTTTACAGTTGCTGTACAGAGAGCCTTGGGTCAAAACCAGTGAGTTGTTGATGGCAAAGTCTATTAGATATAGCATACAAATACACACACACACACGCGCGTGCACACACACATTTTGTCAGAGTACAAAATGCTTCTGAATAGCTCAGTTAGTGAAGGCATTCACCACAGGTGGACCCAATAACCTTATATAGTTTGATTTGCTCTGGGTCAGAGAGAAACAAAGTAACTCTGGGTCATAGTCAATAGCTGACCATCAGTGTTAGGCCACAGACGCAGGGTGGAGCGGCCCTACAGTTGCCCATGAGTACATGTCCCTGAGCCGCTCACTGAGAAACGCACCTTTCCTCTGTTTAACTGTAGCTCTCCAGAAGCACCGTATGGCTCGTAGTTGGAAAGTATTCTCTGGATTATGGGCCAGTGAAGCAGATGAGCCCATGAGCTTCAGCTTCAGTGCGTCCTGTTCTGGTGTGGGTTGCTCAGTGATTGGCTGAAAAATCCCCCCCCACCCCCACCACATACACACACACACAAAGGAAAGGAACTGTATAAGCCCTCAAGGCCTTACACAACTCTTTTGAACATACAGAGGGCAAATCACCCCATTATTTAGACACACTTTCATTTCCATGACACATGCTACGGTTTCATTTCTCAGTGAGAAATGTTTACCAAAAGTGAGAAGTTCAATCCATCAATTTACATCAGGCTGCTTTCAACTGTTCCAGCCCTTGCCTCCTGGAAGATTCCGATGTTATTTCTGAAGCTCTAGGAGACTAATTACTTGCATATTTTGCAAACATTACGGTCTGCTTGAGCCCTCTGCCTCCCTGTGTGTGTACAATTAACTCTGTTCATTTGTGTTGCAAATAAACACGGCCTTCTGGGTCCCCCCGACACGCGCCCTCCCCCCTTTATTTTAACAGCCGAGCAGTCCGAGTGAAAAGTGATCAAACGCTTGCTTCCTGGCAGATGTGGAGTAAATATGGATAAGCACCAGTAGCCGTCTCTTGCTTTCCTGGCATTTTGAGAGACTTGTATCATTAATGAAATTCAATGTGATATTAATTTAATTTGGCGTGTTTACTAGTTCATTAGGTTTTAAGATGCCGGTTGATTTAATCTCCGGGGGTGAAGGAAGCAGACTTCCTAGAAGCCGTGGTTCATTTATATAAAAAAGGAAAAAAAAGGATACCCCGCTGTTTTTGGGGGAGAATTCTGAGGGAATTCTGGATAGCACCATGTAGTTTTTAGGATCGCTCTCTGCCTCCCGCACGCAGGAGGTGCTTTTATCAAACACCACCCTGCCGTCTTCGGACGCCAGAGAGGAGCAGGATATCAAAGGCATCTGAAGATGGAATTTGTCAGAACGGAGAGATAAAAACGCATCCCCGAGCAGCGCTTCTTCTTTTAAGTCCGAGAGCGGCTAGCGGCCAGCGGCTACCTTGTCTCGGGCTCCCCGTCGCCCGGGGTTACGGTTAGCCCCCGCGACTTGCGCTTCGGACGGGCGGGAGGGCGGAGCCGATCCTCGTGAGGTGCTGCTGACCGCGGCGTACTGTGGGGTTGCGGCTCAGGCACCGGGGACACGGACGTGCCGTCTGCGAATCGCGTTCCTCTGGAGGCCGGCGGCCGCGCCTGGCCGGCAACGCTGCCCTGTAACGCTGCCGCATCCCCTCCTGCAGCGAAGCGGGGGGGGGCAGGCCGCGGTTATTCGCGGTTGTCTGCATTGATTCTGTTACCTGTCACAGGTGGTACATCTAAATGACCTGAGCTGGGGGGCTTCTGTGTCTACATTTGACTGTGGGCCAGGGGTGAGGAGCTGTGAGCTGTCTTACATAAAATAAGCTGAAAGGAAACTAAACATATTTGCCCGTCAAACAGTAATCATCTAACCCTAACCCTAACAACTCCTCCCCAACCCACGCACTATTTTTATAGGACGTGTTTATACTAGACAGTTAATTCCCGCTTATTGTACAGTGAGAGTAAAATAAAACCACATTTAAAATTTTTATACCAAGAAACCTTTTTGTTTTTGTGCATAATGCACTGAGGTGAGTCATGGTGAGTCATATCGAGAGAACCTTGTCAAGGCCTCATCTGAATTGATCGGGCTCGTCGAAAGGGAGCTTTTGAGAGACTCGGCCGCGTTGGACACAGGTTCCTCCTCCTCCTCCTCGCAGTCGCGACGGGAAGCAGCTCAGGTTTCCGTTTATTTCTGAGCTGCTGCCCAACGGCCAATATGGCCTCATGAACGCGTGCCGTGCAGGCAGGTGACAGATACACAATGCGCAGTAAACCCATGTACTGTGATACCTGAGTTTGATATCACTTAATATGTTAACAAAAAAAAAAAATCTCCCCCAAATGCAACATATCTTTAAAATTTGCCCAGTGTTAGTTTACTTGCTCCCTCGACATACGTTTATCCTGTTCTCTTCCAATGCGCTGCGCTGTGTACGTTCAGACGTGAGGTACACGTGCTGGAAAAATCGTCGCAGGCGCTAATTGCTGGAATATTTGCCTTTCCATAATTGATAGGTTTTAAAAATAGGCCTGGTAATGGTTGTCTTGGACTGGGCAGAGCGTTCGGGGCGGCGCTCAATGCTTACTGGTGTGGAACAAAGCTAAATTTAAAATGGAGTTCTGTGGTGAGGTAAGCGGGCTGATGCTGCTTGCTTCGTTGCGTAATCAGAACCGCACGTTTTCGCGGCAGATCTCCTCTCCTCCGGTAGTCCTCTTAATTTTTTTCTGACCAGATTTTTATGCCAGGTAACGCGGGGGGGGGAGGGGGGGGGGGGCGCCGGTCTCCCTCTGTCCGCTTCCTTCCCCTTCAGTGCACCTGTGTGCCGCTCTTCTTACTGTTAAACCTGCGGGCTTGTGCGTGCTTTAAAAAAACCAGGCCCCATGCATTAGCTAGAAATTACGCTCGGCTGATACAAAGCGCGACTCAGCTTTCCAGCCCCGGCCCCGGGCCTCCCGGCTTTATGTGTTTCTTATTCTCTGAGCTCGAAGGCCGTTTGTTTAGACGGGCAAAATGAAAAACAAGCGCTTTCTCCCGGCTCCTCTACCTCTCGCCACCCCGTTTCCCTCCCCTGTCCTCCGCCTGGGCCGGTTCCAGATCCGATAGCGGGCCCATGCCACGAGCGGGAGCGAGCGCCTCTCATTCATTTACCCCCCCCCCCCCCCCCCCTTCCACATACAGGGAGGAGAGCGGGCTCTCAAGGCCGACCGGTTATTGGGCTCGGCGTCAGCGGGAAGCAGCGGATTATTTATTCAGCAGCTTGGGAGGTGGGGCAGGGAGCGCACATTTGTAAAAACGCGACGCGTGCTTGGGCTGTGTGCGGAGGCGCGGCGCGGCGGGGGGTTCGACGCGCCGTGACATGACAGAGCAGCGCAGCCATCAGAGCCGTTTTTCCGAGGAGCGGTTTTTCCAAGATGAAAAATTTAGCGCACGCTAACGCATCCCAGTCAGTAGATGTGCTCCTAAATAATTTTTTTGGAGGGAGCACGCATCAATTTTCAGGAGCAAATGCTCATAAAATGGGAGCGCTGTAGACTCCTGGCCATCTTTGATCAGACACGGCAGAGGATGCGGTCCCCACTAGCTGCTGTGCACACGCGATTGCACAACATTTATTACATTTTCTGCTATTTTAATGTTCTTTCACACATTGTGCTGCAGTGAAGGCACATAACAATGTTCAGCGCATTCCTGTGAATTAGCTAAGCCACACTGGGTGATTGTGGGTAGGATGTTTCAGGTTAAGGCACATGAGCATGCACTGAAGAGGTCATTTAGTTCACCTGAGTATATTAGATCTGAGCACGCTCCAGTATAAAGCAAATCTACCATTACCTATTTTTACAATGCATTTATGCACCAGAGATGCAATAAAAAGGACCTGCGTTCCCTTGAGAAAAGCTTTACTGAAGCGTCAGGATGTCTGCTGGTCTATACCCATTTAACAATTCATTAACATGAACATGATTCATCAATTAATTATTATTGTTATTATTATTATTATTATTATTTTTATTATTAAAAAAGTCTTTTTCTTTTGGGGTTTTTGTTTATGCTCGCTGCCTGGTTTTGTTTACCTATTGCACGTCAGGCCAAACACTGAGGCAGCAACTCTCACTCGGGCGGCCCGATTAGCCAGTCGATTTGGAGGAGACGGGGTAACTGTGGAGCGGCGTTTCAGGGCACGGTGACGTCTTCGAGGCGCTAGACTCAGGACCAGGTGTCTGGCGGCCCAGCGTCTCTGCCGTTACGTTTTTACCGGCTGATGTCATAGCCCTGGGGCTCAATGGATTCTACAAAAACAACACGTTCAGAAAACTGTGCAAGTCTATAAATGTACAAAAGGATGTACAAAAGGAGAGAATTAGGACTACAGATTGCCTTGATAAATGCCATGTGCGTTAGTAGACCTCCCGTCATATAGGTGCGATGCAGTCTCACCCCGCGTACCAGGGCTATTCAGCTACCAATCTGCGCCCACCATGTACCTCCTGCCGGCCCAGTGATAACTGAGAAGTAAAAAACACATCAAAACTGGTACTAAGCCGAGGTTTGCATCTGCATGCTATCAAGCATACCTCCCCATTCTGACAAAATAATAAGTAAGGTATTATTTTTAGCGGGTCATCTGTTTTGTTTCCACAAATGTAGGATACATCTTATTTGCACATGTTTTATAAATAGTTTGGGTTGTGTGCTCATAAAAAAAAAAAAAAAAAAAGAAAATCTGGGTCCCTGGGAGAAGCAGTTGAAAGATTTGCCCGGTCTCTTCGTCCGGCGCCACAGAATCCGAGTCACCCTATTCCCCAAGTGGGTTGTTCTCAGGCACGTAAAAAATACAGGCTTTGAAGATGTGCGGAGAGAGAGGCTGGGATGGAAAACTGGCGGTGCGATTCGAAACACTCCCCCACCATACACACCGCAGAAAGAAAACAATGTTGTGTTTCTGCTTTGACTTACAATACCCTCATTAAGGAATCGGTCTTGGCTCGGGCTTTCCTCAGGTTTCTGTTGCATTTCTCAATGGAATTTACCTTTTCCTCAATGTCAGCCTGCATGTGGCAGCAGTTTATTATGTCAGTTGGACACTTATGAAGTCCTGTCAGCGGTGATGCGAGATCATGTGGCATTATCATTTTCCTGCCATTGGTGCGAAAATACCATTCTGTTGAAACTGTGCCCAGTCATTCTTTGAGGAATGATCCGGAAGGACCTGGTTGTGGTTGTGTTGCCCTTAGGCCAGGGCACGGAGAAAGGTAACTGCTCAAGAATCACCATGCGTGATGTTGGTGTTGATGTCCATTTGTGCATGTGTGTACGTGTGTGTGTGTGTGTGTGTGTGTGTGTGTGTGTGTGTGTGTGTGTGTGTGTGTGTGTGTGTGTGTGTGTTTGTTTGTGTGTGTGTGTGTGTGTGTGTGTGTGTGTGTGTGTGTGTGTGTTTGTGTGTGTGCGTGCGTGTGCGTGTGCTTGTGCGTTTGTGTGTGTGTGTGTGTGTGTGTGTGCGCGTGCGCGTGCGTTTGTGTGTGTGTGTGTGTGTGTGCGTGCGCGCGTGCGCGCGCGTGCGTGTGCGTGTGCGTGTGTTTGTGTGTGTGTGTGTGTGTGTGTGTGGGGGGAGGGGTGGCAGGGGGGCACAGTGTGAGATCAGTGGCTCTTTGTGGTAAAGTAAGAACGGCAGCAGTCTCCTTTCTGAGCCTCGAGTTCACGGGTCCAATCCTGCTTAAAGGCACTTCTGGAGCGCAGCCAAAGGCCCTGCACAAGTGGTCAGCCATTACAGGCTAAGAATCTCAGTCGCAATACGGTCGAGTGGCGACTCTTCACCCGCTATCTCCGAAAAGAGGCTTTGCGTCCACGGATATGATGCGCAGATAAGCGCAACGTGCAAAGGCACAAATTACAACAAACACAAAGCAAATTCAGATAAACACACGGAATATACACAGGGATGTAAAAGCACAGATAAACGCACGTATGTGAACACGTGCGGATTATGCCTTATTCCAGCCCTGAGAAATGATTGGACGAACTACAGCTGTGTTTGTGTTGTTTCCTCTTAAAGGGGACAGGTGGGGAAAGTCAGAATCAGACCTGGACCTGGCTCCCACTGCGATGGTGGTATTAAGCTTTTACACTCAGGGTAAAGTCAATAAGGATAATTATACATTTCTTGTAAATTACCCTGGTGAACTAAATGCTTGTAGGTGGCTTTGGTTCTACAGTAACGTGTGTGTGTGTGTGTGTGTGTGTGTGCGTGCACATGGGAATGCTTGTGTGCTTGCTTGAGCATCAGCATGTACATTAACATGCGTTTGTTGTGTTGTGTGTGTGTGTGTGTGTGTGTGAAAATACAAATAGCTTTCACCTCTTTTAAAGCAAATTTAAGGAAATTTTGATGGAATTATAAGATGTCGATCGTCTTGGCAGATAAATCGGGCTGATATTGAACTTGATCTGCAGTCTAGGCGGTTACAGAAAATTTTATCATTTGTTGTGCGAGTATGTCTGCCATTGATGAATACCTCTCCCTTACAATGCATGACTGTGGAGCACAGGCTCAGACGTTTGAAGGTTGTAGAAGGCGCAGTACGTATGAAACCCACTTAAACACTTAATGTCATTTCAATAGGCCTATTTCACAAGATGGCGACCAAAACCGGATGTAGGGATACTTTCTTTCCGGTTACCATTGCTACGGACGCAAGTCCATTTCTGACAGCGAAAAATTGAGCCTAAACAGCGACGTGTGTTCTCACAGTCCCTGATAGCTCTGCCAAAGTTCACTGTCCGATGTTATCCGCATTGTCGAAGCATTGCCAGTGAACGTTAAGCGGTCTAAACTGGACAAGGGCTATAAATTCTTTTTTGAGAAGTTTATATTCGGTTATGAAGGTAAGTATAACGTTAGCTCTGGTTCACAAGAAAGCTAAATAGCTAGCTTGCTAACCACATCAAGTTAACCGATTAAAGAGATGTTTCACTTCGACATAACATAAATTCTTTTCTGGAGGCGACTCCATTGTGTTTTCGTAGCGTGAAGCAACATCTGCTGTCCGTTAACAGCATCTCTGTTCCTCTCGGTTGTCCCGAAAATGAATGAATAGGGAGCTAGCTAACAAGCTAGCTGTCTAAAATGTAATTTGCTAATCATAACATAACATATAGCTCGCTAACTGATTTTATGACATTCCAAGTTCCAGCGCACACCAAACTACGGAGGAAGAGGTCTGCATGCTATTTCGCTGAGGCTGTCAACCAGGCGAACGTTTCCCTGCTCCTGTTTACAACCTGAGGCACTTCTCCAAAGTGCGCAAAGAGTACAGATGAGCTGCTTAAACTTTGAATAACTCGCGATGTCGGTGTTTGAGGTGCTTGGCTAAGTTAGCTAGCTAGATGCGTTTCCTCTTTCAGTTTAAAATGAGCAATGACAGTGTTTCCAAACGTGTTTTTGACAATGTCTTGATTATATAGCAAAGTATTCACACACATGAATTATTATTTTTTGTTTCTCAAAGAGTGGTAGAGCCTATGTTTGGTGGAACTGTCATGGCAGGCGCACTGCCGCTAGCCATCTTTCCCGAATATATAAATTCAATTCTGAATATATAAGTACAATTCCTGAATATATAAATTCAATTCTGAATATATAAGTACAATTCCTGAATATATAAATTCAATTCCCGAATATATAAGTACAATTCCTGAATATATAAGTACAATTCCTGAATATATAAGTACAATTCCTGAATATATAAGTACAATTCCCGTATATATATTTTCAATTTCCGAATATATAAATTCAATTCTGAATATATAAATACAATTTCTGAATATATAAATTCAATTCCCGAATATATAAGTACAATTCCTGAATATATAAATTCAATTCTGAATATATAAGTACAATTCCTGAATATATAAATTCAATTCCCGAATATATAAGTACAATTCCTGAATATATAAGTACAATTCCCGAATATATAAATTCAATTCCCGAATATATAAATTCAATTCCCGAATATATAAATTCAATTCTGAATATATAAATTCAATTCTGAATATATAAATACAATTCCTGAATATATAAGTACAATTCCCGAATATATAAATTCAATTCCCGAATATATAAATTCAATTCTGAATATATAAATACAATTTCTGAATATATAAATTCAATTCTGAATATATAAATACAATTCCCGAATATATAAGTACAATTCCTGAATATATAAATTCAATTCCCGAATATATAAGTACAATTCCTGAATATATAAGTACAATTCCCGAATATATAAATTCAATTCCCGAATATATAAATTCAATTCTGAATATATAAATACAATTTCTGAATATATAAATTCAATTCTGAATATATACATACAATTTCTGAATATATTAATTCAATTCTGAATATATAAAAACAATTTCTGAATATATAAATTAAATTCTGAATATATAAGTACAATTCCCGAATATATAAGTACAATTCCTGAATATATAAGTACAGTTCCCGAATATATAAATTCAATTCCCGAATATATAAATTCAATTCTGAATATATAAATACAATTTCTGAATATATAAATTCAATTCTGAATATATAAGTACAATTCCCGAATATATAAGTACAATTCCTGAATATATAAGTACAATTCCGAATAAATAAATTCAATTCCCGAATATATAAATTCAATTCTGAATATATAAATACAATTTCTGAATATATAAATTCAATTCTGAATATATAAATTCAATTCCCAAATATATAAATTCAATTCTGAATATATAAATACAATTTCTGAATATATAAATTCAATTCCCGAATATATAAGTACAATTCCTGAATATATAAATTCAATTCCCGAATATATAAGTACAATTCCTGAATATATAAGTACAATTCCCGAATATATAAATACAATTTCTGAATATATAAATTCAATTCCCGAATATATAAGTACAATTCCTGAATATATAAATTCAATTCCCGAATATATAAGTACAATTCCTGAATATATAAGTACAATTCCCGAATATATAAATTCAATTCTGAATATATAAATACAATTTCTGAATATATAAATTCAATTCTGAATATATACATACAATTTCTGAATATATTAATTCAATTCTGAATATATAAAAACTATTTCTGAATATATAAATTAAATTCTGAATATATAAGTACAATTCCCGAATATATAAGTACAATTCCTGAATATATAAGTACAATTCCCGAATATATAAATTCAATTCCCGAATATATAAATTCAATTCTGAATATATAAATACAATTTCTGAATATATAAATTCAATTCTGAATATATAAATTCAATTCCCAAATATATAAATTCAATTCTGAATATATAAATACAATTTCTGAATATATAAATTCTATTCCCGAATATATAAGTACAATTCCTGAATATATAAATTCAATTCCCGAATATATAAGTACAATTCCTGAATATATAAGTACAATTCCCGAATATATAAATACAATTTCTGAATATATAAATTCAATTCTGAATATATACATACAATTTCTGAATATATAAATTCAATTCTGAATATATAAATACAATTTCTGAATATATAAATACAATTCTGAATATATAAATTCAATTCCCGAATATATAAATTCAATTCTGAATATATAAATACAATTTCTGAATGTATAAATTCAATTCTGAATATATAAATACAATTTCTGAATATATAAATACAATTCTGAATATATAAGTACAATTTCTGAATATATAAATTCAATTCCCGAATATATAAATTCAATTCTGAATATATAAATACAATTTCTGAATATATAAATACAATTCTGAACATATATAAATACAATTTCTGAATATATAAATTCAATTCCCGAATTCCCGAAAATAACTCAGTTTATAATCAGGCATATCACAAGACAGCCGTTTTTATTTTTTGAATAATTTCTTTTTGTTTCTTCATGGGCTACTGAGTGAGAAAAACAAGTTTAACATTAGCATCAGTAAAATTTGACAGTACAATCAAGGATAAGCAAACAAAAACGTTAAATAATTAAAATTTGAATGAGGCAATAATTCGGACTTCATTAAGGGGTCCTTATTTTCTTGGTATTAGGACCTTTCAAGTAGGGGCACCAAATTTCACAGGGAATGGCCCAAAGAGCTAGAGAAATAGAAAATAATCTCTCAACCAGCGAGAGTTTCATAGAAACCCTTGCTGCAGCATGCGACAGAAGACCGTGTTATGGCTCAATGGCAAGCTCCAGCGCACACCAAACTACGGAGGAAGAGGTCTGCACGCTATTTCGCCGAGGCTCTCAACCAGGCGAACGTTTCCCTGCTCCTGTTTACAACCTGAGGCAATTCTCCAAACCGCGCAAAGAGTACAGGTGAGCTGCTTAAACTATTTGAATAACTTGCGATGTTGGTGTTTGAGGTGCTTATAACATGCGAAATAACATGCAGACCTCTTCCTCCGTAGTTTGGTGTGCGCTGGAACTTGGAATGTCATAAAATCAGTTAGCGAGCTATATGTTATGTTATGATTAGCAAATTACGTTTTAGCCAGCTAGCATGTTATCAAGCACATATTTGGATATTCAATGTTGAAACTGCAGATGCACGTTTATTTTAGTTGTTAATTGTAATTACAAAATGTATTGACGAACATCGCGACAAGCCTACTTAAGATATATCAGCTGATTTAAAAATGTGTGGGTAGTTTTTATCAGCGATGAAAACAAACAGCTCGGTAGTGAACTGAACACCATTACACAGGCGATCTGACAAGCAATATAAATCTTTATTAGAACAAGTACAGCACAAACAACATGTCACAAAATAGTAACGGTAGTACAAAACTTAATTCAGAGATATTTCACTTCGGTATAATAACATAAGTAATTTTGTGGAGCCTAACATTGTACTTACATAGCATTTGCCTCCCCTGTTGACCGTCAATGTTAACAGAATCGCTTTTCCTCACAGTTGTCAGGCTCCCTATTCATTCATTTTCGGGACAACCGAGAGGAACAGAGACGCTGTTAACGGACAGCAGATGTTGCTTCACGCTACGAAAACAAAATGGAGTCGCCTCCAGAAAAGAATTTATGTTATGTCGAAGTGAAACATCTCTTTAATCGGCTAACTTGATGTGGTTAGCAAGCTAGCTATTTAGCTTTCTGGTGAACCAGAGCTAACGTTATACTTACCTTCATAACCGAATATAAACTTCTCAAAAAAGAATTTATAGCCCTTGTCCAGTTTAGACCGCTTAACGTTCACTGGCAATGCTTCGACAATGCGGATAACATCGGACAGTGAACGTTGGCAGAGCTATCAGGGACTGTGAGTAGCAACGGTAACCGGAAACAAAGTATCCCTACATCCGGTTTTGGTCGCCATCTTGTGAAATAGGCCTATGAGACAGGAAATATTAAAGTTTGCAGGAATCCATTAATTGCGATCGTGTAATCAATAAACGTGCCAGCAACATATTCTTGACATGCACTTGTGAACGACTGCTCTGTTGAAGTTCTCCTAAAACCATACTCGCTGTGTCCCTGAAAGGTATAGCCTAGTTTACAAGTGACTTTGCTTACCAGCTAATTCATTTTTTAAAATTTTTTTTAGCAAAGATGAAAAGTCTTCAGGTATTGATATTAATAATGTAGGTTGAATACTAACCCTGTTATAACACATGTAATTACATACGGATAAAAAAAACATTGAAAACTACTGGAAAAGGACACATTTATGATTTTTAGATTTAATGATGGATGGTGATTTAATTTGAAAACTCTTGATATGAAGCGTCCGGCAGCAACGCGCTCGCAGGCTGTTTCACACTGCAGAGCATCATGGAGACGTCCCCGCTGGACCGTGTTCCCTGGAGTACGCCTTATGAACAGAATTAGTCAGCGCTCGAGTCCATAACGCAGCCCCTCACTTTAATACTGACGGCACGCTACCAAATATTATTTTTGCTTACTTGCTAAAGGTTCTTATAAAGCAGTTGTAGGCCTGTGTTGTTTACAGTAGGTACACTGGTTTTCTGTAAGTGTGACGTAGTGCATTAACCGGTTCAACAGTCAGCAATTTATTTCTTTTTATTTTCTGCACAGGTCATATTTATAACCAAAATACAGGCAAATAGTAATTATATACCATGTGTGTCACAGCCACTTAGTTCGCAAGTTTAACAAACTATCAAGTTCATTTTAGTGCAGCAAAGTTAGTTATTAGTCATTTGTTTCCATTCTGATAAAGCATTGTTGGTTATTGAAGTTTGCACATCGACCACTGTAATCATGATAAATTGGGACTATTCAAATTTTTATATGTATAAACATAGTTTATATTGATACCCGTTTATTTTAACTTTTCTTCTGTGCTTAATTTTTCCACTTTTAAAGTGAGTATTAGGCTGATTGCACAAAATCTGTAATAGTCACTGCCATCCATGGAAGTCATACACCATTTTGTTGACTTGACATTATTGGACCTAAGGATGACAGTTTGCAGAATACAGAGCCATTTAAGTACAATATTTGTTAAGTGCAATATTTCTCACATTAAATTTTCACAGAGTATTTTCAACCTTTTGCACTAGGGGGAAAAACACATAATCAGTAGATAGCAGTCAATCACCCTTACTGCTGGCTTAAACGTTGGCATCAGCATCGGCCTTGAAAAATCCATATCGGTTGACGTCTAGAAATGATCGTATTTGAAATTAATTCATCCAGAGATTGGAGGGAGATGGTAACGTCCAATCATAATGACAAGCCAATGAGAGGAAGCTCGTCCTATTGGACATGGGAATTCAGACTGGACCTACAGGCACAGCTGATTTTAATGCTCTAGTCTGCCGGGGCATGGCCTACATTCACAGTGTTTTTTTATGGAGAAGACGTACAGTACACTGGGGCTCTGTTCAATGCCAGGAGAGTAAAGAGTGAGTAAACACACAGGGCCCACAGCCCTCCTGATGCTCGGCTGATCGTGTGCTGTTTACCGGTTCGTGATGGGCGCTGTGATAGACGTGGCATTGCTGCGATTTCTGCCTCCCCAGTATGGAAAGCTCTCTGTGTGCTGCCAGCTGTCCAAAGGCTGAACCCTAGGCATGGCAAACAGCCGTGTGTGTGTGTGTGTGTGTGTGTGTGCATATTTGTTTGTGTGTGTGTTTGTGTGTGTGTGTGTGTGTGTGTGCATATTTGTTTGTGTGTGTGTGTGTGTGTGCATAGTGTGTTTTCTCTCGGTCCTCTCCCAGCAGCTCATTGTGGCATTGCCCTGATGAGAGACTGCTGCATCATTTGAGTGCGTTTCATTTAGCCGTTTCATTAAATGCCACCTCAGACCGCACCAGCCCTCCCCGTGGCATATGGGTCCCGTTTTCATAGCAGCGCACGGGTACATTAGGCTGGCATAAAACTGGCTTTATCACCATACCATGGAATATGCGCAGCATCTGAAAGAAACAGCCTCACATCTGCTCCGCAAAACATTCACTTTTAACTGCCATTTTAAAGTGGTTCTGTGCAAAAATTAAACACAGGGAGTGTCTTGTCGGCCATGCCGAGCATTTATTTATCAACACTTTAAGGAACGTGCACTTTTGTGATGGGTGCATTCACCTAACTTAGAATTAATTATCAAACCGTTATTGAATTTTTTCATTAAAATGGAAGATGTAGAAATTAATTTCCAAGCTGCAGTTCGATGACCCCGTTGAATAATAATTGCGAGGTAAACTACCGGTCCTAAGGTGTGATTTGGCCTTTGATGCCGCTGGCTCTGTCTGCGTTTCCCTCTCTGTTCCGGAACTTTCCGGAGGGGATTGGCGTGCTCTCTCGCCGTGCTGGCGTCCTTCCTTGGCACTGTCCGTATGTAGCACAGCGGGAAGTGCTGTGTCAACAGCGGGGGTGTGAGCCGGTCTCTCTCCCCACACACGGCAGTGCCAGTCATGTTCTCTCCGGCTCTTCCTGCTCCTCAGTCAGGCATCGCTTCGCCTTGAGCCGTGATTCAGCCTCTCTCTCTCTCTCTCTCTCTCTCTCTGTCTATCTCTCTCTATCTCTCACTCACTTAATTTTATTCCGTCTCTCTCTCACTCTCTCTCTCTCTCTCTCTCTTTCTCTCTCTCTCTTTCTCTCACCCCCTCCTCTGCTGTCACATGTAAAGCTGGCGCTCTGTTGTGCTTCATCCTGCCATAATCTCGCGTGTCCTAGCTGACCCCCCCCCGAAATCGCTGCTCTGCCGTCAGGCTCACCTTTTGTGACTGGTCTCCGTGGCTGCATTAAAACGCATTATTGAGTGAAGACTCCTTATAACAGTTGCTCGTTAAAAACAAAACAACAACTGTAAAATGTAATGATTCGCTTAGCGATGCGCTAGAACAACTGCGCAGGTAACGTTTTTGTAATGCACTTCGGGTTGCCGATTCCCCAGTCAAAAAAAAAAAAAAGGGGGACCCAGCATTTGCTTGGTCTGAGGGTAATTATCTGGGGACACAATGCTACATGTGAACAGGCCAGCTCCCAGGGTCTGCGTTTCGTAGGCAATAACCACCAGCCTGTAATCAGCTAAGTACCATAATCCTCCTTGCAGGGTAAAATCTTGCCTGACCTCCAGCTATATACAGCCTGTGATAACAGCATTAAACGGTAACGCTGCTCCGGGGCTCCCAGCAGCCTTTGCAAGCAGGTCAACAGGCTTGGCGTCTTCCTTGCTTCGGCTCCGCGTTCCGCGGAGCGTTTTTTACGACGACGCCGCTGGAGCTGGTAACGGGTGCGATGCCCGTGCGCTGGAGGGGCTGAGAGCGCAGGACCACCCGGCGCCAGCTGTCGCGGGAGCCGCTTGGAAGTCGCGCGCCGCCCGCGCGGGAGCTTTGCGGACGTGACCGCGCAGACCCGCGGAGGGATTTGCGGGGACACGCCTTTCCGGGAGGGGATTTGATGCATCCGCCTGCACGAGATGGTCGAAGCTACCCAGATGTGCAGCGGTTGATCGAGAGGTACAGGCGCCGCGCTAGCGGCTAATGACGGTTTAGCGCAAGCGCAGTGCATCTTACTGCATATGTGGCTAATAACTGCTCAGAACTTTTTTGAACTGACTTTGTTTCTTCCCGTGCTAACTCATTTCAACAAAGACAGGCTGACGATAGATAGTTATTAGCTGGAGAATTTGCTTTAATAGGAGAGCAGCAGTCGTTTGTTTTCGTTTTACTTCTCTCCTTTATCTGAAGATTGGAAGTGGCGCGGTCCCGACGGGTGCCGCCACCTCTGTTTTCACCTCAGCTGCTTCCAGCTTTTTTATGTAACAACTTTCGGCGGCGCTCGTGGGACGCAAGCTTACCTGCCGCTGCACAGCAGCTTCTCAGAGACGAGCGAGCAAATGCAAAGATCCGAGAACGGGAACGATCGAAAACCGATCTGAAGCTGGTGTCTGTGTGGACTGAGCCGGTTTGAAAGTTCAATATTGAACGGCCAATCCTTCATTTTTTCATACTGAGAAATTCCATATTCAATTCCTTTCCAGGCTGGCATATTTGTAGTGATATCGATTCAATGTGTTTGCTTTTTGAAATTTTCTCTCTACTGTATGTGCTGTTTTTCACTGGAGGTGTTGGGTGCGACAATCCCGCCAAGCATGCAAACGTGATGATACATGCACAGGAACTGGCATGCCGGATACAAAACTAAAAATCCAAAAAGCATCTAAAATTAGGTTTGATATGTTGGCCAGTATTACCGTGTCATACGGCTTTGTTGCTTGTCTCTAGGCAGTCGTCTTACTCTGGCATCTGGAATGTGAAAATGAACTTTTGTAACCACTAGTCACCACAGATGTCACCAAAATCCACCAAAATTGAAAAGTTAAGGCCATGTTAAGGTGATTTATATGCATATGAAATAGAGAGCTAGGCACGTGGACAGGTTACAGATATAGTCACAGATACAGAGGAAACGGAAGATTCTGTGGCTCTCAGGGAGACACATTTTGCCGTCGGGTAATTGCTGAGGCATCCGTCTCGCTCAGAAGACCGGCAGCACCGGCAGCACCGACACGCCGAACTCCGCTGTCACCCGGCAGAAGAACGACCGGGCGTTCCTGTTCAAAAACCACAAACGAACACAACTCAGAGAAAAAAAGAAAAAAGTGAGAGGAAGACGGTGTTCTCCCCAGAAAAAAAACGGACCCCCTCCGCGCTCCCCTCGGTCGCAGAACCCTCCCGCTCCCCGAAAGCCCCCCCCCCCCCACCGCCTCCCACCCCCCCTTAAAGTTACTGGCGGTAGTTTCAGAAGTGTGAGGGAAAGTGTGTCGGCGCTGCAGGGACGGGAGGCGCCTCTCCTGCTTTCATATTTACGCGTTTGGATGAGGAGTCCTCCGCCACAGCTGCTGACCTACTTTCTCCCGCTCCTGCGCGGATGTGGAAAAACCTCTTTTTATTTCACTTTATTAATGGCTCCTACAACTTCCCAGACAGCAGTAATTGAACAAATGGCAAATAAGGGCAAAGATTTGGTAGATGTTTCTGCAGACTCAAAATAGAAGTTATTTTATATGTAGGGGAGAAAGGAAGGGTGTGATGTTAACTTGAGTTGTCACTGGCTGCTCTGTCAGAAATAAAGATAAAGAGTAAAGGTACATTTTTGTTGTTTCTTAAGAGAAGGACAGTAATGTTCCATAAGTACCTTTTACAAGCAAAACAGGTACAATTGAATACTGTATTGTTGGCTGGGATACAATTTTATGTACCCATTGGGTACCACCCCATTGAAAAGCGTTTGCACCTTTTAGGCAATTTTTTGTACCTTGTTTTCTGAGAGTGTGTTGTAAGCAGCGGCAAAAATGAGACAAAATGGCTGTGTGAATGTGTTTAGCCTGTAGTGTCCCTGGAGTGGGGCGGGGACAAATTAGCCTTCAAAAAGCCCTGCTTATTTACTGTTGAGTACCCAGCTGATGTGCCCTCGCTCCTGCTGTAGTCACCAAATTACGAACCTCGAAAAAGAACGGGCGCAAATGGGCTTCTGTGACCAGGCAAACGCGACAAAGCGGCGGTCGTGTGCCCTGCGCACGCGTGCACTCGTCCGCAGCTTGCGCTTTGAGTGGTGGTTGGAAATACACCAGGGCATTGGAGTTATGCATTATAAACATCTTTGTCTTCAGCGCCACGGCTGTACAGCTGCAGAGAGCCCCACACGCCCTCTGTGCCATCACGTTCTGCGGTTCGCCCTGTGTGTGTATTGCACGTCTTTGGAAAATGGACGGGGGGGATCAGCGTCTAATATAGTCCGAGAGGATAAAACATTTGTTAAGGGCTTAACAGAACTGAACGCTGGATTTATATCTACTACACGTAAATTAGAGGAGAAAAGCCCTTTCTATTATAATGCTGAGAGGATTAAACCGTATCCAATATTAAGACCGCATGTCATTATTGACATCTGAATGATTTTAATTGACGGCGCACAGCGGAATGCTCATATTGTGCAAAGCACAATGCATTGTGCTGTGGGCCAAAGCTGGGAGATATGAGCTTTGTGAACGCACACACGCGCGCACGCACACAGGCACGCACACAGACACACACACACACACACTCATGCACACACACACGACACCCATACGTACACACAAAGCATGAGATCATAGATAGACACACACGCGCACACACACACACACACTCATGCACTCGTGCACACACACGCGACGCCCATACATACACACAAGCATGAGATCATAGATAGACACACACACACACAGAATTCTGTCCCCCGTCAGGACTTTTTAAATGAAGACATTGCATTTCAGCGCAAATCCTTTCATCTTCCTATTATCGTATAACACACGGTTAATTAGAGCTTAATGTTAATTAAACCCTCTTTATGCTCAGCAAACACATAAAACTAATCCAGGGGAAATGCGTATGGCGCAACCTCAATAACAAGTTAATGTAATTTTACATATCTTTATAAGTGTAGTATAGCATGTTTATACTCCTGTAATAATTACTCATTTTTATTTTATTATAAAAATAGGTAGCCGCAGTAGAAAGTGAAGGGCACATTATTTGTGGGAAAATTAGTGTTTCCAGGGTTTTTTGGGAGGGAACAGATTAATGGAGCGCATGCATTGTAATCAGGTTACAAAGCAGCTAAAATAAACAACTGCACAGGATCTGAGGGCAAAGGAAAGCAAAACACATGATGTAGGAGAATGAGGAAAGCAGCAAAATGGGCTCCCTTTTAATCAGCTTTGAGCCCGGGGTTTTTAGCTTCTTCCAGTCTGAAATGCAGAGTTGTCTTCGCAGGCCTGTCAAACGCTGCATTGCCTGTGTCCATTTGGGAGAACGCCGACGAGCCAGTGCTCTCCTCCGAAATGTGTGCTGGCAGCTGGCGTTTTGTGTTCACTGCTCAATCCACCGGCTGAGTTGCACAGTCATTTGCTCCCAGGGAGTATGTTTCACACACAGCTGGTACAGGAAGATTTCAGGTACCCAGCCAACAAGCGGAGCTGCTCTTGTGCCCTCAGGCTTGGACAGTCCTGCTGACCAAAACCCTCCCACCCCACGGAGGATTTAACGTACCGCCTTGAATAGCTGCTGGCCATAGTCAACATTTGCATCATACTTGGCAGTAGGACGAATGCACACTCATCTCTGGATGGCCTTTAGGGTTATGGTGGCTTGTCTCATGGTGCTGACCTTGCTACAGATGTCCCACAAGGATCTGTACTCGGGCATCGCCTCTTTTGCCTTTACATGCAACTTCTTGGGTCTGTCATTGCCTACCATGGTTTCTCATATCACTCCTATGATGATGTTACTCAGCTTTTCCCCTCTTTTCTTCCCACTGACCTCACATCTCAGCTCGCCTGAAGGATGTATTTTGCTGGATGGCTGAACATCATCTTAAGCTCAACTGGGCTAAGTCTGAGGTGCTCTACATTTCCTCCAAGTTCTCTCCACTGATGTATCCCTCAGTCTGGATGTTACATGAGAGCTCACTCAGAGCTCTTCTAGGGTTAACCGTTAATGACCTCCTCTATTCATGTAGCAGCAGAGTGTAGTCGTACAGCTTGTCTGCAGCCTTCTCGAGCAAGCTGATGTCATAGTCACACCCCTCCTCATCTCGCTCTTACAGCTCACAACAAATTTAAAACCTTGCTGCTAGCCTACAGGGCAGTGAATGGAACAGCTCCACCATCCCTCCAATCAGTGTTCCAAATCAATACCTCCTACCTGTGGTTGCTTGTCCCATGCAGTCAAAATGGCTGTCTGTACTCCCCCCCCCCCCCCCCCCCCCCCCCCCCCCCCCAAGTGATGGAACAAGCTCCTCGCAGTGGTTAAGACGGCTGAATCGTTGTCCAGACTGGAGACCCGACTCTTCAGTACATGTCTTTATTCACCTCCAATCCCCACCCTAGTACTACCACCTTTTCAGGTTATGGTTTTTAATGGTTTTAGTTCATATTTACATTTTTCATTTTTCTCTTCTTAGGGTTTGATATGGATGTAATCTGTATTAATTTTTAGCATTGCTAATTTACACTGGTGCTTTAGTGATGTTTCATTTTTAGTTACTGGTCTGGAAATAGGCTGTTGTTAGCAAGGTCTGGCACTCTTGCTCATATTAATCAGATTAATGCACTTATGTTTCTTCTATATTATAAGTCTCTCTTGATAAAAGCATCTGCTAAATGAATTTAATGTAATATAAAGTCTTAGCAGGTTGAGCCAACTAGTAGCCCCCAATATCCATATTTTTTTTTTAGAAAGGATGAAGACAGTTCTGAAATTGTGTTTTTCTTTCTGCATATTTGGAAAACAGTTCCTTAAATATTGTTATACTTTCAACAAAATGGATCCCTTGGATAGAGCAACATGAATGCAATCAAGGCTTTTTTCGGAAGTAGACAGGGGCAGTGTTGAAATGGTACAGGGAGAAGAGCTTCTGAGCTGTGGCTCTCAAAAATCAAAGCTCTCTGAAAAACAAGGAGAGTGTGGGAAGGCTGTGATCCTGCTTAAAACGTTGCATGTGATGTAGAAATGGTTTGGTTTTGTGATCACTATAGTGTTTGAAACTATTTGAAAGCCAGGCTGTCGTGTTCATTTTGTGTTCACCATGATGGTCGCAACTTTATTGTTAGAAACTTGTTAGAAAGTGAATGGAGGATTGACAAGTTCACATTCATTTGTGTATACTGCAGTTTTGCAGTTTATTCACTGGTTATTTAGATGCATGTTCGGACCAGATTGAATGTGTCATGTGGTAATAGCATACATGCACATGAACATGCATATATAGCTACAGCCGTGGTGCAAAATGCCTGGCTTGGTGTGTGCAAGCTCAGGAAAAACTGTGTACAGTAAGATACATTAAAATGGCAGATCATATCACAGCCTGCATTTTAATATGGAAATATGCATGCTACTTCAAATTTCTTGAAGAAGGAAGCAAAAAAATGCAGTGCAATGCAGTTTGGGCCCACTAACCAGGGATTACATTTTCAGTGCTACGGCACATCTTGTAAAATCACCTGTAAAGAACACAATGGGACAACACGATGCAGATGTACTTAAAGTTTAGTCACTAAAAACTAAGCTGATTGCAAATCACATTCACACTCAAACACACAACATACAATAGGCCTATTTCACAAGATGGCGACCAAAACCGGATGTAGGGATACTTTCTTTCCGGTTACCGTTGCTACGGACGCAAGTCCATTTCTGACAGCGAAAAATTGAGCCTAAACAGCGACGTGTGTTCTCACAGTCCCTGATAGCTCTGCCAACGTTCACTGTCTGATGTTATCCGCATTGTCGAAGCATTGCCGAGGCGACTCCATTGTGTTTTCGTAGCGTGAAGCAACATCTGCTGTCCGTTAACAGCGTCTCTGTTCCTCTCGGTTGTCCCGAAAATGAATGAATAGGGAGCCTGACAACTGTGAGGAAAAGCGATTCTGTTAACATTGACGGTCAACAGGGGAGGCAAATGCTATGTAAGTACAATGTTAGGCTCCACAAAATTACTTATGTTATTATACCGAAGTGAAATATCTCTGAATTAAGTTTTGTACTACCGTTACTATTTTGTGACATGTTGTTTGTGCTGTACTTGTTCTAATAAAGATTTATATTGCTTGTCAGATCGCCTGTGTAATGGTGTTCAGTTCACTACCGAGCTGTTTGTTATCATTTGCTGATAAAAACTACCCACACATTTTTAAATCAGCTGATATATCTTAAGTAGGCTTGTCGCGATGTCCGTCAATACATTTTGTAATTACAATTAACAACTAAAATAAACGTGCATCTGCAGTCTGAATATCCAAATATGTGCTTGCTAACAAGCTAGCTGGCTAAAACGTAATTTGCTGATCATAACATAACATATAGCTCGCTAACTGATTTTATGACATTCCAAGTTCCAGCGCACACCAAACTATGGAGGAAGAGGTCTGCATGCTATTTCACCGAGGCTCTCAACCAGGCGAACGTTTCCTAGCTCCTGTTTACAACCTGAGACACTTCTCCAAACCGCGCAAAGAGTACAGATGAGCTGCTTGAACTCTGAATAACTCGCGAAGTCGGTGTTTGAGGTGCTTGCCTAAGTTAGCTAGCTAGATGCGTTTCCTCTTTCAGTTTAAAATGAGCAATGACAGTGTCTCCAAACGTGTTTTTGACAATGTTGTCTTGATTATATAACCAAGGGCAAAGTATTCATACACATGAATTATTATTTTTTTGTTTCTCAAAGAGTGGTAGGGCCTATGTTTGGTGGAACTGTAATGGCAGGCGCACTGCCGCTAGCCATCTTTACCTGTTATGAATTGTTTTCGTGTTTTTAGCCGTTCTCAAGCAGGCCAACTCAGACTAGAGTGCGGTACGAAAATGGAAAAAACTAGAACTGTTACAATCACTAGGCCTGTTTGATTTTGATTTGACAGTGAATTATATATTTTTGTATATTTAATATTTTTATTATTTTATATCTTTAACAGTAGGCAATACAGCTAACTTAGCCAAGCACCTCAAACACCAACATCGCAAGTTATTCAAATAGTTTAAGCAGCTCACCTGTACTCTTTGCGCGGTTTGGAGAATTGCCTCAGGTTGTAAACAGGAGCAGGGAAACGTTCGCCTGGTTGAGAGCCTCGGCGAAATAGCGTGCAGACCTCTTCCTCCGTAGTTTGGTGTGCGCTGGAGCTTGCCATTGAGCCATAACACGGTCTTCTGTCGCATGCTGCAGCAAGGGTTTCTATGAAACTCTCGCTGGTTAAGAGATTATTTTCTATTTCTCTAGCTCTTTGGGCCATTCCCTGTGAAATTTGGTGCCCCTACTTGAAAGGTCCTAATACCAAGAAAATAAGGACCCCTTAATGAAGTCCGAATTATTGCCTCATTCAAATTTTAATTATTTAACGTTTTTGTTTGCTTATTCTTGATTGTACTGTCAAATTTTACTGATGCTAATGTTAAACTTGTTTTTCTCACTCAGTAGCCCATGAAGAAAAAAAAAAGAAATTATTCAAAAAATAAAAACGGCTGTCTTGTGATATGCCTGATTATAAACTGAGTTATTTATATATTCAGAATTGTAATTTATATATTCAGAATTGAATTTATATATTCGGGAATTGAATTTATATATTCAGAAATTGTATTTATATATTCAGAATTGAATTTATATATTCGGGAATTGAATTTATATATTCGGAAATTGTATTTATATATTCAGAATTGTATTTATATATTCAGAAATTGTATTTATATATTCAGAATTAAATTTATATATTCAGAAATTGTATTTATATATTCAGAAATTGTATTTATATATTCGGGAATTGAATTTATATATTCGGGAATTGTATTTATATATTCAGAATTGAATTTATATATTCAGAAATTGTATTTATATATTGAGGAATTGTACTTATATATTCGGGAATTGAATTTATATATTCAGAAATTGTATTTATATATTCAGAATTGAATTTATATATTCGGGAATTGAATTTATATATTCGGGAATTGCACTTATATATTCAGGAATTGTACTTATATGTTCGGGAATTGAATTTATATATTCAGAAATGGTATTTATATATTCAGAATTGAATTTATATATTCGGGAATTGAATTTATATATTCGGGAATTGTATTTATATATTCAGAATTGTATTTATATATTCAGAAATTGTATTTATATATTCAGAATTGAATTTATATATTCAGAAATTGAATTTATATATTCGGGAATTGAATTTATATATTCTGGAATTGTACTTATATATTCAGAATTGAATTTATATATTCGGGAATTGAATTTATATATTCGGGAATTGAATTTATATATTCAGAAATTGTATTTATATATTCAGAATTGTATTTATATATTCAGAAATTGTATTTATATATTCAGAATTGAATTTATATATTCAGAAATTGTATTTATATATTCAGAAATTGTATTTATATATTCGGGAATTGAATTTATATATTCAGAATTGAATTTATATATTCGGGAATTGAATTTATATATTCGGGAATTGTACTTATATATTCAGGAATTGTACTTATATGTTCGGGAATTGAATTTATATATTCAGAAATTGTATTTATATATTCAGAATTGAATTTATATATTCGGGAATTGAATTTATATATTCGGGAATTGAATTTATATATTCAGAAATTGTATTTATATATTCAGAATTGTATTTATATATTCAGAAATTGAATTTATATATTCAGAAATTGTATTTATATATTCAGAATTGCATTTATATATTCAGAAATTGTATTTATATATTCAGAATTGTATTTATATATTCAGAAATTGTATTTATATATTCAGAATTGAATTTATATATTCAGAAATTGAATTTATACATTCGGGAATTGAATTTATATATTCGGGAATTGTACTTATATATTCAGAATTGAATTTATATATTCGGGAATTGAATTTATATATTCGGGAATTGTACTTATATATTCAGGAATTGTACTTATATGTTCGGGAATTGAATTTATATATTCAGAAATTGTATTTATATATTCAGAATTGAATTTATATATTCGGGAATTGAATTTATATATTCGGGAATTGAATTTATATATTCAGAAATTGTATTTATATATTCAGAATTGTATTTATATATTCAGAAATTGTATTTATATATTCAGAATTGAATTTATATATTCAGAAATTGAATTTATATATTCGAGAATTGAATTTATATATTCGGGAATTGTACTTATATATTCAGAATTGAATTTATATATTCAGAAATTGTATTTATATATTCGGGAATTGAATGTATATATTCAGAAATTGTATTTATATATTCAGAATTGTATTTATATATTCAGAAATTGTACTTATATATTCAGAATTGAATTTATATATTCGGAAATTGAATTTATATATTTAGAAATTGTATTTATATATTCAGAATTGAATTTATATATTCGGGAATTGAATTTATATATTCAGGAATTGTACTTATATATTCAGAATTGAATTTATATATTCGGGAATTGAATTTATATATTCAGGAATTGTACTTATATTTTCAGAATTGAATTTATATATTCGGGAAAGATGGCTAGCGGCAGTGCGCCTGCCATGACAGTTCCACCAAACATAGGCTCTACCACTCTTTGAGAAACAAAAAATAATAATTCATGTGTGTGAATACTTTGCCCTTGGTTATATAATCAAGACAACATTGTCAAAAACACGTTTGGAAACACTGTCATTGCTCATTTTAAACTGAAAGAGGAAACGCATCTAGCTAGCTAACTTAGCCAAGCACCTCAAACACCGACATTGCGAGTTATTCAGAGTTTAAGCAGCTCATCTGTACTCTTTGCGCGCTTTGGAGAAGTGCCTCAGGTTGTAAACAGGAGCTAGGAAACGTTTGCCTGGTTGAGAGCCTCGGCGAAATAGCATGCAGACCTCTTCCTCCGTAGTTTGGTGTGCGCTGGAACTTGGATTGTCATAAAATCAGTTAGCGAGCTATATGTTATGTTATGATTAGCAAATTACATTTTAGACAGCTAGCTTGTTAGCAAGCACATATTTGGATATTCAATGTTGAAACTGCAGATGCATGTTTATTTTAGTTCATTGTAATTACAAAATGTATTGACGGACATCGTGACAAGCCTACTTAAGATATATCAGCTGATTTAAAAATGTGTGGGTAGTTTTTATCAGCGATGAAAACAAACAGCTCGGTAGTGAACTGAACACCATTACACAGCCGATCTGACAAGCAATATAAATCTTTATTAGAACAAGCACAGCACAAACAACATGTCACAAAATAGTAACGGTAGTACAAAACTTAATTCAGAGATATTTCACTTCGGTATAATAACATAAGTAATTTTGTGGAGCCTAACACATTGTACTTACATAGCATTTGCCTCCCCTGCTGACCGTCAACATTAACAGAATCGCTTTTCCTCACAGTTGTCAGGCTCCCTATTCATTCATTTTCGGGACAACCGAGAGGAACAGAGACGCTGTTAACGGACAGCAGATGTTGCTTCACGCTACGAAAACACAATGGAGTCGCCTCCAGAAAATAATTTATGTTATGTCGAAGTGCAACATCTCTTTAATCGGCTAACTTGTTGTGGTTAGCAAGCTAGCTATTTAGCTTTCTTGTGAACCAGAGCTAACATTATACTTACCCTCATAACCGAATATAAACTTCTCAAAAAATAATTTATAGCCCTTGTCCAGTTTAGACCGCTTAACGTTCACTGGCAATGCTTCGACAATGCGGATAACATCGGACAGTGAACTTTGGCAGAGCTATCAGGGACTGTGAGAACACACGTCGCTGTTTAGGCTCAATTTTTCGCTGTCAGAAATGGACTTGCGTCCGTAGCAACGGTAACCGGAAAGAATGTATCCCTACATCCGCTTTTGGTCGCCATCTTGTGAAATAAGCCTATACACACACAAAACAATGATCTTTGCTTTCTGTTAAATTTCAACATTTTCTGTTTTAGGGCCATGTTGTGTACTTCATCTCATAAAGAATGGCTCAGTTTCATTCACTTCTCATGTTTAATACTGATGGACAGGCAATGGACAATAGAGTTGTACAGTTTAAACTCTACATTTTAAAAAACTTTTTTTTTTCTTTTCTCACAATTTGGAATTCTCACCTGTTTTAGGCTTGTACTCACCTGTTCCACCCACTCAGTGAGAGGGTGAGTAACAGAGAGAGCAGACTCAGTGAGAGGGTGAGTAACAGAGAGAGCAGACTCAGTGAGAGGGTGAGTAACAGAGAGAGCAGACTCAGTGAGAGGGTGAGTAACAGAGAGAGCAGACTCAATGAGAGGGTGAGTAACAGAGAGAGCAGACTCAGTGAGAGGATGAGTAACAGAGAGAGCAGACTCAGTGAGAGGGTGAGTAACAAAGAGAGCAGACTCAGTGAGAGGATGAGTAACAGAGAGAGCAGACTCAGTGAGAGGGTGAGTAACAAAGAGCAGACTCAGTGAGAGGATGAGTAACAGGGAGATCAGACTCAGTAAGAGGGTGAGTAACAGAGAGCAGACTCAGTGAGAGGATGAGTAACAGAGAGAGCAGACTCAGTGAGAGGATGAGTAACAGAGAGAGCAGACTCAGTGAGAGGATGAGTAACAGGGAGATCAGACTCAGTGAGAGGGTGAGTAACAGAGAGAACAGACTCAGTGAGAGGGTGAATAACAGAGAGAGCAGACTCAGTGAGAGGATGAGTAACAGAGAGAGCAGACTCAGTGAGAGGATGAGTAACAGGGAGAGCAGACTCAGTGAGAGGATGAAGAACAGAGAGAGCAGACTCAGTGAGAGGGTGAGTAACAGAGAGAGCAGACTCAGTGAGAGGGTGAGTAACAGAGAGAGCAGACTCAGTGAGAGGGTGAGTAACAGAGAGAGCAGACTCAGTGAGAGGGTGAGTAACAAAGAGCAGACTCAGTGAGAGGGTGAGTAACAGAGAGAGCAGACTCAGTGAGAGGGTGAGTAACAGAGAGCAGACTCAGTCTGAGAAGCCACGGTTAGCTAAACACTTATAAAAGGTTCTGCTCACACTGCAGGTGCCATGTTCAGAAGAGTAAATCACTCTGGAGCCAGCGTGATGTACGCATCATAACCTCTTTTTTATGATAACCAGGATCAAACTTCATTGATTTGCTACCGTGGAGACCTCTCCCTCCAGTTCCGGGAAACACTTCATCACACGCAGCTGTGCTGCAGCCCTAAAAAAAAAAAAAAAAACACCTTCCCAGAAGGCACCACTCCACATTTCAGCAGGTTTGAGAGAATGCAAACAATTCCGACACCGTGCCACCCACCAAGTTCCTGTGATTTTCACAAGATCGAGGTGCTAGATCCTTCTCGCCCGCTCTCCGCATATAATTCATACTCTGTCAACAGCGCTAATAATAGCTGAGAGAACAGTGCAGACGCTGAAAATCTTTTTTGAGGATTAGCATATTGGACATGAACATATGCTGGTTCTGCTTTAAGTCATTAGACACTGGCTCGGAAGACAGCATGCGTGGGATTAACTCCACTCCATCATCCGATGTAGCGATACGGCTTCCTGTGCCAGCATATGTGGGATAATGCAAGATGGCCCGGTTGCCGCTTCAATATCTTGAGTGCCTGAGGAGCAGCGGAGCCAAAACGCTCAAACTGCTCTTCTTCCGCCAGGGCTGCGAGAGTCTGGCCAAAGCGCAGTTCTGTGCCTGTAACTCTTCTGAAAGCGGCGAGCTGCGCAGTCGAAGTTTCAAACAGGAGCAGCTGGCTGGGGCAGGAGGGGGGCGGGGGTGAGGTCGGGGCGGGGGGGCACGACTCGGGACCTCCCGTGAACGAATCGCCGCAGATCTCCAACTGCACCTCCCGCCCGCCGCTGAGCCGTCAGGGTTCTTTCTTCCGGAGCCGAGCGCGAGAAGTCGTGCTAACCGCTAGCATGACGACTGAGTGCATATGGCGGCCGAATGCAAAAGGGTGGTCTTTCCCAAGGGCCGCGGACGAAAGCTAGCCTCTGAGCCGACTCCAGCCCGCTACGTAGTACGCGGTGACGTTCCCGCTGCGCTCCGTACCCTGTCCCTGTCAAATAAGTTACTCAGGAAATGAGTGAAAAATCAGAAGAAGATTGATAGATTATAGCCCAGACCTCTGAGCCTAGCCCACCACCCCCCACCAGGGACCGGAGCTAGGCCGAGCCTGTGCTGGGTTCGTATTTAACGGCGGCGGCCCGACGCCGGCGGTGCCAAAGCGAGAGCGGGCTCGTCCATCACGCGGTGCAGCTCTGCGGGACCCGACCCGCGGGCCGACGGAAACCGAGCGCTTCCTGGTTCAGCGCCGGCCTCCCCCGGGCCTGCGGGTCAAACGGCAGTAAAAACTCAGACGGACGCTAAAACGCTGAATCGGCACTGGTACCGGCGGGGACGGCCGTCAGCTGCGGAGACGAGGCGGGGGGGAGGGCTGGCTTACGGGGCATCGACGGGGCGGGAACTTTTCCGTTTGACGATTGAAGCTCTGTCGGGACGGGCCGCTCGAACGCATAGGGCCGGGATGATGTAACGTTTGTGTCAGCTGAGCGAGGTATGGGGGGGAGGGGTTTGGGGGTTGTGTCTCCAGGGAATGCTGGGAGCTTTTACAGTGATTCAGCGTGCAAACAAGCTCCCTCGGAGGCTAGATCCCACCCCCCGTTCCGCTACCTGACCACCACGCCTGCCCTGACCTCCGGCACATCATTACTGACGCAGCCACACTCAGTTTCTCAATGAAGCCCTGGTTAATGTGCGGGGCCCATCAATTATGCATCACCCACATGCCTCGCCCGTGTAGGAGACATCTGATGTTCCGGATATCGAGCGAGAGAGCGATCGGAAAAGTTAAGAGCTCGGAAAGGGGTGGGGTGCGGAGGAGGTGGGGACGGGGTCTGGCTTTGTGATTGTTGTTGCTGATGATTTCATTGATGCTTGACTATGCTACTTTTCACACACCACATACACACCCACACACCCACAGATACACATGTAAAAACAAACATTTCTGGCTAGTTTTTCCATCTCTACCCAGGACATGTGGAGGGATTACTCAGTTATAGCATGCAGGGCTAAATAAACAGTTTGCAAACCAGCAGACATAGAGTACCCATGAAGCCCACTGAAATCTTTTAAAAAAATAGATTACATTTCACATTTTTTGAATAGACTTTAGTACATGTAAGAGATGAATCCCTCGTTTTAAAGTTGATGAAATATGTGAAAAGTATGGACTGGGCAAGGTGCCTGACACCAATATGCCCATATGTGTTCCAAGCCCTCATTAATTATTTTTAGAAAATCTACTTTTAAAAATTTTCCAGGACATTAGATTTTGTTCCAGTTTATTTAAATTTTAAGGACATTGTAAAGATGAAATATAAAGCATATATAAATTCTGCGCCCCCTTCATCCGTTTCCACATTTTGTTGTGCTAGTGGGCCCGACACCCTTCTCTGGCACCTGCTTTCAGAAGCTCTAAAAACTTTCACGCAAAAAAGGGAATCGCAATTAATGCATGCTTTAGTAAATTAGACAGAATACTTAATTGGCCTAATTTACATAACCTCCACCCTGTTTCTGCGTGCTCACTCCAGGTATACATATGCATGAACACATGCATCAAAAGGAATGTTTCAGAGTGATGTAATCCTCACAAAATACGTCCTAATAACGATTTTGTTTAGTTATTCTGACGTAAATATTGCAATCTTGTAGCAACTGGTTTTGCATCAGAAAAGCAGTCACAATCCTTTAGTAAATCTGGCCCTTAATATTAATTTGTACATTTGTAATACGGATGCGTTAAATTCTTGAAAAAAGATTTAAATGGTAGACGTTGTTGCACCACAGTCACTAGCAGCTCACTAGTAGTTGATGAGTTCATTGATGCGTTAAACAAGACCAAACAATAGTTTTTTCTTTTTAATTCAAATGAGAAAGTGAATTTAATATGTGTATTGGTTTGATAGGTAAACTTACCTGAATGAAGTAGCGGAAGATTCACGTCAATCACTTTGTTGTTCTTGCAGCATTATTTCTAATTGAAACATGTTAGATATATTGTCATTACTGCTGTGTGGCAGTAGACGCAGCGAGCCCGATTGTCACTGAGCTGTGAATACATCTCTCCCCTTTAATGTGCTTCAGTGATCTGCCTGTTAGTGTGGAGAGAAGGAGATGTTTTTCAGGCATGGTTATGGACTCCTGCTCTGTTTAGCTTCAGCATGCTTTGGACCCTTGTGGAGGCAGAGAGATACGGAGGCTGTCCCCGGAGAGGCTCAGTCTGTCCACGCAGACCCAGACCACATGCCAAAGGCCCCTCAGCCTTGACCGTGCTCTGTGCTGGAACTGGATCGGTAGCCCAGAAGGCTACTGAATCCTATAAACACTCCATGCAGCCGGCCAATAATGTACCATTTCCAAATGAAGCTATGACAATGATATACCATACCTGATTAATAAAGCTCTGCAGAACTTCAGATCATTGTCATGTACAGAACTTGGCTGATCGAGTAGCACAATCCCTCATCAATCCTGAGGAGACATTCCCTGCTTGTGATTACATCTAGGTCTTGTCTGAGGCACAGAACATGCCATGGAGGCAATATCATCATGTTCCTGAGACGCTGTTCTGGGAGATTTGTCCCAATGGAGTCTGTGCTCTGTGTAGGCATGGCAGGCTATGGTTTGACAGGGTTTCACAATTCCTGAATTTTAATGGTTGGGGGGACCTTCACGTTTGGAAGCTCCCTGTTTTCTGCAGTTAGTACGGGTTCATCTTAGTTTAGCTTTTGTTCATTGTCTATGCAGTATATAACAATGACTTCAATATAAAATACACAATGGCGAAAATATATGCACAGGTGGTGGAAAGAGATGCCTGGGGGCTTGTAATTAACTTTTATATCCACAACATTTCTTCCCTTTATGATACCTGGCTGTGCTGCTTTTACTATTGTTACTGTTGTATTCCACCTATATGTGTCTTCTTCACTGTAGAATTTCATGTGCTTTTCTATTACTTGAATAATAATAATAATAATAATAATAATAATTTCAATCAGGATTATAATAATAATACATTTGTGTACCCTGATGCCAGTCATTTCCCTCTATGCTGAACTAAAATCTGACTAACATACTTATGTATGAATCAACGATGGAATCACAGCTGTACAAATCTCAATCACACAGCCTAGCTCTCATGGCGAATGTGAGAAATGCACCTCCACGCTGCAACCAAGCTTGCTGCCAGACGCCCACTGGGGTGTGACATGGAGCTGTTATTTTAAACAGCCGCGCTCTTACTCGGCCTCTCTGATAAGGAAGCTCTTGCTTTACTGGGAGCCACAGCAGTGGACAGACGGCGCGTCTTCGAACGCTTCGGCACTTTGTCTTTTCTCAAAGCTTTCAGTCTCACGCCGCATTCCCATTCTCACACACACTTCTGCGGTATAAAAAAACCAGCTTGTCTTATACTTGTTTGCAGGCATATTAGGACGTGTGCTGTGATCGCCAATGCGGCAGGGACTACTGATGAAAAGTAGCCTGTTGGCTGTACCTGATTGGCTGCACCGTATGACTGTCACAAATGTTTTCAACTGTATGCAGATTTTGCCTTAAATAAGTGAGTGAGTGAAGGGTTTTAGATGCTTGGCTGTGGCCAGGTTCTGCTCTCAGAGGCTCCTGATGGACGTGGAGAGGCCGTGGGCAGCGGCTCGCTCTGGGGGACCCGGAGGAGAGGCCAGTCTGAGGAAGCCTCCTCTCGTAAATGAGCTCGTCCGTAACTCTTTCTCCGACGCGCCGCTGACTTTCAGCCCCCGCCTGTGAACCGAAGGCCTCGAAAACCCCCCCGTCCCGCCTCAGACAGCAGTTTGCTGCGCTGAGGAAGCACGGAACATATTCGTCGTAGCTGATGTGTAAACGCACACGTGCGTTTGCTTGCAGTGGACTTGGCCATGTTGTTGGCTTTTTGAATTTTTGGAAATATGGATTAGAACTGTTTAATGGGGCGGGGGTAACCATTTTAAGGTATATGTTGGTTTTTGCCTGATGGACAGGTTTTTGGTTTCTTTCATCTTTTACCCTGTGCCTAGATGCATCTACTCCATGCTGTAGTGGTATTGTACTTCTTATTTGTATCTTTGTAATAGCCTGTCTTTCAGATGATCATGATCTCTGGGCTTATTCTCCTTTTGCACTTTGTTATTCCTCTTGTGCAAGAGCAGCTAACGGACACCTACCTATCTGTAGCTCTTCCCTACTGTACCTTTTTAATATTATTATTGGCATAGATGAGGACATGCCAGGACGGGATGTGCCTGTGGACGTATTGCCAGTGAGAGCTGACATTCTGACCCCGTTCTGACAGCAGTGGAAAGTGTCCCGGTGGAATTCTTGTTTGAATAGATCCATATGAAACAGTAGAACCCGTTGCAGTAGATGTTTTTGACTGGCTTTGCATGTTTTGACAGGAAGTGAGAAATCCGCTGTCATGTGGGATTCAAGGATATAAATAGCAAATAACAAACTCATAACAAAAAACTTCACTGGATAAAAGTCCAGGAAACTGGATTCAAATTGTGATTATATTCCCCAGAAGTGAAAATTGGTTGTCTTCTTAATATTTCTCTCAGGTCTTTAACCCAATTATCACCATTAAAATGTAATAAACGCTATTCGATTATGGTGACCTGTTCAGCATATAAGGACAGTGGGCTTGTGTCCCCCACTCATTAATATTCATATCCAGAAGAAACCTCATATGTTAACCATTCCTCGCCACTGGGTTAGAGCAGGTTGTCCAGAGGAGTAACAGTAGACTACCAGACAAAACAAAGGAAAGCAACATAAGCTTTACCATCATATAGTTAAACCTGCAAATCATGAAATGTGCCATAACACTGTAACACTGAGCTACTGTACACTAACATTAGACTTGACAGCAGTCAACTCTGGACAATACACTTGAATAAAGAAAGGCTTTGATTCCACATATCTAAGCTAGAAGGCTATTTAATTCACTGCTAACTAACGGTAGGCCTACTTAGCTGATCTGTCACATGTCCGTTCTGTGACCACCAGGAGTTTCAGTAGCAGCAACAGCTGGGAGGGAGGTGAAGGGAGGGAAAGCACTGCACCAGCACTAGCTGGTACATTGTTTTTGTTGATAATTGGTGAGGTCCTCCTTGTGAAAATGGGCACTACAGATATTGTTGAGGTTATTGAAATATTGCAGTGCCTGTGGGCCTCCAGGAATTGGAACCAATTTCTTGTGCTTCTCTTCATTTTTGGGGAAAAAGTGGCTTGGTTTGTCTGCATCCAGCGAAGGCACAATGCTTAGGCATCTCCAGCTTAGCCTGCTGGTAATAAAATTACGAGAGCATCATTTATATATTTACATATAAGAATTTCACTGGTCTTTCCATTTTAGTGACGCACATTTGTACCCAGCTAACCCCGCCTGCTGAAAACATGGCATTTAGAGAAAGGGAGAAAGAAAGCCGGTCTTGGCACTGGCTCGTCAATGTTTTTTCATTCTATTTTTTTGCAAGAATTGTTTAAAAATATTTCTGGCCCATTTGTGAATGAAAAAAGTATTAAAACAGCACATCAGCAAATAATTCACAGATTTCAGTTTCCTGGACCTTTAACCATTTTTGCTTGTAAGTAGATAACTGGCAAATTGTCAACAGCATTTGTACAACTTTCTGTCTTTTATGTCATTTGACTTTTAACTCTGAGGTTAAAGTATGGCCCCAGGCAGTACCCTTGCGGTTTCTATCGTTGTACTCTTGAGCTGGGTATTTGACCCAAATTGCTTCAGAAAAATACCATGCCCCACGTCTGAGTAATTAAAATGTCAACACTAGTAAAATAATCTGTTAAGCAAATAAATAGTGTAAGAATGTTATAACATCACACTGGCCACGCCCACATGCTGATCCCTCAGCCATAATTTAAAACCGATCTCGATTTGATTCTAGAATAAGTTGAGCATCACTGCATCAAGGACTCGTGGAGTCCTGCTCAGCCCTGGTCCTGGAGATCCATTAGCTCTGCTGGTTTATGTTTTCACCCCAACCATCTACTCAGCAACCAGTTTAGACCCAAGATACCATGTCGTATGACAGAACTGTATAGCCTTCATATTGCTAACAGACTATCATTCCAGTATGATAAAGCCGTCTTTTGGCTGATGATTATTTTTCGGAGGGCTCTATTTTTATTCTCTCAGACGTCATTCAGGACGGCGCCGCGCCTTTCGGCAGCCAGTTCTCCTCGCCCACGCGGAGAGGTGCGCCGGTACGCTCCCGACGCGCGCGGAGAGCCGCCGAGGACGCGACGAGGCTCCTCCGCCGCTTCCTCCGACAGACCGCTGCGTTCGTTGCCCCGGGAAACGCGGCGCGACGGAAATAACTTGAGCGCACCAGCCAGAGAGGCGCCGGTTTCATCTGGACGCTTTCAGGGAGCGTTGGCTCTCCGGTGCTCGTGTGCGCTCACCGGCGCGGTCTGCGGCGCGGCTCGAGTCCATTTCCTACGCCGCGCGGTTCTTACGCGCTGCCCTAGCGAATGATGCAGTGAAACGGTGGTGATGCCCCTGCATTAACAATCGTATGTGAGGGCCAGAAGTTTGAGATGGAAATAAATGGCTGTAAATATTCTGGCCGAAGAGCCCGAGATGGTAAATGCATGAAATATTAATTGCGGACATTTCTAATTGTAACTCTGCTCTGAAAATAATGTGGATGCATCATTACATTGCATTAAAATAATTTAGTAGATGCTCTTAAACAGAGATACTTTGAGTGAATGAAATTCTTCAGCTTATTAACCTAGAAAGATCAAATAGGGGAAGCTAAATAGGCAAAGAAATTGAACTATTCCGATGCAGTTGATTTGGCATCGGAAATTCTTGATTTTGGTGTTTTTTATGTGACAGGAAAAATGTATTTACCTACCTTACAGATAAACTGATCAGTAAATATTTCCATCATAGTTATATTCCCAAGTAGTGGACGATGGTACATAAAGTTGAGACAAACTGCAGTTTCATATCAGAGTTAATTTTAAACTGTTTTATTACACAGCATGCTGTTGGTCCCATTGTAATCCCACTGACTTCACATAATCTTGTTTGCACACTGCATATATGCATGCCATCACAATAGGCTCATGCTCCTGCAGCTGATAATGTTGAAATATTAATAAAAGAAAGGGCCCTTTTGTTGATTTTAGTGTGTATATATTGTTGAATGAGGATTTTTGTCACACCTAGGCAGAGGATATTGTAGTTTGGCTTCGTATACTTTCATTCTGCTTCAGCTTTTTAGATATTTGAACCAAGGTTGAATGGCTCTTGAATGAAAGAAATGGTGCGCCTGGTCTGTGAAAGCGTACTTCCTTGCTGAGTTCTGTATGGTTAGTCATCATCCCCTGACACAAAGCGGCTGCTGAGCCCGGCATATTTCCGCCCCTCCTTGGACCCCATCCCTCTCGCTGATTGGCTCTTTTTTTTATTGACAGGAAAAGAAGCCCATCAGCATCCAGGGATCCAAACCAAACGTACGACCAAAGGGAGGACAGGGGTGAGCGCTCGCAGTATGCGCCGGCGGACGGCGGGATGCCCAGATCACCGTCCGACTACGGGGATCGGGACCCTCGCCGGGCGGGGCGGGGCCCGCGGATGTACGAGGACGCCAACGCGGCGCACGGCGAGTACCAGGACCGGCGGGGGCACTGGGGGCGCTCGCAGGACTACCCGCCGGACGAGGACCTAGACGGGCAGCCCAGCGAGTACGAGCTCCAGCGCCGGCGGGAGGAGGAGTACCAGGCCCGTTACCGCAGCGACCCCAACCTGGCCCGCTACCCGGTCAAGCCGCAGCCCTACGAGGAGCAGATGCGCATGCACGCCGAGGTGTCGCGGGCGCGGCACGAGCGTCGCCACAGCGACGTCTCGCTGGCCTACACCGAGCTGGACGACCCGCGCGGGCGCCCGTCCCGCGCCCACCCCGCCTCCGACCGCCGCTTCCCGCCCGAGGGCCAGCGCTCCTACTCCGTGGAGAGGACTTCCCCCGGCTCGGTCCGCCGGGCCGACCGCAGCCCGCCCACGCCGCACCGGAGCCCCGTGCTGGACCTGCGGCGGGGGCCCGGCGGGATGGGGGACCCCGCCCGCCGGCCCCCGCCGCCGCCCCAGCAGCAGCAGCACCACCTGGACCCCGGCTCGGCCGTGCGCCGGAGCAAGCGGGAGAAGATGGACGCCATGCTGCGCAACGACTCGCTCAGCTCCGACCAGTCCGAGTCGGTCCGCCCGCCGCCGCCCAAGCCCCACAAGACCAAGCGGCTGGGCAAGATGCGGCAGGTGTCCCTCAGCAGCTCGGAGGAGGAGCTGGCCACCACGCCCGAGTACACCAGCTGCGAGGACGTGGAGATCGAGAGCGAGTCCGTCAGCGAGAAAGGTAAGGGCCCTCGCTCCCCCCGCCCCGCCCCCGCCCCTGTCTCCGGGAGACGCCTGTGTGGTCAGGCCCTGTCAGCGCTGCCTGAATTATGCATTAGAGCCTCTTCTCTCAGACGGTGGCACCTGCTGTTTGTGTTCTACAGCGTTCGGGACAAATGTTTGCTGTTACTGTACTGTGTTCAATCCCTTAATATGAATACATCAAATCCGGTCCCTGTTGTATGTGTAGTACTTCAAAGAAACACAGTGAGCAATATAATGCAGTCTGTTGATGAAGTGTACCCTGACTGGTATTTGACATGGTATGTCTGTGTCTGTGTGTCTGTCTGTCTTCATATATACGGGGTGTGTTTATGACAGGCTGATGCTGGAACAGGGGAGCAGGGGTGTGAATCAGCTTGTTGTGTTTGAAAGTTCTGGTACATGTGTGGTACATGCATAAATTAATGTGTGCTGTTTTATTTAGTTCTTTGTGCTTCCAAGGGCCTTAATGCTTTCAAATGTACTGTGCTCTGAATTTGAATTAAAATGATGTAATGTGAAGGCATGAAGGTATATACTGTAATATGTGCACAGTGGAACAAAGTGAATGAAAAACTGTTTTTCTATGTTGAATAACTAACCTTTATCCCCCCAGTCTGCTGTACCTCATCCATGTCTGTGTTTATGTGTGCTAATGTTATGTCCCTCAGGATGTGGCTCCTGTCTGAGGGTGGCTCAGGGGGAGCAGTTTCAGTGTTGCACATTATAACATCTGTGTGTGTGATTCTCAGGGAGTGGCATTAATGCATTGCACAATATAGCCTCTGTGTGAGTGTGTGATTCCTGGGGGAGCTGTTTTTGTTTTGCACACTATAGCCTCTGTGTGTGTGTGTGTGTGTGTGTGTTATTCTCAGGGGAGCTGTTTCTGTGTTGCACTCTATAGCCTCTGTGTGTGTGATTCTCAGGGGAGCTGTTTCTGTGTTGCACTCTATAGCCTCTGTGTGTGTGATTCTCAGGGGAGCTGTTTCTGTGTTGCACACTATAGCCTGCGTGTGTGATTCTCAGGGGAGCTGTTTCTGTGTTGCACACTATAGCCTGTGTGTGTGTAATTCTCAGGGGAGCTGTTTCTGCGTTGCACACTATAGCCTCTGTGTGTGTGATTCTCAGGGGAGCTGTTTCTGTGTTGCACACGATAGCCTGTGTGTGTGTGTGATTCTCAGGGGAGCTGTTTCTGTGTTGCACACTATAGCCTGTGTGTGTGTGTGTGTGTTTTATTCTCAGAGGAGCTGTGTCTGTGTTGCACACTATAGCCTGTGTGTGTGTGCGTGTTGTTCTCAGGGGAGCTGTTTCTGTGTTGCACTCTATAGCCTGCGCGTGTTTCTGAGGGGGAACCCTTTCTGTGTTGCGCACTGTGGCCTGTGTGTATGAGATACTCAGGGGAACTCTTTCCATGTTGCACACTGTAGCCTGTGTGTGTGATTCTGAGGGGGAGCTCTTTCCGTGTTGCACAATGTAGCCTGTGTGTGTGATTCTGAGGGGGAGCACTTTCCGTGTTGCGCACTGTAGCCTGTGTGTGTGATTCTGAGGGGGAGCTCTTTCCGTGTTGCGCACTGTAGCCTGTGTGTGTGATTCTGAGGGGGAGCTCTTTCCGTGTTGCGCACTGTAGCCTGTGTGTGTGATTCTGAGGGGGAGCTCTTTCCGTGTTGTACACTGTAGCCTGGTTGTGTGATTCTGAGGGGGAGTCAAGTTATTTCTGTGTTGACACTATGGGGCCAGGCTGTTTCTTAATGCGCCCAGTCTGCTGTAATGGACTTTACTGTATAATACCGGGCAGGTGTGGGGACGATCAGGGGTTAGCAACGCTGAGAAGACTGCCGGTTTGATCCTCCTTAGTGATCAGTTGAAAGCAGGTAGAAGACCAGAGAATGAGTGCGGCCCGAAATTGTGCGTTTTGACCCGGCTGAACGCACCGTCAGAGACGCCGTCGAATGCATGTTTTGTCTTGTAGGTGGGTGGGAAGCACTTTCGCAGCCGCTCCGTTGCACCGGGGGCCGCCGCTGGTGGCGCGCGTTAATTAACGGAGGTGGAGCAAACGTAATTAACGCTTTCTCGGAGGAAACGAGACTGTCTTCCGCGTGGGCCCCTTGCGGCCGGATCAGCCAGGCCGCGAACATCCTTCAGGGCCCCGCGTCCCGCGTCCCGGAGTCGGCTTTTCGCTCGCCGGGTCCAGATGCCGGGGGCAGATTACCGTTCGTGCACAAGGGTTATCCGCTGCGCCGCGGCGCTAGCTAACCGCGCTGATGATGTCATCGCCCTAAAGCCCCTAACAGACTCCCTCAGGAAGATTATACCTGGCGTGGCAAAGGCCGGCCGGCACGCGGCAGCGCCGGCGTCGAGCGGAGCAGCGTCGCGTGTAATGCAATTATCAGACACCCTCTAAAGATCCTCCGCCGCTCGCATCGGTTTTTGCGGCGCGCTTCCGAGCCGGCGCTCGGCGGCCGTCGCGCGTTTTAGCCGCTAGATTCGCGGGAAAGCGAGGCTGCGGGGGCTGCTAGCGTTTGACGTTAGCGCGCGATGCGCTTCTCTTCTCCGTCGGCGGCGCGTTTGAGCTTCCGCGAGAAGCCTCTGCGGCGCACTGAGTCACGCTACGTTCTCCACAGCGGTCGCGGCGCGTCGCCGCGGTCGCCCCGGGAGACGGCTGCCGCGCGTCGGGACCGCTGGCGCACTGTAAAAGCTGCACTGCTGCGCACAGCAGCGCCGGTCCTGGCAGCGGCCGCGTGAGTACTAGAGTGTGGAGAACATGCGCGGTGCTCCTGCATTCACCAGCTGCGCGACGCTCACAGGCAAGAGCTGAATCTCCACTGGGATACTGCAGAGAACAAGGAGAAGCTATCATGTGCACTCATATTGGGATGGCAGGTATGCCGTCCAGCCAAGTTACGCCTTGGCGGGGGCATGCCCCATACCTATACAGCACTGAGAGTTTGGCACGTTTCAGGGTTCCATACAGAAATAACCGCAACAGCCACAGACTCTCAGCCCTTAAAAACATGAATTTCTGCACATTCTGACCCCATTTCAAGAGAGAGAATTCATAAACAACTTCGCATGTCTACACAATAAAGCCACAAACTAAGGGGATTTTGCGTTTTCACCAGCCAATCCTTCACCTACACCAGCCAAAATCTCACATACACACGCAAAATGAACATATCTTTTTACCCAAGAAATTTACCAGTCTCAACAGCTAGTCCATTCGTGGCATGGTGGTAAATGTCATGGTCTATGGACTGCATTATGACATGCCATCTACACGTTCAGTTAACCGGCTACAATATAGCCAGGCCATATAGATGTGTGCATACTTCTCATAGTCCACATTTATATGCATTACTGTTCTCGCTTTTTCATTACAAACACTGTGCGAAAAGAAGTGATAGCTCATAAAAAACATGTTTTCAATGTACAAAAATGCTTACGTACAAAAGTTACTCACATATACATAGCACTGTCTATAACTCATTCAAACTGGCAATATCTAGGCCTGCCATTAAAAGTATCGATATCAAAATGAAACAATTTAGGAAACATTGGGTAGCACTGCTTTGGAATACAGCTTCTTTGATTTTGGTGAGGCAAGATAGCCTGTGTTGTTTGAGTAGGCCTAGATTTTGCCAGTTTGAATGAATGACTTATAGACAGTGCTTTGTAAGTGAGAGTAACTTGGTATTTTTGTATGTTGAAAACTTGTTTTTTATGAGAGAATAGCTCATACTATTAACTTTGTTAGCTAGACACGGCTTTCCAGTTAGCCAGCCTGCACACTCACTCACGTTCAAACCCTGACTGACAGCCATTACGCGGAAGCTCCATTACCAGACTGGCTAACATTGGCTAGTTTAGGTGTGACACTTACTCTGTTCCTCCTAAATTAGGTCTTCACTTAGTAAGATTTCGATGCTGAATGAAGCTGTTCTCTTTTTTCAGTGCAGAATATATTTGTACACATAAAGACTCAGAGTACAGGGCAGTTTGGAACTGAGGCTCCCATTTTTATTTTGACAACAACAATCCAACTGCAACAAGCGACTCCAGTCTACGGAGCATCGCGGGGCCAAACTACAGTCATTTTAAATGAGTAAATGCAAATTTCAAAATTATTCTGAACACGTGTTCAGAACATAATGCTGTAACACTGGTTTACAGAAATGCGGTACTATTAGTACTGTTAATACAGAAATAAAAATGACATTCTATACAACACCTTTAAATAACCTATACATAGGTGTATTTTTCGGGTTAAAGTTTAACAAAATGGTTATAATTAAGAACAAGTGACATTCATATAAAGTGCCTGGGATACAGGCAGGGATGAGATGTCTAAACAAAGCATGTTCTCATTTACGCAACAAAAGAAGAAAAAATCCAGACAAAATGAGATACAGAACAACACAAATGAGGAATTTAAGGGCCCCTAGAACTTGGCCACGTAGCAGGAGTTAACTGACGTTGCAAACAGCTGTTCTGCTTAACCAAATCCCTGAGTCACTCTGATCTCGTTGAACTGGATGTCAAGGAAATAAATCCTCCTGGCCACGGCCGCCTTTCCGTACTTCTGTTCGAGGATGTGCAGAAAATGGCCACCTGAGCAGAGGAGGGGGTCATCGCGCGGGTCCCACAGGTACCCCTGTGGCCCGTGGCGGAGGTACTGCAGGGCAGCCTGCACATCGCCACTGTTCTTCAGGAGGGCCTTGGTAACGTTGTCCAGGCCCTGTCCGGACTCCTTCATCAGGTAGCGCAGCTGCTGTCTGGCCTCTTCCAGCTGGGCCGGAGTGAACGGGGGGTCGCATGCAGGCTGGGGGGGCTCCTCTTCCTGCAACGCCCGGTCAAAGAAGAACACGTGGGCCTTGGAGGCCGAAGGTGCAGGGGTCTTCGGCGCTGGGCCGCTGACCTCGGGCCCCCCGTCTTCGTCAGGAGGCGCAAGCTGGATGCCCGGGGACCTTTCAGGCCAAGGCTCGGTGTCGTCCTGGTTGGCATCGCCGTCGCCGTTTTCCTGGATAACCTCGGCCGAGGTCGCCGCAACGACCTCTTCGCCCAGACCATTGCAATCAGCACCTGCAGTGCTGCTTAAAGCTATGTCCGGTGTATCATCCTCACTCTACAACGAGAAGCAGACATTGTGCTGATTTAGTAGACGCTTAAAGCTATAGTGACTAAAAAAACGTGAGCGAACGCAAGTGTTCCATCTACATAAGTTACTGTAAATGAGAAACAGTGGCATAGACCGGGCTAAGAACACCAGGACTGTGCCTGGCTAAAAACTAGCCAAACAAGGGCATATGTGCAACATTGCAAAAGCACTACTGTAGGTAACCATGTCAACCAAGATCCCTGACACAGGGCTTGAATTACACAAAAGCCACCTCGCCATTGCTGTGGACGCCCTACATTTTGCCCCTAATGCCCTTTTAAAAATAACTACCTGCACAGCCAGTCTTGCCTTATAATCTGGCCATGGTCCCCTTTGGAAAAGAAAAAAAAACTGGCCCAACCCCACTGGTGGAAATGATTCTCCAGAGAATTTTTCACTGCATGTCAAAGTGCTGCAGTTTGGCAACATTTTCCCATGGTATTACCATCACCCAGACACCAACCCGCATCTGTTCCTTACTGAACTGCCGAGCAGTAGTACAGAGCTCAATAAAAAACAGACCTTATCCAAATCCATAAACTCCTCCACAGCTCTCTCCACGGTGCCCAATTCCATATTTTCGGGTGTAGGTCTCTGTTCTTGCTCTTCCAACACTTGCTCTGTGACCACCTGCTGCCCATTTGTCGCAGAAACATGTACTGACGATACAAATTGAAACAAGACCAGAGAGAACTTTAAAACATTCATGGCGTAGTAACTGGCAAAAAGGCTACAGTGAATATCAGCAGTTATCATATTAAGACAGATATTCAGAAAGGTCAGAACATACTGAATAAAACCAGAGCTTTGAGGGGAAATACTGCAAAAGAAAAGCAAGTGTGGCCAGAGAAAGAGAGAGGGCACCCATGTTGCACTCGGTCTCTCACCTTTGGACTTACTATTGGGGCCAGCTACATCTTTTCCCACTGAACAGCCCCCCCTGCCAATGAGTGTGACTGGCCTGCCCCAGACAAAAGGTGCGGGTGTATTCTGTCTAGGAAGAACACTGGGAAGTTTGCTCAGACAAAGCTGGTGGAATTTTTACTTCAGTTGCAGGTGGGGTGAGGGTGTAAGAGGGTCTATCCAGTGCGATGACTGTGTGGGATCTTTTTGTTGCAATGGTACTGTGAAGAGTTTGATGAGTGATCCTTCCATTCCTCCTGCCTTTTGTTTTTCCTTTGTCGCCCCCTAGTGTCTGCTTTGCAAGGTGCTTGCGATACCATTCCTTCATGGACTGCCAGCTGTGACTGGTGATGGCCTTGTCACGCCAAATTTCATCCCCCCTATTCCCTTCCGGGGTTACGTTTCCGGCTACGTTCCTTGATGCGTACATTAGCGTCAACTTCACCACCTTGCCTGTGTGGTTGCCAAGCGTTCTCTGCTGGTTGCTAACAACGGTGAGAGATCGCAAGCTAGCTGGCTAGCTAGGAAGAGAAGCTATTATATAAGACTAAGATAAGCTCCTTCAGCTAGCTAGCTAGTGATCTGTATATCTGGATGTCTCGCTGGCTATCTATTTATTTCTCTTGCTAGCTAGCTATCGATCCATGAATCTTGCTAGATAGATTTTTTAAAAATTATTATTCACTGTTTCGCCTAATTTACACAGAACATTACAAAAGCTAACATACACAAATACCACACACACAGAGTTGTATTCTGTTCATATGTTTATTGTTTGTTGGACTTATGTTTTTTCAATATGTGTATATATACGACATGTCAAATAAAGCTTATTCGAATTTGAATCTTCTGACAGATCTGACCAACCGTGCAATGTAGCGGCACAGCGTAACCCCGGAAGGGAATTGGGGGGATGAAATTTGGAGGGGGGGGTGAAATTTGGCATGACAGCCTCTCTCTCCATCTGCTTCCAAAGGGAGTTCCCGCACACCCTCTTGCTTACGACACTGAACATAGCGCAGAATGGCAGCATCTTCCTCCGCAGAGTACCCCATGCGCCCAATCCCCTCCCTCTGGCGCTTGGCAGACCCAATCTGTACGCTGTCATCCCTAAACCTGTAGTCATCCACCTCCAGCTGTTGGTTCTTCTCCACACAGTCCGGTATGTACTGTGAAGAAACATACTGTGGTGGAAACATACTCACACAGGAAATGGAGCAGAGACATGTGTGAAGACCCGCTGTCATCCACTGGTGGCATGGTTGGAATATACTGAAAGACACAAGAAATTTGTTTCAAGTGAAAGCATTCATTTTCATTTCACCCTTCAGCATTTTACTCTGAACTGATATCACTAGTCTGTTCCTTGCCATCAGATTTAGTTTAACATTATAAATTACGGGTAATCAGCCAAAATCGAATTGATATCCCTGCCTTGTTTGCTATTTTACAAGAACATTACTGGTATTAGTGGCTCTTTAATGTAAGCTCTAAACATCTAGATTAGAACATCTACAGTCCTATGAAAACTTTATTCCACAGTGTAAAAGCAGCCAAGTACAGACTTGACTTCCAGTTTAACTAGAGGAGGGGTGGGGAACTCACTCCTACATAGACCACACAGTAAACATTTTGCACAAGCAGTGCAGGCACACAGCAGTTCAGACTTTTCTCTTCCAGTTTAAATAACTGGCACGAAAGATCCTTATGAATGACAGAATGAACACCAGAACAGAGCCTAATTAGGTCGCCACATGTGACTGGCTACACTTAAAAAATATTTATCCAGACACAACAATTGCATAGCTACATTGCTATGGGGAGGTCGAACGTTCTGCCTGCAATGTAATCACAATGGGAGTTCCACACACAAACATAAAAGAAAATTGGCATCTGGGCTCACTTTAACAGGTCATTTAACAAGGAAATATACGAAATGTATATAGTATGTAGAGCAATTAAATAGTTTCAAAAGTGCACTGATAGTTCAGTGGTCAAAGAAGAACACGTGGGCCATGGAGGCCGAAGGTGCAGGGGTCTTCGGCGCTGGGCCGCTGACCTCGGGCCCCCCGTCTTCGTCAGGAGGCGCAAGCTGGATGCCCGGGGACCTTTCAGGCCAAGGCTCGGTGTCGTCCTGGTTGGCATCGCCGTCGCCGTTTTCCTGGATAACCTCGGCCGAGGTCGCCGCAACGACCTCTTCGCCCAGACCATTGCAATCAGCACCTGCAGTGCTGCTTAAAGCTATGTCCGGTGTATCATCCTCACTCTACAACGAGAAGCAGACATTGTGCTGATTTAGTAGACGCTTAAAGCTATAGTGACTAAAAAAACGTGAGCGAACGCAAGTGTTCCATCTACATAAGTTACTGTAAATGAGAAACAGTGGCATAGACCGGGCTAAGAACACCAGGACTGTGCCTGGCTAAAAACTAGCCAAACAAGGGCATATGTGCAACATTGCAAAAGCACTACTGTAGGTAACCATGTCAACCAAGATCCCTGACACAGGGCTTGAATTACACAAAAGCCACATCGCCATTGCTGTGGACGCCCTACATTTTGCCCCTAATGCCCTTTTAAAAATAACTACCTGCACAGCCTGTGTGTCTTGCCTTATAATCTGGCCATGGTCCCCTTTGGAAAAGAAAAAAAACTGGCCCATCCCCACTGGTGGAAATGATTCTCCAGAGCATTTTTCACTGCATGTCAAAGTGCTGCAGTTTGGCAACATTTTCCCATGGTATTACCATCACCCAGACACCAACCCGCATCTGTTCCTGACTGAACTGCCGAGCAGTAGTACAGAGCTCAATAAAAAACAGACCTTATCCAAATCCACAAACTCCTCCACAGCTCTCTCCACGGTGCCCAGTTCCATATTTTCGGGTGAAGGTCCCTGTTCTTGCTCTTCCAACACTTGCTCTGTGACCACCTGCTGCCCATTTGTCGCAAAAGCACGTACTGACGATACAAATTGAAACAAGACCAGAGAGAACTTTAAAACATTCATGGCGTAGTAACTGGCAAAAAGGCTACAGTGAATATCAGCAGTTATCATATTAAGACCGATATTCAGAAAGGTCAGAACATACTGAATAAAACCAGAGCTTTGAGGGGAAATACTGCCAAAGAAAAGCAAGTGTGGCCAGAGAAAGAGAGAGGGCACCCATGTTGCACTCGGTCTCTCACCTTTGGACTTACTATTGGGGCCAGCTACATCTTTTCCCACTGAACAGCCCCCCCTGCCAATGAGTGTGACTGGCCTGCCCCAGACAAAAGGTGCGGGTGTATTCTGTCTAGGAAGAACACTGGGAAGTTTGCTCAGACAAAGCTGGTGGAATTTTTACTTCAGTTGCAGGTGGGGTGAGGGTGTAAGGGGGTCTATCCAGTGCGATGACTGTGTGGGATCTTTTTGTTGCAATGGTACTGTGAAGAGTTTGATGAGTGATCCTTCCATCCCTCCTGCCTTTCGTTTTTCCTTTGTCGCTCCCTAGTGTCTGCTTTGCAAGGTGCTTGCGATACCATTCCTTCATGGACTGCCAGCTGTGACTGGTGATGGCCTTGTCACGCCAAATTTCATCCCCCCTATTCCCTTCCGGGGTTATGTTTCCGGCTACGTTCCTTGATGCGTACATTAGCGTCAACTTCACCACCTTGCCTGTGTGGTTGCCAAGCGTTCTCTGCTGGTTGCTAACAACGGTGAGAGATCGCAAGCTAGCTGGCTAGCTAGGAAGAGAAGCTATTATATAAGACTAAGATAAGCTCCTTCAGCTAGCTAGCTAGTGATCTGTATATCTGGATGTCTCGCTGGCTATCTATTTATTTCTCTTGCTAGCTAGCTAGCGATCTATGAATCTTGCTAGATAGATTTTTTTAATTTTTATTAATTATTCACTGTTTCACCTAATTTACACGTGACATTACACAAGCTAACATACACAAATACCTCACACACAGAGTTGTATTCTGTTCATATGTTTATTGTTTGTTGGACTTATGTTTTTTCAATATGTGTATATATACGACATGTCAAATAAAGCTTATTCGAATTTGAATCTTCTGACAGAGATCTGACCAATCGGCGCAATGTAGTGGCACAACGTAACCCCGGAAGGGAATTGGGGGGATGAAATTTGGAGGGGGGGTGAAATTTGGCATGACAGCCTCTCTCTCCATCTGCTTCCAAAGGGAGTTCCCGCACACCTCTTGCTTACGACCCTGAACATAGCGCAGAATGGCAGCATCTTCCTCCGCAGAGTACCCCATGCGCCCAATCCCCTCCCTCTTGCGCTTGGCAGACCCAATCTGTACGCTGTCATCCCTAAACCTGTAGTCATCCACCTCCAGCTGTTGGTTCTTCTCCACACAGTCCAGTATGTACTGTGAAGAAACATACTCACACTGGTAATCGACCATAGACATGTGTGAAGACCCGCTGTCATCCACTGGTGGCATGGTTGGCATATACTGAAAGACACAAGAAATTTGTTTCAAGTGAAAGCATTCATTTTCATTTCACCCTTCAGTATTTTACTCTGAACTGATATCACTAGTCTGTTCCTTGGCATCAGATTTAGTTTAACATTGCAAATTACGGGTAATCAGCCAAAATCGAATTGATATCCCTGCCTTGTTTGCTATTTTACAAGAACATTACTGGTATTAGTGGCTCTTTAATGTAAGCTCTAAACATCTAGATTAGAACATCTACAGTCCTATGAAAACTTTATTCCACAGTGTAAAAGCAGCCAAGTACAGACTTGACTTCCAGTTTAACTAGAGGAGGGGTGGGGAACTCACTCCTACATAGACTACACAGTAAACATTTTGCACAAGCAGTGCAGGCACACAGCAGTTCAGACTTTTCTCTTCCAGTTTAAATAACTGGCACGAAAGATCCTTATGAATGACAGAATGAACACCAAAACAGAGCCTAATTAGGTTGCCACATGTGACTGGCTACACTTAAAAAATATTTATCCAGACACAACAATTGCATAGCTACATTGCTATGGGGAGGTCAAACATTCTGCCTGCAATGTAATCACAATGGGAGTTCCACACACAAACATAAAAGAAAATTGGCATCTGGGCTCACTTTAACAGGTCATTTAACAAGGAAATATACGAAATGTATATAGTATGTAGAGCAATTAAATAGTTTAAAAAGTGCACTGATAGTTCAGTGGTCAAAGAAGAACACGTGGGCCAAGGAGGCCGAAGGTGCAGGGGTCTTCGGTGCTGGGCCGCTGACCTCGGGCCCCCCGTCTTCGTCAGGAGGCGCAAGCTGGATGCCCGGGGACCTTTCAGGCTCGGTGTCGTCCTGGTTGGCATCGCCGTCGCCGTTTTCCTGGATAACCTCGGCCGAGGTCGCCGCAACGACCTCTTCGCCCAGACCATTGCAATCAGCACCTGCAGTGCTGCTTAAAGCTATGTCCGGTGTATCATCCTCACTCTACAACGAGAAGCAGACATTGTGCTGATTTAGTAGACGCTTAAAGCTATAGTGACTAAAAAAACGTGAGCGAACGCAAGTGTTCCATCTACATAAGTTACTGTAAATGAGAAACAGTGGCATAGACCGGGCTAAGAACACCAGGACTGTGCCTGGCTAAAAACTAGCCAAACAAGGGCATATGTGCAACACTGCAAAAGCACTACTGTAGGTAACCATGTCAACCAAGATCCCTGACACAGGGCTTGAATTACACAAAAGCCACATCGCCATTGCTGTGGACGCCCTACATTTTGCCCCTAATGCCCTTTTAAAAATAACTACCTGCACAGCCTGTGTGTCTTGCCTTATAATCTGGCCATGGTCCCCTTTGGAAAAGAAAAAAAAACTGGCCCATCCCCACTGGTGGAAATGATTCTCCAGAGCATTTTTCACTGCATGTCAAAGTGCTGCAGTTTGGCAACATTTTCCCATGGTATTACCATCACCCAGACACCAACCCGCATCTGTTCCTTACTGAACTGCCGAGCAGTAGTACAGAGCTCAATAAAAAACAGACCTCATCCAAATCCACAAACTCCTCCACAGCTCTCTCCACGGTGTCCAGTTCCATATTTTCGGGTGAAGGTCCCTGTTCTTGCTCTTCCAACACTTGCTCTGTGACCACCTGCTGCTCATTTGTCGCAAAAACACGTACTGACGATACAAATTGAAACAAGACCAGAGAGAACTTTAAAACATTCATGGCGTAGTAACTGGCAAAAAGGCTACAGTGAATATCAGCAGTTATCATATTAAGACCGATATTCAGAAAGGTCAGAACATACTGAATAAAACCAGAGCTTTGAGGGGAAATACTGCCAAAGAAAAGCAAGTGTGGCCAGAGAAAGAGAGAGGGCACCCATGTTGCACTCGGTCTCTCACCTTTGGACTTACTATTGGGGCCAGCTACATCTTTTCCCACTGAACAGCCCCCCCTGCCAATGAGTGTGACTGGCCTGCCCCAGACAAAAGGTGCGGGTGTATTCTGTCTAGGAAAAACACTGGGAAGTGTGCTCAGACAAAGCTGGTGGAATTTTTACTTCAGTTGCAAGTGGGGTGAGGGTGTAAGGGGGTCTATCCAGTGCGATGACTGTGTGGGATCTTTTTGTTGCAATGGTACTGTGAAGAGTTTGATGAGTGATCCTTCCATCCCTCCTGCCTTTTGTTTTTCCTTTGTCGCCCCCTAGTGTCTGCTTTGCAAGGTGCTTGCGATACCATTCCTTCATGGACTGCCAGCTGTGACTGGTGATGGCCTTGTCACGCCAAATTTCATCCCCCCATTCCCTTCCCGGGTTACGTTTCCGGCTACGTTCCTTGATGCATACATTAGCGTCAACTTCACCACCTTGCCTGTGTGGTTGCCAAGCGTTCTCTGCTGGTTGCTAACAACGGTGAGAGATCGCAAGCTAGCTGGCTAGCTAGGAAGAGAAGCTATTATATAAGACTAAGATAAGCTCCTTCAGCTAGCTAGCTAGTGATCTGTATATCTGGATGTCTCGCTGGCTATCTATTTATTTCTATTGCTAGCTAGCTAGCGATCTATGAATCTTGCTAGATAGATTTTTTTTTTAAAATTAATTATTCACTGTTTCACCTAATTTACATGTGACATTACACAAGCTAACATACACAAATACCTCACACACAGAGTTGTTTATTGTTTGTTGGACTTATGTTTTTTCAATATGTGTATATATACGACATGTCAAATAAAGCTTATTCGAATTTGAATCTTCTGACAGAGATCTGACCAATCGGCGCAATGTAGTGGCACAACGTAACCCCGGAAGGGAATTGGGGGGTTGAAATTTGGAGGGGGGTGAAATTTGGCATGACAGCCTCTCTCTCCATCTGCTTCCAAAGGGAGTTCCCGCACACCTCTTGCTTACGACCCTGAACATAGCGCAGAATGGCAGCATCTTCCTCCGCAGAGTACCCCATGCGCCCAATCCCCTCCCTCTCGCGCTTGGCAGACCCAATCTGTACGCTGTCATCCCTAAACCTGTAGTCATCCACCTCCAGCTGTTGGTTCTTCTCCACACAGTGCAGTATGTACTGTGAAGAAACATACTGTGGTGGAAACATACTCACACAGGAAATGGAGCAGAGACGTGTGTGAAGATCCACTGTGATCCACTGGTGGCATGGTTGGAATATACTGAAAGACACAAGAAATTTGTTTCAAGTGAAAGCATTCATTTTCATTTCACCCTTCAGCATTTTACTCTGAACTGATATCACTAGTCTGTTCCTTGCCATCAGATTTAGTTTAACATTATAAATTACGGGTAATCAGCCAAAATCGAATTGATATCCCTGCCTTGTTGCTATTTTACAAGAACATTACTGGTATTAGTGGCTCTTTAATGTAAGCTCTAAACATCTAGATTAGAACATCTACAGTCCTATGAAAACTTTATTCCACAGTGTAAAAGCAGCCAAGTACAGACTTGACTTCCAGTTTAACTAGAGGAGGGGTGGGGAACTCACTCCTACATAGACTACACAGTAAACATTTTGCACAAGCAGTGCAGGCACACAGCAGTTCAGACTTTTCTCTTCCAGTTTGACTGGCACGAAAGATCCTTATGAATGACAGAATGAACACCAGAACAGAGCCTAATTAGGTCGCCACATGTGACTGGCTACACTTAAAAAATATTTATCCAGACACAACAATTGCATAACTACATTGCTATGGGGAGGTCGAACGTTCTGCCTGCAATGTAATCACAATGGGATTTCCACGCACCATAAAAGAAAATTAGCATCTGGGCTCACTTTAACAGGTCATTTAACAAGGAAATATACAAAATGTATATAGTATGTAGAGCAATTAAATAGTTTCAAAAGTGCACTGATAGTTCAGCGATGTTACTTTTTAAATTTATAAATCAGGAATTTTCATGCGAACTGTTTACGAGCATTGCATTTAACGCTTTACCAAAATGCGCGTATCATATATATATATATATATATATATATATATATATATATATATATATATATATATATATAACAATATTGAAGGCATTATTACTAATTTCACCACAAGAAAAACTCACTGTGAAATGTTTAAAATGTTCATTGGTTGGCTATTAGTTATTGATACGTTCGCATATTTAGGTGTCCTAAAAACGACAGCTGCCAGCGTCCCGAGGGATTAGAATTCTACAGCCATTTCAGAAGCTACATTGGGATGTATTGCGGTTACTTTTGTCAGTGAAAGTCCCCTGCACATTTCAGTTTATTAGGGGCGCGCGCCTGGGACATGCGCACTTCAACTAAGATGGCGCCGTCCAGGAAAAAAGCATGTTCCAGATTACTGATTCTGTGTGTTGTTTGCAAGTTAACTTCAGTAAACGCTATGCAACTATATTCTTGTTGTCCGTACCTTAAGAGTTTAGCCGATTTAACAGACAAGGCAGCAAAAAAATAAAATAAAAAAAATCGCTATCTAATTAAAAATTTGTTTTGCTCAAATGAAGTGTTGTTCAAATTGTACCCGATCCCTGCCTTGACTTCATCCTGATTTTTCAATTCCGATTCGTTCAAATTATGCGGCGGAAGAGGCCCTATAAAACGTTTTCTGGCATGTCTAGACAAATAAACCTCGATTGAAAAATGTTTTATATGTGTCTTCGTCACGACCTCGTCTACATTGTGGTATAATGCATTTGAGTTTTACAAATGGTTTTTGTAATTACGGTGAAAAGGAGACATGCGCCACCCTCAGGAATCCGAATCACCAGCAGATAGAATAGGCCTAGTATTTCATAGCCAACTATAACCTGCTTCCAGTGACCATGTTTAATGGTTACTAGATCACCAGGGAACCTCCTTTGAACAACACGGTCCTTGCATGTATTTCTTCGCCAAGGTCTTATCTACAGAGTGGTATAAAGCATTTGAGTTTTGCGAATGGGTGTTTCTTGTAATTACGATGAAAACGGGACATGTGACGTCTCTGGATTCCGAATCCCGCAGGAGCTCGAATAGCCACGGCTAGCTATGACCTGCCACCAGTGTACATGTTTTCTACTGGCTAGGTCCCCGGGAAAACTCGTTTGAACAACATTTTTTACATATATATTTTTCTCGAAGATCGTGTCTACAGTATGGTATAAAAGATTTTAGTTTTACGAATGGGTGTTTTTTATTATTAGGGTGAAAATGAGGTCATGAGCCTGGTAGATTCCAGTTATTAATTGCAATGGAATTTTGAAGCCACGTGGCCGCTGTTCGAAACTGAGACAATTTGGCACATATTGCGTTTTGAGAGTTCACTTTTCATTAAATGACGCATCCCATAACAATATATACCAGTAAATGCGTACAGTAGATTCGTTTTACTGTACGAATACCACAAAATATTGGTTCATGTTGTTGAAGGAAAACCCGATCCTAAAAGTCGCACAGGCCATGATGCGTTTCCCTCCAACGACTAATTACATGCGGAGGGAAGCGGCTAATTTTTATAATCGTATTATAGGAAACAGCAGTTATATTCTGGCAAATTGGCGATTTATAGGCTACGTTGTTACTTGATTATACTGTAGCATTTATGACGTTATGCATGAAGAATAAACTGTCAAAATACGTTTTTAAAAGATCACCAAAACGGGTTTGACCTCCCTACTATTTATGAATAACCTTAGCTAGATAAAGAGGCGTGGATAGTTAGCTAACTAACATGGGCTTATGTAGTTCACTCAGCGGGACTCAAAAAATTGTTTACCTAATAATCCTATGACAAACGTTTTTAAGCACGCACCAAATAAATTAATTGTATTATTCCAGAAAATACTATACCTTTAGTCCGATTTAACATCCACTGGTAACTTTGCCGAGGCTTTCTTGTGGTAAGCAAGTGCGCCTGCTTTAAGTCAATTTTTTTTTTTGGGGGGGGGGGGGGGAGGGGGTTACTGCATTACTGTCATCTACTGAAACCCAGGCCGTGTACGAAACAGCCCACCGGCCCATTACCGAGCTCACAAGCTGCGCACAAGTTGCGTAGCCTACAACTTGCACACACAACAGTAGGCATGCATGTAGAATTTAGATTAGACGACACTAGTCTAATTTAAATTCTACTAGCTAATCCCGTTAAAAAAATAAATAAAAAAAAAACACGAGATATTGTGTCTATGTTATATAAATGTTTCAAGGCTTTGTTATACGGGAGTTGAATCAGAGTGAATCAGCGCTTCACCTGGCTTCCTCTCCTCCAACCACTGTACCGTTGTGCTAAACTTACTGCCACCATCTCTGCAGTCGGGCCTATTGAGAGTAGCTATGCATATGCGGTTGGTATGATCTATTGCTCTCTTTACAACAAAAATGCCTTGTTCTAGAATCCCGTATGCTGATCCTATTCGACCTGCTTGTGGATCCTTTGACCCATCTGTTTATATCTGGATCTCATTAAAATTACGTTTTCAACGTACACAAATTCCAGTTACTCTCGCTTACAAAGCACTGTCTATAAGTCATTCGTTCAAACTGGCTAAATCTAGGCTTGCCATTAAAAGTATTGATATCAAAATGACGCCAAGTTACTGCACTGCAAACAATATAGGCTATGTTGCCTCACCAAAATTAAAGAAGCTGTATTCCAAAGCAGTACTACCCAATGTCTCCTAAATTGTTTCAAGTCACTTGGCCCTGTGTGTACAAGCATACAGTAGATGAACAGGCCAAACATATGTGTGAATAGGTTTGTAAGAATGAGGATTGATTGAATAGGTGTGAATATGTCCATTTTTTATCTGTATGTGTGTATTTAGCTGCCCAGCCTTTCTGTTGCGCGAATAATTGTATGTTTCTTGGTATAAATGTCTGTTTGTAAATGTGAATGTTACATGCTGCGAGGGAAATGTCCCCATGGGGATAATGAAGTATAGTATGCATGTATGTACAAGATTGATTTTACATTCAGTATTTATTGTAGGTAGCAAATATGCAAGAAGTGACATGAAACAATTTAGGAAACATTGGGTAGCGTTGCTTTGGAATACAGCTTCTTTAATTTCGGTGAGGCAAGATAGCCTATATTGTTTGTAGTACAGTAACTTTGTGTCATTTTGATATCAGTACTTCTAATGGCAGGTCCAGATTTTGCCAGTTTGAATGAATGACTTATAGATAGCACTTTGCATGTGTGAGTAACTTGGCATTTTTGTACATTGAAAATGTGTTTTTTTATGAGAGAATACTAGCTCACGACATTAACTGACTTTGTTAGCTAGACATGGCTTTCCAGTTAGCCAGCCTGCACACTCACTCACGTTCAAACCCTGACTGGCAGCCATTGCACGGAAGCTCCATTACCAGACTGGCTAACTTTCGCTAGTTTAGGTGTGACACTTACTCTGTTCCTCCTAAATTAGGTCATCACTTTGTGTTTTTAATGAGATTTTATATACAGGAACACATGTACACTCACTCACACAGACACATGCACATACATAGAAACACGCATGTGCACACACACACACACACAAAAACAGACACACACACACACACACATTTGCATGCGCACACACAAGCACACGCGTGCATGCATGTACACAGGCAGAGGCACACTGGCAAACTGGCGAACGCGCTGAATTAGAACCCGTTTCCAGCTAAATTAACATCCAAATGGATCCTTCAAGTATTTTGCCATTGACAGCTTAATGCCGCCGACAGTCGTAATTGCAAATAGATTTTGTTGTCAAGGCTGTAATTACTGGCCCCCGCCTGGCTACGTCAAAACCGACTGACAAAAGGGGGACGGGTGGGGACCTGCACCCGCAAGAGCTGGACAGACACAGCCTCACATGAGGGAGGGGGAGCGAGAGAGAACGAGGGAGAGAGAGAGAGCGAGCCGGCCCGCCGCTGTTATGTAACTCACACTGTCCTCATGCGGGCGGAAACTGAATTTTAATTATTCATACGGGGGGCATTCCTGGGAAAATAAGTCAATTCTGAAGATCGGAGGTTTTCGATCTCGGAGGGCGAGCTCAAAAGGCGTTCACGCCTACCAGAACTGAAGCTGTGGGGCAGGAGGCCGGGTCTGTGGGACTGGGGACGGGCCCACGGGGCAGGAGGCGGGTCTGTGGATCAAAAGTAAGCCCATGGGGCAGGAGATGGGTCTGTGGGTTTGGAGGCTGGCAAACAGAACGTGACCGGTTTTCTGCCAGTTTCCAAACCAACCTTGTGCATTTCTATCCGCGCAGTCTTCTGTCTGAGATCATCAGTTTAATTGACCCTGGCCCGGCTCAGAGGAATGCCTCACTGTTCTCTGTTCAGTGGGGGAACATGGCGAGACACGCCCCCCCTCCCCCCTCCCCACAGCCTGGGAAACAGGGCTAACATTTAAAATCAGGTTAGCCGCGCATCAGCTTGGCGCTCTGCCTGCCTCCAGATCAGAGTAATCCAGTGCTATTGACTTGTGGCTTGCACTGTATTCCAGACCAGCACTTTGTACCAGCCAGGTCTTTAAATTATTTAAGCAGGCTTAATTATATAATGGGGGGACGCACAGCATGGCAGTTGAAAACCCTGGGCCTACCACTGGAAACAAGTTGTTTTGTTCAAGGGTTGTGTGCTAATGCTGTAGCAACAGCTGTCCGAGGAAGCGACCCAGACCACGACCTTGAAGTCTGTGGAGTCATAAGCCACATCTCAACAGCATTGCATCTATACTCTGCAACTGTGCTGGGGATGTGAATGTTACTGCTGCACTATCACAAAGCATGGGTAGAGACATACATGTGCACGGACTACATACGCGTCATGTAGACTTGTACACACACACACACACACACACACACAGAAAGTCTGCTTTGTTATGTGCAGTATTCTGTTGTGGGGTCAGCATTAGTAATGCATGAGTTGACCTTGAGATGTCATGGAAATTGTATTGGCAGGGTGTCAGGTGTACTTCCTTGGGTGATTAACACACAGACAGATGCGGAAAGAGTTTGTGGTGTAAACATCATGATGTCATAGCGGTAGGAAAAATGTCAGTGTTTTAACAAGAGGTAGATAAGTTATGGAGTGATGCTCTCTTGAACTTGAAAAAGTGACAGTCTCTATGCCTTTTCGTACAGTATTTTTATAGTATTTTGTTATATCCTGTTACTTTAACATACATATCGTGCTGACCAGTGAATCTAGTTGAAGTGCTTCAATACAAAATTAAAACCATGGGAAGCGTTCCTCGCTTATTAGGTTCTTGGTGCATCTGAACGCACTGGTTGTCCAGGGTTACCAGGGTGGAACCCAAGGTGGCTTTTGAGACTCCAGCCACATATCCACAGATTTAGATACATGTCCAGGCCGGTTTTTCTTGCCAGAGATCAGCTTGTTTTATACTGTGTTTTTATGAAATCACACACATCCCTCTCTTTGGTGATTGTGAACAGATGTTCACAATCACCAAACCTTTCTTAAGAGCACGTGATGTTCCCTGGTTGGTGTATTTTTAACGGTGCTGTAACAGGTAGGGAAAACGCCTTTTGGTCGTCTGAGTTTGACTGGTGTTCGTTCCTCTCTCCAAAACCGATCACAGTGATGTATTGTAGATTGCCCTAAGTATGGACGGATTTTGGGGAGATGTCAAGGTTATGGTCCACATACTTTGTGCAAAGCTGGCTGAAGAGAACTGTGATAATGAAACTTTATGGCTCTATTCTCTAGCGAGAATTCACTTTCCTTGACCCTTGTCTATGTTCCATCTGACCAGCATGCGATCTGTTGTTTGTTAATGTTAAGCAGCTAATTTAATCAAGTTGTAGTTTTTCTCACTTTATTTTAGATTTTTGTATTTTCATTCATGTCAGTGACCTCACAATCGTCGACAGGCTAAAAAAGCAACACTTGCTTCAATACTTTGCATTGTTAAAGAGTTAAATTTGTGGTTAAATTGCATTGACCCCTTGGTGACGATGTGGCCCACTTCTGGAAGCCCCTGTCTGCTGGGGGGGAAACCGGCTGGGCAGTACAGTTTCCATAGATATCAGGGGTGTGTGTGTGTGTGTGTGTGTGTGTTTGCATGAGTGACTGTGTGTGTGAGAGCATGCCTGTTTGTGTGTCTGCATGTGTATGTGCTCATGTACGTGTGTTTGTATGTGTGTGCATGTGTGAGAGAGAGAGATTGTGTGTGTGTGTGTGTGTGTGTGTGTGTGTTTGCATGAGTGACTGTGTGTGTGAGAGCATGCCTGTTTGTGTGTCTGCATGTGTATGTGCTCATGTACGTGTGTTTGTATGTGTGTGTGTATATGTGTGTGTGTGGTTAGTATTGTAAGAGAATGTTCTGTCACGGCGGCCCGAGTTCAAAGAACAGAACAGGATCTGCTGAAGCAGAAGCGCTAGCCTAATTCAAGCCTGGGCTGCAGGGAACAGGAGTCAGAGTGGAGGAGAAGGCGCCTTTGGGCCATGCGTGGTCTGTAGCTGTGCTCTCAGTGGGACGGGGGTGGTGGCAGGGGCGGAGGTGAATAAACGTGTGTGTACCAGAAGGATAAGAAGGCTTCTTATTGTGCTCCCTAACCCCAGTGCACCTGGCTGGGGGGGCCTGGCTTAATGGGGCAGTCTCCCATCCGTAAGGCCAGCAGACTGATTTAGTGTGACATCGCTCTCCCTGGCTTTTCCCCGTATCGATTCCCAGGCATGCACTCTCATAATAGCGTGGGCAGGGCGAAAAAAAAAAAGAGGGAGAGAGAGAGAGAGAAATGGGTCCGAGTCACAGGGGCGGACACGGCGCGGTCTCAGCGCCGCGTTTATCCCCGTCGTGCAGACTCGCGACGTCAGGATCGATCGCGGGCGGTCCGTCCGCCGCTCCACGCCGTCCGCTGCCCCACGCGTTCCCGGTCCCAGTTAACGCAGCAAACTGAAACGTGTCGTTTCTACGATGGCGGTCCAGTCAGAACGTTGAAAAATGTGTCCCCAATTTAAATGGTGGACTCTGAGCGTAATTATGAGCTCTGTTTTTTGTAGTCTGATGCAATAGACACTTCTGAAGATTAACGAGAACTGGATGACGGGTGGCTCACTGCAAGTAAAAGCGCTGAGAACCTTTGGCAGCTGGGGCTGGGTTGGACTGGGCGGGGCCAGGTGGGGAGGAACTGGGCGGGACTGGGTGGAACCGAGCGGGTCTGGGAGGGGCATTTCACCTGCGATTTGCATAGGATCTGAGCTACGGGGGGGGACATGTGGTGTTCGGCGCTAAGGAGCTTTGCACGTGCCGGAGAAAAGCTCCCGCCTCACCTGACTGGGAGGAAGAAGCACGGGAGGAGGAGGAGCTTCTGAGAGACAAAATGAGGCCAGTATTCTGGGCAGAACCCAAAAAGTGACGGTGGTGACGCTGGACGCGTGGAGTGGGGCCATCGTGGAAACGAGGGGTGTCCGGTTGATTTTGACCGTGCGACACTGGCGCTCTGCATTCTGTGCGACGCATTACCGAAAAGCGCAAGTCTCTAAATCCTTTAAGGTCTTTATCCTCTGACCCCGGTGAGAGAGACACTGTCCCTAAAGAGCAAAGATAACAACAACATCTCTGCCCCTTCTCCAAACCCTTTCATTTCCACAGCGTGAGCCCAACTTTTTAAGCAACCTCCTACCATTGATAAACCTTGTCACAAGAACGTCTAACGCATGCTATGAATGTCATGGCATGCGTTAGACGTTCTTGTGACAAGGTTTATCAATGGTAATCGCACGCTTCTTTCTGGGGTGCGGTGGGGGCAGGTTTTATTTTGCATCGCAGCAGACACAGTCAGTCCCCTCGAACCTCCACACAATGGGGTCTGTGGTGGGGGGTTGGGGTGGTGGGTGGGGAGAGGGGTTTCGGGGGATTTTTTCCTTTTCTGGCCTGGAATCGTAGTAAAAACAGCGTCAATAATTAATGATCCAATTAATAGTTTACACAGGTTTTTATTGAGCTGTCAGAGTGATGGAGAGCCCGCTGCCGGTGAGCTCTCTCCCGGCCGCTCGCTCCCTTCGCCATCGGCCTGAATCAGCAGTTTGGCGGCGCGGGGCTCGGCCCGAGCGGGAGGCCGCCGCAGACTGCTGACGCGCGCGATTTACGGGCGCGGCCGCTTTCCTGCTCCCCAAAGCCGCCGGGCCTCGCCTGGGGGGGGCGGGGGGGGGGGAACCGGGGCCCGCCGGGGACCGCATGGCTCGGCGCGGGCACCGAAACCCCGTATGGTTGTTTAGCTCACGTCTGTATCCGCGACGATACCTATCAATATACCGAACCGGAGCTGCGGTCGTTTCAGTTTCCATTTAAGGGCACCTGGAGCCATTCTGTGATGAATTGTCAGCAGTTCACCTGAAGATGATCATTTAACGTGCAGTCCTATATCTGAGTGGAGATTTCTGGGGGAGGGAGAGAGGGAGAGGAAAAAAAACAGTCAATAAAGCATTTGAGAATTAACCTCAGGGAAAGCGTTTAGCTGGACGTGCGAAGCGCGCGGCGAGTCGATGGTCCTTTCAAGACCCGAGCCATAAATCCTCAGGAAAGCCAACCAAACACTTTCCGTGGGTTTCCGTAGGTGCCTTTTTAACTCGTTTGCAGAATTGCAATGGTGTCTAAAGTGCCAGCTTTTTTTTTTTAGATTCTCATTTTTTCCTGTGTGTGCAAACAGCCCTAATGCAACATTTTGGGGCTTTCGTCAGACGTGGGGTTCCTTGGGTCAGAGAGGTCAGCAGCAGACCAGAGGACAGATGTAATGTTTCTTAACCGCACGCAGTCGATGGTTTTAATGTTTCTTTTCAGCCGATTGTTCACAGCAGAGATGCGGCCTTAATGCTCAGAACAGAGTCACCTGACAATTCATCTCCAGCGCTGAAAAGAGACTCAAAGGAACATCAAACACCCTAAAAAAGTGTTTTGGTGCAGTATGAAGACCACACATATGTATAATACTTTTTATTTTGTTGCAGTGCAGCAGGTTGTTATAAATGAGCAGGAAGCTTAAATTATGCCAGAAATGAAAATGGAGAATGTTAATCTCCTCAAATTCCATATCGCGTTCCACGCAGTTTCGATGTAAAAGTATCTCTTTGTGATTTCTGATTTTGCAGCTGTCGTTCTGTGGCGGGAGAGGTTTTTGGAAAAGGGTTTGGCCGTGTAATTTGCCCTTCCCTCTTCCACGTATCACTTTCACATGGCAACAGAAAAACTGCATCTGAAGAACACAGGATTCTAAATGTTTATGTTTGGTATTTATGTTCCAGGCGTTTCTAAAATGTTCCACAGCTACCAATAGAAGGCCTCCATATTTCGTCAATGATTCAGGAAGATGGATCCTTTGTGCGGCTCTGTGTTCACTCTTTAACATACGTTTTCCTATAGGAGATCCCGGTAGAAGGATATGTCAGAACAATCAACCAATACGACATCTGACACCAAAACATCGCCAGCAAAGCAAGGTCATTTTGTGTCTGTGACTGATAGCGTCCCGTGTGCTGTTTCAGACAGTATCGCCTTCCGTAGGCTTGTGTGGGGAAAGGTCCCGTCGTTAATTTTGTCATCAGTTGTTTTGGTTAATCAGTTCAAAAGAAAAGTATTGACCTCTGTGCTCATGAACCAGTTAAAAAAACAAAAAAAACAACTTGTATGGTATATATGTGGAAATTATTTGTTGGGTCATTTTTTGTTTATTAAAAAGAGGTAGAAAAGCGATCCAAGTCAATAAATTAGTGACCACACGACGATTGTTTGAATTACTCCTGATTTGGTCTCGTCCCCAATCAGGAAACCATCATGAAAAATGGCACCTTGATCTTCCTGTGTGGGCAAGCCAGTGGGTGGTGCTGCTGAGTGGCTTACCTTATCGTACCTCCAGTTAGCTTTGTTGATTTCCTGTTTGGCATTATGATGCAGACAGTGTATTAAAGAAGACTTTTAGGGTTGTTGTTTTTATTGAACTGGTGTAAACAGCCCTAGGTGCCCTTCAGTCCTGGCAATTACAGAAAATTAGCATGGAGGAATCCCTGCGTGTTCTTCACGGTTTCTGAAAACAAACATGACCTAGAAACTGCCAAAGAGAGAGCGAGGGAGACAGAGAGAGAGTGAGGGAGAGGGGGTGAGACAGTGAGGGAGGAGGAGAGAGAGCGAAGCAGAGGGGGAGAGAGTGAGGTAGGTGGGAGAGACAGTGAGGGAGGAGGAGAGAGAGCAACAGAGAAGGTGCGAGCATGAGCGGGGGAGAAAGCATGAGGGAGAAGGAGAGAGAGAGCGCATGAGAGGAAGAGAGAATGATAGAGAGGGAGAGAGAGATCCCAACCCTGCAGGCTCTATTACTTTCCTCGCTTCCTCTTTTCTTCCTCGCATTTTTCTGCTCTCCATTTCTTCTCCGCCCCGGTTCTGTCTTTTGTTTGGTTCCATTCAGGGGGCTTTTTCTGGAGCTGAATAACTCGCCCGTTTACGAGGCCCTCAGGTCCCGCTCTCGCGGGCGTGTTCGCAGAAAGGGCTTAAGACGGGAGAAACGGCGTGTGATCCCAGGCCCTGGGCAAAGGCAGAACATTTTCGATGACCTCACCTGCACCCGGGCCTGCGAGCACTGCTGCCGTGGAAACGTACTGAGAGAGCGGTGCCACTCCGCACTACGAGCAAACGCCGCCTGCGCCATTCTGATTCAGTCTGTCTGTTACAAAAGTACCCTCCTTTATGTTCACAAGGGCATGCTCTCTTATTATTATTATTATTATTATTATTATTATTATTATTATTATTATTATTATGCAAAGAGTAGTAGGGTATGTCTTCTGTTTCTGTGCATCCATCGATAGTGAACGTCCAGAACTGGCTTTACCCAGAATACCTTGGGCTCATCTGCGCTTGAGGGGGATCTTGAAGGGGACCTCTAAAGTGTTTTAAATTATTTTTTTTTTTACCCCCTAGCGACCTAAATAGCAACTCGTTGTGACCATTCAACACAACCATCCTGTTTGCGCTTTCTATATTAAAACGAGAAAAGCGTCTCGTCAAAACCTCAACGGGCATATGGACAAACCTTAACGAACGGGGCGAAATTTAAGCCGGCCCACCAGGACCGGACCCGCGGGCCGCTTATTCCCGGGGAAGATCTCAGCCCCACCTCCGGGCTCCACGCGCTGTCACTGCGTTAATTAGCTCAGTGCGGGTAAGCCTCTTAACCCAGCGGTGAGGACGGTCCTCCCGTCCTCCCGTCCTCGCTCAGAGTCATTAGAGGAAGACCCCGCGACGCTCCGCCAGTTCTCCTCCGAAAAAAAATGTCACCCTGGCCGAAGGCGCACTTAAATGCCGAATCACGTTCTCCACTGCTTAAGGGGACTGTAATAGACTCGGAAGAGCTGAGGTAGGACTGACCCGAGGAAACTCTCTCTCTCTCTCTCCCTCTCTCTCTCCTTCTCTCTCCTCTCTCTCTCCCTCACCTGTTTTCCCTCTCACTCTGTTTGTCAACTCAAATGCTAATAAGATGAAACCAGCTTTATGCCAGCGCTATCCGTGCGAACGGTACGTTTTCAGTTTTACGTGTGCTTTCCCTCTTCTCCCACCTCTCTCTTTCCTGCTCCCTCTTTCTGTTTAGCTCCCGCTTTGTTGAGGTCATTTTAATTTGAGCTTTACTGCCGTTAGCAGTGGCTCGCCTGTGCCGTGTGTTACGCACACATCCATTATTAGCAGAGTTCCCTCTCTTTTCGTCTCTCTCTCTCTGTCTCTCTCTGTCTCACTCTGTCTCTCTCTCTCTCTCTCTCTCTCTCTCTCTCTGTCTCTCTCCCCTCCTTTCCCGCCCTTTTCCCAGACTGCAGTGGCTGCAGGCGCGGGATTTATGTCGCTCCCCGGGGGGGTTCGATTGCTGCGACTTTGCAATGTCAGTTCAATGCTAGGGCCCGTGATTTCCCGGTTTCTGGGCCTTGTGCGGACCTGCACTTTATCACACCGCGAGAAGGGGGTGGGGGGGTGTGGTGTGGTGGGGTGGGGGTGAGGTGCGGCGGAGTGCGGCAGGGTGGGGGTCGCAGAGCACCTGCATTTTTCAGCGCTGCCTGTGACTTATAGGTTAGCCTAGCTCCTCTCCTCTACACCGGGTCCAATTTAAAGCCATCACTGGGGGGGAGGGGCAGGGGAGGGGGTGCCTTCACCTTCACTTCAAGCCTTTTATCTGCTCTCCCAGAGTAGAGAACTCACGCCTTCTTTAGCGCAGCCGAACGTCTCGAATGCGCCTGAATACAGCGGGTACGTCGCTCAACATCTCTTCTGTGCACTTTGCACCAGAGCCGTGACTACTCATGGTGTTACTGGTACTTTTCAGGTTGACAGATATGGATACCGGCTTTCATACATGAAGAAAGTATGATTATTATAGATAGCTGTTTTTTAAAAGCTAAAGAAATGTGAACGATTGCTTGGCTCCAGAGATCAAGGAGGACAAAGTGGTGGACGGCAGTGGTGGCGGGGGATGGGGGGGGGGGCATCAGGACGATTCCGAGGGCCCTGGCCGACAGGGGTCCTCGAAAAATATATTTGCACATAGGTTTAAAACTTTTTATTCATCAGTTATTGGAATAACTGGTGGTGGGGCCCAATGTGAGATCTTCTCATGGGGCCCAGTGTCTCAGGCAGCGCTCCTGGGGGTGGATACGGCAGGCCTGTGTTACCACGGCGATAAACAGGGGCCGGTCTCGCGGTGCTGATGAAACGGGGGAACGGCAGGGTGCTCGGGCGCGAGCGCGCGCACGGCGGCGGCGTGCTGATCTGTGGTTTAGGGATCAGGGCGGACGGGCGAGCGCAGAAGCACCCGCGCCGTGACGATGCGGGGATTGAGCCGGGGACGCTGGGGGGAGGGGTGTCAGAGCTGGCTTAGAGGAGCAAAAGTAAGCCCATTATTACAAGGCCCGGACTCCCTCTCATCCTGGCAGCACAAGGGGAGGGGGCAGGGTCTGAAACATAAAGGGCATAATATTTTAGTTTAAATATTGGGGGGGGGGGTTGAATTGCATAGACTGCAACACTGTAGGGAAGGAAGGGGTCCGGGAGCATGCTCCTCATGGAATGTTTTAAAAGAACAGCTGTGAATTTATCAATTCGGGTGAATTCTAAGGGGAAAATACTTCAGACTCATGATCAGTATATCCCAATCACTTCATGAAATCCCCATCTTTATTATATGAAATTTTACTCATAATCACTCTGTATTATTGGGGGTGGATTTTGCCCCCATTTAATTTCAAGTCAAAGAAAAATGTTGATTGAATGGAGGAGATTCTTTCACTTCATATCATAGAAGCTTGGAAGGAATTGAATGAAGGGTGTTTGCGAATGTGTTATAGACTATAGGTCGTTGCAGGTGTGAATCACATGAACAAAGTTGTTGTATTGCCACTGGCTTTATCGCCACGCTAAAACCATCACTAATATACAAAGCAATAAGATTACAGCTAAGCTGACGCAGTTACCAGATACATTACTATCAGTGCCCATTCCCTCCTACTTAGTGGCCACCATCCAGAGAAGTGCCCTGTGGGTGACTTTGACGTCGTACCACAGAAAATGTGTGCAAGCTGACCTAGTAAACCCTTGGAATGCTGAGAAAAGATTGTGCTTCCTGTTAATGTATGAGGATGGAATACATGCATCGGCTGTGCTGATTTCATAAAGATGGCAGCTTTAAGTGAAAAACCTTTCTTACACTCTTCTGTCTATGTTCAATTTGCATGTTGGTCACATGTGTAACCTGTCCAGGTGTGATTGTGGAAGCTGGTTCAGTATATCTGCTGCTGGAGTATGAGCAGTGCTGATAAACAGGCACCGGGCTCCTCCCCGGAGTCTGAGGCGCAGCAGCTCCTGGGCCCGGTGTTTACAGCAGGCAGGTCAGGATTTCACTCAGAGACCCGGCCTCTATCGATCCCTCCCTCCGGCCACAGAGAGGGTGCTGCTTTATGGAGTGCACTGCTGAGGAAAATGAACTCTCTCTCTCTTTCTCTCTCTCTCTCTCTCTCTCCCTCCCCCCCTCAGCTTCGCTTGCGTTCAGTGTCTACACACTCTGTCCATCTCCTCTTGCTCTCTCTCGCTCTGGTCTCTCTCGCTATGGCCTGTCTGTCTCTCTTTCCACCTCAACTTCCCTTGCTTTTCGTCTACACACTGTCCAACTACTCTCGCTCTCACTCTTTCTGGTCCCTCTCTCTTTCTCTCTCTCTCGTTCTATCTCTCCCTCAACCGCCCTCTCGTGCGCTCTTCTCATTTTCTCTCTAGTCTCTCTCTTGTGTACTCTGCTCTTTCCTCCGCTCTCTCTCTTCAGTCTCATTCACTCTGCTCGATTTTTCTATCGCTTTTTTTCCCTGTAAAAAGTCCCTTCTGGCTGCTCTTAGGCCTCTTTCTGCAGAAGACTACATGCCTCATGGGCGAACACTTTACTGCCAACCACTTCGCCCGGCGTTCCTGCAGACCGCGTGCGACGGTGCCGTGCGCAGTCTTAAACAGCGATCTTAAAAAAGCCCCTCCCCCCACCGCACTTAAGATGGAGGCTAGATAAGGCTGCAGCGGCGGGGACAGTTTGGCCCTCTGTTAAACATATTACCACGCTGGTCCCGGCTTTCTCCTGATACAAGCTGATAAGATAAGGACCATGCTAATGTTGTTTTAGCATCTCGGGCTCCCGGGCCTGTGGATTAAGGTGAGGACCAAGAAAGCGAACCTCTGGCCAGGTGGATTCTACCAAAAGGGATACATTTAAGCCTGGTCTGAATTACTTAAATGTGCCTGGTGTGTGCACATATCTAATTCAACATATTCTGCTGCTTCAAGGCCAACACTCTGCAGTAGAAGCCTTCCAAGCATAAGGAGAGTTAAAACATAGGAGACCCTTTCTTGAAACAGGACAAATAAATATACACAAAGCCATAACCCCATTCATGTCGTGTGATGCGAGTGCTTGGGGCTACCTTTGTCATGTGATAGGGGTGCTTTGGCAGCGCACCTGAAACTGCTGCTCCCAGCCGCTGTGCTGTAGGTGTGCTCACCTTGTTCAAGTCCGCTTGAGCTGCGAAGCTGAGTTTGAATAACATAGTGGATTCCCGTTTTTGCAGACAGAATGGCTCAAAGAAAGACGGGTCCGTTTTTAGGGAAGAGGATGACCAACAGCAGGAATATTGTTACATAGCGGTCAATCTTCACCTTCATTTCCACAGGAACTTCCAGAACCTTTTAAAGATCCGTTTACTCTTGTTTACCTTTGTTCACGTTTACTTATTGTTGCTACAGGTTGTCTCAGCACCATGCCTCCGACTGTCTGATGGAAATGTCTCTTACAATGTCCCTACGGCAATGGGACATGATAGTTTCCTTTCCCGTTCACTCTACCCCCCCTGTTGTCGATTTTAAAAAATCGTGGTTAAAATCGTTTCACCTTTTATGGTTGGGCACCTCTTTGTTTCCTGTCTCTGTACTGTAACCTGTAAATGTGTGCTACTCTGTGTGTGCGTGAGTTCATGCATTCCTTTATGAGTGTGCACACATACGTGTCAGTAACAAAACTGAGACGGGTACCTCTTTGTATCTAGTCCCTGTGCCACAACCTGTGTGTGAATGTACGTCTATGGTGTGTATGAGTGTATGTTTGTGTACGTGGCCCTGTGTGTGTGTTCATTCAGATGTTGGTGACAAAATTGATCTTCGTTACCTCTTCAGGTGTTGTCTTCGTGGTGGAATCTGTCCAAATTAGAGGGTGTATGTCTGTGTGAGAATGTGCCTGTGAGCTTCTGTGTGCGAATGTACCTGTGAGTTTGTGTGTGTGTGTGAATGTAGCCTGCAAGTTTGTGTGAGTATGGATGTACCTGTGAGTTTGTGTGAGTTTGAACATACCTGTGAGTTTGTGTGAGTGTACCTGTGAGTTTGTGTGTGTATGAACGTACCTATGAGTTTGTGTGTATGTGAATGTACCTGTGAGTTTGTGTGTATGTGAATGTACCTATGAGTTTGTGTGTATGTGAATGTACCTGTGAGTTTGTTTGTGTGCGAATGTACCTGTGAGTTTGTGTGTTTGTCAATGTGCCTGTGAGCTTGTGTATGCAAATATACCTGTGGGTTTGTGTGAGTGTGAATTTACCTGTGAGTTTGTGCATGTGTGAATGTACCCGTGAAAGTGCGTGTAAGTTTGTGTGTGTGTGTGTGTGAATGTACCTGTGAGTTTTGTGCGTGTGCGTTTGTGTGTGCATGTGTGCCCGTCCGCGTCCGCTTGCCGGTATCCGGTGGGTCTGTCCTGTCCTCACCTCTTCCTCCACTGTCCTCTCTTGTTGTGGCCGCCTCCCGCAGGAGATATGGAGGGGAACTGGTGGGACCATACGTCTTGGCATAGCAGCGAGGCCTCCCCAATGTCTTTGGTGAGACATGCGGAGCCCTGCCCTTTCAGAGTCCTTTATGTCATTCCATGTCTCCTCCATTTTATTTACACCTCTGCATGTTTTCTTTTTTCTTTCTTTTTTTATCCCACACCTGTAGGGGACAGTCAAAGGGGAAAAAGAAAAGCAATTGAGCAGGCGTTTTTGTCGGACGCGACTTACGCCTTTTCTGAGAGGCTAACGAAAACGGTGCGCTTTGGGGGCGATTCGTTCGAAGAGGACTTGGAATGGTGCGAGCCCCAAGTTAAAGACTCTGGCGTTGATACGTGCAGTAGCACTACCCTAAACGAGGAGCTTAGCCATAGCGAGAAGGTACTGAGAATATCTAGCCTGCATTTTTTATTCTTTTGTTGTTATGTTTTTATTTATTTACCTACTCATTTGGTCTTTGTTTGCTCTGTCACTAATTTTAAATATAGGTGAGAAGTTTATTTATTTGTTACTGTTGTTTATTTTTGAGCTTCGTCTTTATTATTATTATTATTATTATTATTATTATTATTATTATTATTATTATTTTAAAAATGATTTCACAAATAAATTCGGCAGCATCCTACGGTATGCTGTCGAAAAAGTGAACGTGGGGAAGACCTCTTGCTTGCTTTGCTGTTTGCTTTCTGGCAGCAATTTATCCGAAAAAGCCCAAAAATTTTTTGAAAAATAAATATATATTTTTTAAAAAAAGGACAAAATACAAAAAAAGAAAAGAAAAAGAAATTCAATTTGTGTTTGTGGTGGTACACGGGAAGGCTGGGTCCTCTCGACTGCATGTTAGCCTCTTAGTATTTTTGTGTTGTTGCGACATGGTGGACGTGTTGAGTACTGCAGGGACGTTACTCACCCGGGCCAACGCTCCTTCACTGTTCTGAAACCCTCTCCCACACCCTCCTCCTATTTAAACCATGACTTTCCCAGCGGCCCTCTGCGTGGAGAAAGCAGAATCAAAACAAAGCACACTTAACGCGGGGGGGAGAGACTGGATTTGTTTTGCACAGACAAAGTTATGTTTTTCTTTTTCCCTTCCACTGTCATGTTTGTGAGTTCATTTTTTTTTTTACTTTTTCCGTTGCCTTTTTTTGTGCTGTCTGTCCCGTTTTTCTTTGTTTTCGGCCTCCTTTTTGCACTGGTTTTGTTTGTTTTGTTTATTGTGCCCCCCCCCCCCACCAATCCCAGCCCACCCCACCCCACACCTCCCAACCCAACCCCCCCATCTGCTTGTCATTAGTCCTCGTGAATGTGCCACGCTGTGTGTGTGGAGGTGAGTTTTTAGGGGAGGTTTAGGAGTGCTGTCGTCTGCCTGCTTGACCCCTGCATGACCTGGGTCGCATGCCCCCTCGCCCTCTGCCTTACACGTTGTCATGGTCACACAAACTCTGGACCCGGTTTAAAAAAGAAAAAAAATTTAATTCCAATTTGATTATTTAAGCTCAGTTGCGGCTTTTTGCACATTTTTTTCCAAATCGATAGCATATTCCTATTACTCAAGAAAAGAAATTCTTTGGTTCAATACGAATGAAGATAGTGCTGACATGGGGCAATACAGCAAGCCAAGATACAGAACTGTGTTCAATATGTTTTCTAGCGCTAACGTGTGTTTCTTCAGTTTGTTAACCGACTCTACCTGCCCCCCGACCCAAGCCCCCACATACACGCTCAGTTAGAATACGAAGGCATCAGTGAATCAGAATGTCTCAGGTAGACAAAGCTAGATCTTTAAATACAGTGCAGCTTAGCACTGAATTGACTACTGAACAATATGTGTCATACAAACAGATCTACATTTCTACATCTAGTATTTCCTCCTTCAGAAACATAAAAGTGGACACTGCTGTCCTGTAGCGCAGTGCACACACACGCACACAGAGACATACAGTATGAACCCACAGGTGCACACATACACACTACACACTCACAGGCACATAAAAATCACAGAAACGAACAATAAATCTACATGCCAGGTGATACATCATACTTTTTCAGTCATCAGTATGAAAGTAAAAATTACTATATGGCGTTCTTTAAGGGCTTATATAAGTTACTCCTATTATCAATGCCTAATGATGATTTATTTCCATTGTTTCATATGCCTATCCTCCTTATCCACTTTAAGACTGTCATTAAACTTGTACACTGCAAGCACCGGTCATTACATCTGTGCTAAATGATTCTATATGAATAAATCCATGCTCTTCTAAGTGCATTCTCTGGTGACCGGAAGTATTTCACAATTTGACAGAACTGTTTGGTAGTGTTTCCTAGACTGCGGCCGGCAGCCCTACCAGGTGGCACGTTTTCGATTGTACCGTCAAACAGGGACGGAGGGTTGTGGTAGGCTGGACGGTCCTCGCCTCCTTGAACGCCAGTGACCCCTGCAGCAGTCTCGCGGGCTGCAGTCTGCGTGTGCCGGCTAGCTCAGCTCAGCGAATGTGCCGCTCAGCCGGAGGGCTGCACGGCACACAGAAGCGACGGCTGGCGGCACGTTCCGGAAGACGCTCACACTCGCTTCCCGGATTCACAGTGGATGCTGCTGTTTGATTCGCGCAGTCAGACAAATTTTGATTGAATTCAGGCCACTGTTCTCAGCAGCATGCTAGCAGAGCCTGGACTATACAAGTCTCATTAGTTTTGTGTTCAAAGTTTTATTCTGCTAGAAACAGTGACAAGGATTCAATCAACATTCCTTTACTTTGGCTTACAAATGAAATTTTGGTGATGGCTGAACTCAGCAAATTGTATCTATGAGACAAAAAAACTGAAATTTGCATTTAATTATTATTCAAAGTTAAAGACAAATGCTGGCTGCTGTGATGTCATGCACAGCCTATTTGAACAGACATAAACTTGAATATGTAAGTTTAGATTAATTAGCCAGTACAGTTTGGAGCAAGGAAACATTATTTCATTATTTCAGAACCTTTCTGTCATCCAGGAATCCCTTAGAAGAGCATTAATCTGATGTAATAATACATTTTGACAGCAATTATATGAAATGTTTCATTTATTAATTAGAGGTACAATTTGCATGTATGGAGGATGTGCCAGGTATCATAAAGTGGAGAAAATGATCAGTAGGCTATGATAATGGGGTATGTGATTTAAAAGGTTATCTATGCCCTGGAAGCATCACACTTTGATATCAGATATATCTAAGAACATTATGACCAGTATGGCTCAGCAATAACTCATGTGGTAACAGTTAACACGAAAAGGAATATGTTTGAAGAGTTTGTGTAATCACACCATATTTCAATACAGGGAAAGGAAATTAAATAGACTCCCGCCCTGCCCCCCCCCCCCCTCCCCACCCCAGTCCCCATGATTTTGTTGTCTTTCTTTTTGTAAAATGCACAATGCCGAGTCTCCATTTTGTAAGACACGAGGCGTGTTGTTGCTTTTGACCTCGCAGCACCCCGTGACGTGGCAACCGTCCAAAGACGGGGATCGCCTAATAGGGCGGGTTCTGCTAAACAAGCGGATGAAGGACGGAACCGTGCCCCGTGACTCCGGAGCTCTGCTGGGACTGAAGGTGAGCGCCGGGGCGTGCGCGTCTGCCTCTGCACCCTCTGCGCCGATCGCAGCAGCCATTTTGTGCATATATGAAAAATATGTGTGTTTTCATTTATTCTTATTCGCCGATATTCAGGTCACAGTCTTCCTTCATTTGAGTCTGTCTTTTTTCATTCTTGGGGATACGCAGAAATTTTCACCAGTGTCTAAAGTGTTAAAGTACTTGACCCAGATATGGCAGACACACCTTACAGAGCTTATGTCGCAAATCTTTATTCACCACAGATCTGCAAGTACACTCACTTAGACACCTACTAGAAGAGAGGCTTCATTTGCTGAAAACTGGAGCTCATATAAATGATAAGCTGGAGCTGCTTCAATGACATCACTGCTAACTCATGGCATAATTGTTACAATGATGCTATAGCCAGCTAGCATACTGGTAGAGACATTATTTATGGATTATTATATTATTAATATGATCATACACATGCATTGCACAGTAATTGATGATTAATAGCATATCATTGAACAGTTCAGTGTTTGAGCTCAGGATAACCTTGCTGTACATTCCACACTTCAAAATGCAAATGGTTGCTTCCGTCCTGTCCATTGAGGGTCAAAGGGGTGGACTTACCATAGCCCTCATTCTCAGAGCTGAAGCATATTTTTTAATGTATGCTCACAGAAATGCATTATGAAGACAAATAAAACAATTTATTAGGAATTGTAACATTTGGTTTTCAGGATGTTCACCTTACACAAATGTAAAAAGGCATAGTTAAATCCCTGAAAATTGTAAGCGATTCCTAGTGATCTTCGCCCTATCATTACGCAAGTCCTCGGTGATGCGTACTGTATCTGGCGTTATTCAGTGGGGGCGTAGCTGTGATGCCGTGCCAGCGCGTGTGTGTCACCGCTGCAGAAACCTCGGTCACGTGACCGCGTATGAAAACTGACCTGCAGGTGAACCCACTTAATTGCCAGCAGTTCTTCAAAGAAAAGATGCTGCTCTTTCATTTGATAAAACACGTTACAAGTATTACGTGGTACATGCACAAAATAAGACGTCCAGGCGAATACCCATCCAGAATGTTTCTATTTCCAGAGTGGCTTGTTTCTGCTCCATTTTCACATTTGTTTTCCTACTGCGGTTTGCACGCTTTTCTCATTGACCTCTTGAAGAAACAGAAGAGGTGTGTATCCAAATGCACTTTGCGATTTTGTTCAGTCTGTATGCATTTTATCAGGTTGGTCTCAACTTGTTTTTCATTTGTTGGTGTGCACCACGCCGAATACCACAGCACTTAGTGACCTGTTTGGCAAAGGATCTGTTTTTCTGGAAATAGAAACAGTAAGAGCAAGCCATTATCAGTATCAGCAAGTCATTATCGTGTATCTGTGACATTCTCTACGTGCTCAACTATCAAATATGATGCATATGTGAAATGACAACCATCCTGACTTAAAAAGGTGACAGGACTGAATAAGTAGCGAAGGTTCGAGATTAGGCTCCTGGATCATTGACCCCCTCAGTGACGCCGGGCCCCCAGGGGCCCCCAGGGGCCCGAGGCTGTTACAGCTGATCCCGCCAGGAGCGGTCGGGTAGAGAGACGGAGCGCGGCGAGAGAGGAGATGGGAAAATCGTTACTGATTGAATGAGCTTCCTGAGCCGGCGTGTTTGCGTCTGGCCGCTGCTTCTGTGAGCGTCTCCCTGTGCTCTGCAGCAGCTGGCTGGAGCTTCAGAAACGGCCCTCCCCTCCCATCTCGTTTTTTACTCTCAGTTAGCTGTTATGTAAGCCCATTTTATTTAGGAGGCTTTCCACAGCCACCGCTCACCGGAGTTTATGTTTTAATGATGCTCGCGCGGGGAAATCAGCCCGCAGATTTCCAGCTGTCCGTCGGCCTCCGTGTTGCAGCAGCACGGGGAGCTGCGGATGAAGTCCGTCACGACTACCAGGAGTGGTTTACAGGTCTGCCAGGAATTACGGCTCTGAATTGATCCCCCGATCCTAACAGTTTTCGCAGCCATGTTTTAATATTGTGGGCTGCACATGGTGGAACATTGACCAATGGAGCAGCATGTCACTGGTTTCAAACCCAGTTGGAAAAGAAAGGGAAATCGGGGTGCCATCAGGGTTAGCTGGTAAAAAAAAATGCATACAGAATGTACAAGTTTGTAAGTCGCTGTGGAAATGAGGTGTGCTTAGAAAAACATGAAACAGTATGTTGTCCTCGCAGCAATCACTGTTTGACAAGAAGAAATTTTGTTCTTGTTTTAGACAACTTCAAATCAGTCAGTTCCTTATCACTACACAATACGACTGAAGCAGTGACAGTCTCATAAGCAGAATTTTATGCAGATTAAATCTGCAAACAGATACCCATTTGCTTTAGTGTTGCATCATAAAGACTATTGTCTACTCTGTGTGTTCATACTGTTTATTTCAACAGGTGGTTGGAGGGAAAATGACAGAATCTGGTAGACTTTGTGCTTTCATCACGAAAGTGAAGAAAGGGAGTCTAGCAGATACTGTTGGACACCTCCGACCAGGTAAGGCCCGAGCTCCGATTCAAAGGCACACTCTCAAATGAGATGCTTCTGCCATAGTCCTGTTTTTCACATGTTAGGCTGCATTAACCTAGTTTGGTTGCGCTGATATGTTGGAGCTTTCCACATCTTAAACAAGCATTCGGAAATGTCCTGTGTATGGTAACAAAAAAAGTTTTATTTCCGAAAAGAAAATGTTTTTTTCTTGGTCGTTCAAATGCGTGTACTGCAGCTGAAACGGGTTTTTGTCTGGTCTGCTCTGTTCACTTTAAACATTCAGTTCCAGACAAAGTTTTTCTTTAGCTCTGTTCATAACCTTCCCCCGTTGAGCTGTTGTGCAGAAAATTCCACAGTCCACACTGTGTATCCTACTGTATATAGAGTAGGCTTAAAATATTTAAGGGGTCTCCCCCTAGTTTAATTGTATTTAGGGGGATTTTTCAGGTTATTTGTGGGTACTTAAGTTGTTGAAAATTATTCTTTAAAACCTAGTTTCTTGGTGATCAGACAATTTATTGCAGACAGTATACTATACATGCATACAGTATGTGTGTGAAATTAGCTTAATCCTCTTTAAGTCTTGATGAATGTTTGATGAAAATCTCTTTTCCTCCAAAGGCGATCAGGTCCTGGAGTGGAACGGGAGGCTTTTGCAAGGAGCCACATTCAAAGAAGTTTACAATATCATTCTGGAGTCCAAGCCCGAGCCCCAAGTGGAGCTGGTGGTCTCGCGTCCCATTGGGTGAGTTGCTGAGTCACGTGATCACTAGCAGAACGCCCCCTTTCCAAACACAATAGTTTGGATTCAATCGACTTTCACTTTTATACTTTGACTCCCAATAAAAAAGTGTTTTTCTTCCATAACACAGCTTGTTAAGTTCAGCCATTACAAAAGTTAACGTGCCAAACTCTTGACAAACATTATTTGTGCTTGTTTGCCAGCCTAAGAAACTTTTGATTGAATCCAGGCCCAATTTTGGGGGTTTTGACCTTTAGGGTAGAAGGAGGCAATTTAAGGAAGGAGAGGGTATACACAGTGAAAATGTTCTGAAGGAATATGAGGATGAATTCAGCCATTCAGCCATATTCAGCAGGTTTGCTTGGATTCGTTTTCACAAAGCTCCCTTTGCTGGTTTAGCAAGTTTCCCTGCTTTGTGAGGGAAGAACTACATGCCCCCCACCATCAGGTACACGGCTCACAGCTGGCAGCAATGAAATGAAAAGGCGTCCTGTCGCCGCCAGAAAGATTCTGTGGCGGAATATGAATTGTTTCTGAACCGGGCGATTCCCTGAAAACCATAAATCCCGTTTTGTCAATGTACATATTTGACCTGCTTTGTATTTGAGAGAGAGCTGCTAAGGGAATAAGATGAATGTGCTGCTTAGGGTCGTTAAAGCACAGTGCATTGTGCATGAGCTGCAAATTGATCTCTCTTCCCCTTCTCATTTTCAGAGACATTCCCAGGATACCCGACAGCACACATGCACAACTGGAGTCAAGTTAGTGTCGTATTTACTCACGTTTACATGTGGTTTCATTGACCAGTATACATACAGTGTGTGTGTGTGTGTGTTTGTGTGTGTGTGTGTGTGTGCTTGCATGTGTATGAAAAAAAACAAAACACTGATTGTTACCTCCATAGAGGCTGCTGCAACGTTTACCTTTTTATTATTTCTTGTATTTTGTTGACTTACTTGTAGTCATTTCTATTGGGATTTGCCAGTTAATAATTCAGCCATGAAACATGAGTCGTTAAGCTGAGGAAACATCAGGAAGAGAACTTAGAAATCTTTATCGTTCAGGTTCAAGCTCCTTTGAGTCCCAGAAGATGGAGCGCCCCTCTATCTCTGTCACGTCCCCCATGAGTCCAGGCCTGCTACGGGATGCCCCCCAGTACCTGTCCGGACAACTCTCAGTATGTACCCACAATGCATCTCTCTGTTCTTGGAGGCACATCGCCTTTATCTACTGTGTGATCAAGCAATATGCATGAGTTGGGTGATGGGCAGATCAGTTTTTTCAGCGTCACTATCAGTCGTAGAGTTTTTTAAATCAACTTTACCAAAGGTCTAAACTACAAAAAGGAAGCGGCTGGTCTGTCTTTATTCCAATATTTTCATTGAGACATTTTAAATAATGTTTTACTTGATGTTTAGACAGTGATATAAACATTGCCTCCCAATAAAAAAATTTAATATAGAATGAAATCTGAAGCATTTCTTTGGTAGGCCTATAATAAAATACCCTTACAATAAAAACCCGTCTCTTCCAAAAATAGAACATCATAACATTCAAATTTAACTGTTATAATGGTATTTAAAACAGTACTTCTCCCCACCCCCCAATAATCCCCACATTAATAAAATAGAGGTTTTTCTATGAAATAGAGGTCCCCCAGGCCTTCATCACAGAATACTACATCCTGATTTGACAAGGACCCTAGTGGAAAATGTTGTCCTCAGTTTTCAAGCTTGTTACAAGATTGGCAAACATTTGAAAGCAGAACAGTGCTGACATGACCAGGAGATAAGGCCTTGGAATCCATCCACGTTGCAAGGCCTGCTCTGTTGGACCCAGCCCAACTCTGCACAGGATCATATTACCTTGAGATTCCATGTAATTCATTGCGTGAAGTAAATATGCTATGTGGCAAACATGGAGTGATTTAAATGTGAATCCAAGGGATGCTTAAAAAAACATAAGCATTTGAGTATAATTTTTAAAGGCCTTATTTTTACTACTGCTTAGAGTTCTTAGAATTTGGCAATAATAATAATCATAAAAAAAAAACTATTTGTTTGCTTGGTAAAATGAATCATTTATTTAAAAAGTACAATAAACAAGAAACAATCAGTAATCTTGCTTTTTGATGTGCTGTGAAGGAGCATTGATGTGTTTTTTTGTGGGAGGGAAGGTGTTAATTTGCCTCTCGGTGGAGCTCAGAAGACTGCTCGATTTTATCGTAGGATGCGTCTACATTTAGCGGAGGGAAGCTTTGATGTTTTTGCCGTTCTATTTATTATTTTGTTTAATACAGGGGGAGATTTAGTCTAAGTTTTCTGCGTTCGCATGTTTCCTCGCTCTTGACGCTGCTGTCACCTTGATGTCGATGTTAAAATACTGCGGGGAATGCTGAGGCAGTGATGGTTGGACGTCTCCGCGTTGAGAGAGAAATGCTATGCTAACATTCTGCATTCTCTTTATATACTATAACTTATCTAACTTAACTGGAAAATAAACCCAAAAAATATAGAGCTTACTAGAGCATTATTATTAGCTGTGGTGATTTCATACATGTACAAACTGGGAGAAATGAAATGACACCAGTGTGATGCTGAATGAAACAGGAGAATGACAGAGGAAAAGGGAATATATAATTAGGCCATAAATAACTGTCATTTTAAAGAAAATCAATACATTACATACAGTTAGCTGTGCCCTTTGAAATGCAGGAAATAGAATTGACAGCAGTTTACAAATTGACAAATTTGAATTGAATTGAGCATGTTCATCTTAACTGCACATTTAGGCATGCAGCAGAATCTCGTATCCAGGGAAACTGACATGTGCACTGTACATAACTTTGGATGGAGAATCAAAAGGGGGAAATTTTTTTAAAATGGTGCCATTAGACTAAATCTCCTCTGTAGACTGGTTTTGTGTGTTTGTGTGGTTTTTGAGTGTGTTTTTGTCACTTTTGGTTTTTGTTTTATTGCATTTTGTTTTCTTTGTCGTTTAATTTTGCTTACCCAGAGCCAAAGCCTAAGTAGAAGAACTGCGCCTTTTGTCCCTAGGGTTCAGGTAACAGTCCCTGTCTGATGGACAGACTCTTCTCTCTTTGGTTTTCCTTTCTTTGCTCTCCTTCCTTCTTTTTTGCTGCAATTTTCTTTTCTTTTTTTTGGAAAATGCACAGCAGGGAAATGGCAGCAATTCAATCTGATTTGCCTTTGGGTTTGTTCACAAGGCTCAATGCTTTCTTTCTTGCCATTTTTATTATTATCAATATTATTATTGCTATTGTCATTATTATTCCCATTCTCATTACAATGATTACCATTATTTTTTAAACATATATGTGCCATCTTGCCAGGAGCCTGGAACTGCCTGCATGACTAACCAACCTAAACAAAACTGTTTAAAGAGACATCCTGGTATAGCCGGATAATCTCCAAAAAGCCAGCATCATTTGCATGCGGAAAAAATAAACATAGTGATTGAAATTGGCTCAGCATTTTGGTGAAAACATTGCTTTGGAGGATAAAGTCTCTTTAAATGTTTTAATACTATGTCATTTATTTTTTTCTGGGATAAGTAAGTTTGATGCTTTTCCATGTAAAGTAAAACATCTTTGCATAGACATTGTTTTGTTTAAAATGGCTTTGGCTTAATGTTATCTCCTCAAGGTATCGTCCAGTAACATATTGACTGTTTTTAGAAAGCAGACACTTGAACTCCATGAGTCGTATTAGATTAAGTTTCAGATTTTAGTGGGCATTGCTCATGCTTTAAATAGACCCTAATGTCTTAAGTGCTATTGAATGGTTCTCTGGTTATCAAACTCCTGCTGGGTTGTGCACTGTAAGACTGTCCTTAAAGAAATAGTGCGCAATGCACACTATAAAAATAATATGCAGGACTTCCAAACATACATATTATTTAGCTGCTGATTTAGACTCAAGGATTTCAAGTTTCATGTTACAAAAAAAAAGTTATGTAAAGTTAGCTGTGCCTTGTTTGAGAAGAGATTAGTGCATTTTCCAATTAAGTACAGAGAAGGTTGTAGAGAATACAGATAAGCAAATTGTACCCTCACTGAACTCCGAGAGGATGCATGGACCCAGATCCGGCTGCGCCATGCCCTTCTGTTTCACAGCGAACTCTACGGAATCCTGTCTATCCGCGTCCTCGTCTGACTCTTTCAGAATGTCGAATTTGTCTGCCGCTTTCCTTCTCCCAAAAACGCACGGTGGGGTGGGGACAGGGAGATGCAAGCGCCGAGCATACAAACGGAATGGAGCCGCGGAAGTCATGACGTTCCTGTCTTACTTACAATGTCTCGCTCAAAACCTCCTTGGAAATTGTTCAACCGTTAAAATCTTTGGAACCCAAGCTGGAGAATGCTTCACGCACAGGGGAGCGCGCTTCAGTTGTAATGCTTATCAGCGAAGTGTATTCCGTCGCTTCCGTTACCATTTCAGATTTTATAAAACGTGCTCGCATCTATATTTTAAGATAGAATAAGACAAACAAATAAGAATATGGATTATTTCAAGAAACACTTTTTTCCTGATAGCCGTAACGACGGTAACGTTATCCTCTTCTGAGTCCGTGCTCGGATTTGCATTTGTATTGTGCCTGGCAGCATCGTTATGAAATTCCTTCTGCAGTTTGTGCGTACCAAATTTCGAATCAAATAAAACACTTCTATATTGACTGTGAAAGCGATTGAAGCAAAACACCGGAAAGCGCCAGGCCCGTCAATGGTGATTATATAAGAGCCGGGGTACAATTTGTTTGACCCAAACCACCCTTTAGCTTGCGGAGTCCAGAGATCACCGGCTTGATCTAGTTTGCATCGAATGCTTTCATTTGCTTTGACGCTGCATGCTTTGAGAACCGGACATCTTTAGAGCTACTACTCTAGCATAGCTTATTAGACCTCCCCTCCTCCCCTTGAGATGTAAGCAAGTATGGGCAACAACTTAGAAGGTCTTTCCATGTCATAGAACTTGTTCTTATTCGACCAGTTAAGCGTCAGACTTCTAAGAAACCCCTAGTTTTGCCCATACTTTCCACAGATACATGTGAACAGCCTGAATAGCCATTTTAATAGCCTAAATGACAGAATTAAATACATTAAACTGTTCTTATAGCTGCTACTTTGTTGTAGTCCTAGACTGTGTTTAGATTCCACTTTAGCTGTAGCAATTAAGACTTTCATAGCTTTTTTGTTTCAGTGAAAATTTACACAGGACACACATTTTGGTAGCTTGCCAATGTTAATTTTACATCTTTAAAGACACCACTCATATTTGTTAACTGGAACAATGGGCTCTGAAACTCTCTGTAAAAAAAAAATATTAGGCTCTCCTTCACATCCTACCCTGGGCCAGTTAGACAGTTTGGGGACAGTGGAACGGGCACTTAGTGGGTAGGCACTGTTGGGTCGGGTCTGTGCTGTGCCAGGTTGAGCCGTTCCAGGTAGGTCCCCCAGTGTGGATTGGGAGGGAATGTCAAGCGAAATGGAATCCCCAGCATAGACCCACTCAAGGCTTAGTCTGTCACCTGAAGACACCTTTTGGAATTCCAAAACAATATTGGATTGCTATTTTATAAAAATGTATTAAAATACAGTATAGATAGTAATATCACTGCTCTCCATTTTTATTAACCTGAACATTTTTAAGAAGCTCTGCTAAACCTGCAATGTGACTGACAGACAGACAGACACACAAAAAGAGTGACAGAAAGACAACAGCCTCCCTGGGTCAGTAGCCAAATCCAGCAATTTTCTCTGCAGGTAAAACTCTGGTACGACAAAGTGGGTCACCAGCTAATCGTCACGATACTGGGAGCAAAAGACCTGCCTTCGCGGGAAGATGGGCGGCCGCGGAACCCCTACGTAAAAATCTACTTCCTCCCCGACAGAAGGTAAGCGTAGACGCATTCACTGTGATGTGACAACACCAGGGCAGATTCTGACCATAGACGCAAACAAGTATTTGACAGATGCTTATCTCCAGGCATGATTCACTGACTCAATAGGGTAACCAGATTGTCAAGCCATGCATTTCTTTTATCATGATCTTCTTCCTAAAGACAGAAGCATACAATACTTACTGAGAGTTTCTGGGACCCGGGACCATACTGTAGTAGAGAACATCTATCGCCGCAGTACTACACTTGCTCCTACCCTTTAAGGAACATTCCGAATTGGAATGTTTCAGTTTCAGCAGTAGGGAAACGAGACCTTCAATGATACAAATATAGGGCTGAGTAGCCATCTTATGAGTCCATAGATCCTGCAATTGTGCATTGCTAATTATATTTGCTTGTACTACTTGTAATTTTTATGATTATTATCTAAATTCCAGCTGTATATTTTTAGGATAATCTTCCAATTAAAATTTGGAATCCACATTATAGTAAATGGACATTTTCATTGTTATTGTAATTTTTCACATAACACTTTATTTTGATTATTTCAAATGGATAGTACTGGGTGTTTTTGTTTTATTACTTATCTCTGCTGGGGGAGGGGAATCAGGACTCTTTGAATGCCCTGTTGACACTGCTGTGAAAGGAACCTGGCTGAACGCAATGTCTGAACTTAACTTTTCTATTTTTCCTTTTCCTGTTGGACTTGTGGTGCTGACTACCTCATGGTTCCTTACCTTGGTGGTAAATAAAAACAGTTTGAATTATTGTTCCTCCAGTGACAAAAGCAAAAGAAGAACAAAAACGGTAAAGAAATCGTTAGAGCCCAAATGGAACCAGACCTTTATGTACTCGCCTGTGCACCGGCGGGAGTTCCGCGAGCGTATGCTGGAGATCACGCTATGGGACCAGGCGCGAGTCAGGGAAGAGGAGAGCGAGTTTTTGGGAGAGGTAAGTCATCCTCTCCGCCTTCGCTATGTAGTTGACTGTGGTTAGCCTCACTTGACAGTCTCGTTTGCTTACAGTATTATGCGCCTTGTCGTATGCTAGCATTACCCAGCAGACGCTCCGGTGTGACACAAGGCTTTCTAACTCGCAAGGATGTGCTAATAAACTCCTATTCGGCTACTGTTTCTGAGGAATTGTGATATTGTGTAGAAACGATTTTGTGTAGATAGATCCAATTGGAGGCATTGATTAAATCCAGCTGAAGTATTGACCTGTAAAATAATGCAGGCTAAAGAATCAATCAAATTCCTGGAAAGTAATTTCATAAACTGCAACTCCTGTTTCCCTACAAATAGATTGTTCGGTGTTGAAACTAGATTTTGGTTAGTCCACTAATGAAAGTATACAAAAGTGGATTTAAATTGTTTTAAAGATGCCAAAAGACACAGTCGAGGTTCTGCGTAAAACAAACTAGTGCATCTCCACCAGAATGTTGTTTACAGTGCTTCCTGGGGGATGAAAGAATACTTCTGGCTGGTACATGTGAAGATGCAGTTACTTGGAAAGTTAAATGGATAGAAAAGAGTAAATGAACCAAACGAAAATTGTAGAACGCTAACTATCAGTGATACAAAGATGCTGTCATTCTCTCTGGCTTTCCTTTTTCCAGAACAGGGTTCTCTGGAGAGGACTTTTTGATTAATTTATTGCACCGTGAACTTTATCTCCATCACATCATAATTCATTTTATTCAACTTATGCTCTGGCTGATTCCTAGCATACTGCACCCCCGGTGCATAATCACCAAATTAGCTTGTGGGCCAGCCTGAGGAGAGGGTGCTGTGCATGCTTTAGGGGTGAAGGGTGTCAGGGAGAAAATAATATGCCAGCCTCTTCATGAGAAAGGAAGTCCTCCAGTATTCACTGATAAAACAATTATGAGAATAAGGGTATATCTGTACTACTGTACCACCTGTGTTATTAGAAATATTGTAATTATTACTATTAGTACTGCTTATAATTGTATCCTTACTATTGACAGTGCAGTGTTACTGTCTACTGTTGGTTTTTATTTTATTTTTAAAGGACAGCCGACTGTCTGCTCTCTTTATGTATTTTTTCACTTTATAAAGTCATGGGGAAGTGAGACAGAGTTACCGAAAGACAGGGGATTACTGTGCAGAGTTTGCCATGGTGGGGAACTCAACCCCTGGTGACACAGGGTATTCATATATGTTCTACGGAATGCACCATGTGGTCTCCCCGACTTTTACACGTGAGACTACTACTACTCGTACGAATAATGCGATAATTATTATACGTGTTTTCTCCTCTGAAGATACAAGCGTGCAGTTAAAATTGACTTTGCTACGGGCGAGGCATCCCCATATTATACAATGAACACACATGGATTCAGTGGACTGTGTCACACCAGAGAGCTTTCTGTGACTTGCTTTTCAAACTGTCAGAAGCATTTTGGGGTGAGATGCTGTCGAATTCAGAGCGCTGCCCGTGAAAAGCCCCCGCGGCAGGGCCATTAACGGACGAGGAGCTCGGGGAGTTTTTGAAACGGTGACGTTTCGAGGGCGGTAGGTGAGGAAACAGTCGAGCGCTTCCCTCCTCAGCCCGGTGGCCACAGAGCCGGGGTGAAGGTCGCGGCGGTGTCCTCGTTAGCCGCTACGCTCGCATCCGCTGGCTACCCGCCGGCTACTGCCTCCTCCTGCCCCCTGTCACGGGTTCAGCATCAGAACCTTTCATCTTTTTTTACCCCTCAGGATTCTACCTTCTGCATTTAAAATTTGGGAATAATTGAAACTTTATTCAGCCAGGAAAACCCCTACTGAGATCGAAATCTGTTTTGCGAGGGGGACCTGACATAAAACACAAAGTTACACAACAAGACAGTTGATAAACAAGTTATAAATATCATTGGGGAATGAGACATTTATGTAACAGCAATTAAAAAGCAGACATTTATTTAATTACTTCATTGCACTAGTGAATAACGAGCGAGCATGATCTTTCATTTCAATGCCTGTAACTTTAGTAAAACATTGAAATCTAAAGCAATGCACGTAGAATGAGATATTTCACATTTCTCTCATGTGGGGAAATGTTCTCGGGCAAACGTTACTGATGTGTTGAGTGGTAAAATGCTACCATGCACGGTGCTAAATTGTCTATTTAGCATTTATTAAGTAATTTTGTAAGTGAACACATCCACAAAGCATATGTGTGTATACTGCCACTGCAGTTATTAGCTTGCATTATGCATGGAACAAACCCTACCAACTAATATTTAAAATCTTGATTTCTTAATATATAACAATCTTGATTTCCGAACAAGGGACAGCACAAGCACACTGAAAAAAATTTGGCCTCAAGATTACAAGAAACAGAAAGGTCCTGTAATGGAGAGATACAGTATTCCTCTGCGCTCTAGGAGTGCATTTGTTTGTGGGGGGTCCCGCATTTAATCTCACACAGTGTCCCTAGCATCGCCTTACATAGATTTTTTTATTGGGTTTTCTCCCTCTAGGATGTGTGTGTTGAAAATACTCCATTAGAATTTGTAATATCTGATGTGGACGGTGTCTCCTTCTAGCAACAATTACAGCAGCCGTGTCAGTGCTCTCATGCAATTAATAACAGACAGACTGCTGTGGTTTAGTGTCGGAAGGAAGTGGATTAACTTTCATTTTTATGCACACAATGTTATGTTTCCATCCGGCAAATCACACAAAATTGGGAATTGCCATCCTGAAGTTGCATGTTGATGCCTATAGGAACGCAGACAGTGATTAAGGGGCCGAGTTTGTAATGAGGAGAATGAAGGGTGAGGGTCCTATGCTGTAACTCTCAGCATGGTGCATGGTACTCAACCCGACCTTGCTCAGCTACGTAAACTTGTGAAATGTGCTTAGCCCCGCATGAGGTAAGGAAATTAATAATGTGACAACAGAGCTGCCACCTGGCTCATCCTGCACAGGCTCTGGGTACCAGTGAAGTCTCCCGCTCCGCAGTCTGGAATCAAAGCCTCGCAGACAGGGACTAATCCCTCGCAGCGTACCTCAGGGAGGGAGGGTGTCGGTCCGCAGATTGCTCTTCTCCCATCAGAGCGACTCCTCCGGTCGCCCAAGCGTGCCCGCTGCAGATGAAGCGCGCTCCTCCAACACGAGGACCGCGCAGCTCGGCGGCTTGGCCGCCGGCCACAGGCTGGCACCACGCGCCTCTGAGGAGAGCTCACGCACGCCCAAGAATTGACGGATATTAAATGGATGAGAGGGACCAGTGAATATAGCCGCCATTCCAGATTGGGAGAAAAGTGTTTAAAAATCAGGGATAAAAATGGACCGATCAAAAATAAATAGAGTAACAAATAAGAGCAATAACGGAACGCTTGCAGAACCTATGGGGCGGGCTAAGAGCTCGTCCAATGGTGACGGACCTTTCGCGGGACAAAGCGCCTGTGTCTGAGCGTGCCGATTGGTCCCCCGCAGATCCTCATAGAGCTGGAGACGGCCCTGCTGGACGACGAGCCGCACTGGTACAAGCTGCAGACGCACGACGTGTCCTCCATGCCCCTCCCCAACCCCTCACCCTACCTGCAGAGGAGACAGACGCACGGAGGGAGCCCCACGCGGAGGCTGCAGAGTAGGTCGCCTCCCGTTTCCCTCGCTAGTCCCGCGCGCCGCACACGCTGTCAAACACACACACACACACACATTGTCCTCACAGGCTCTGTTGTCACTCATTCATGTGCTGTATAATGAACTCTAGCGCGGTGACAGCCTATTGGGTGACGCTGCGCTGGTAAACAGTCTCACTGCCGGCTCGCTAGCTGTCAGGAGTTGATGTGGGGGGAATAGGGGAGAGACGCTCGAGTGCTTCTGGTGAGGTTTTTGTTAGCCAGCTCAGCGTTTTCGAAACCAATCACACTGCTAGCCCTATCAGTCAGGTCATTATAAGCATATTAAATGCACGAAAAAGTTGCTTATTTAGGCAGGCTATTTAAACTGCTATTTAGACTCTAAGAATGTGGAAAATCCTGTGTAATATATACACGCTTCTCTGTCACCCGAATTGCCCCTAACATCTCTGATTCACATCTGTATGTGCGGTGTATATGCACACTTTTTTAAATGTCATCCTATTGTCCTAACTACAGAGTGATGTCATCATAGTCAGTGTTACTGTATGTTCTATTTACAGTCCTTTATTCACATTAACACATACACACATGCTTGTACTCACTACAGTAAGCACAATTAACATGGCACATATTATCGATAGGGAATGGTCTCCTAGCCTATTGTGTTTTCATGCTTTATTTTTCCTGTTTTCTTCAATATAAACCCATTAGCTCTTAAGATTAATTTTAATTATGTTATGTAAGTGTAGTCCACTCTCATGAGAGACTAACCACTAAAATACAGAACAAAAATATTGTTCTATTCCTTTTCAAATTAAAATCAAGCAAAATTGTTTACAAATGACTAAATGCAAGATTATTGTTTAGCCATGAAGCAGTTTAAATGCAGTTGTGATCAGTTAGTTGTATAATTTAATTTAGTTGGTCCAGTCATATATTGTTTTCAACAGTATCTAAACCACGACTACAGATACACTCTCCTCAAAATGACTGCGGATATTGCAAAGGCACTGGAGCGCTGTAAGGCAATTAAAGCCTTTTTGCAGAAGACTCTTAAGGAGCTCCTCTAGGAGAGCTTTAGGATTTGAGGCAGTGAGCCTGATACAGCACAAAACCCCAGAGAAGATGACACGTATAATTACCCAGAATGCACTTTTCACTTGCAAATGAATTCAAGTGTTTGTTGCCTTTTCTCTTCACAAACATACTTTCGTGTTTTCAGTTCATTTGGTACTTGCTGAACTTAAAATAATGACTGTGCAGAAAAAAAGTGTTACATAAATTAAGGACAGATGTTGATTGAATACAGGGAAGAGAAATTCCTATTAGCTTTTAAGTGACCTTCATCAGTCTAAAATAACAACATGAATGGCTCTGTTACTTGACACGGTGTGTACTTTGAGCCCTTAGGAAATTAGATCATTGTCATCAGAAATGTAATGCTGAGAAAAGACACACCCCATCTCAACTTCATTCAGCAAAACAGGAAAGGGGCGGCCTTTCGCCCAACTTGCATTTCCTGCTGTAGACATGCACTGTAATAGCTGTAACGATGGCAGGAAAATGAATACCCCTTGTCCTGTTATCATAGCTATTATTTTTCACCTGTCAAGTGTGCTGACATTGTTTAAAGCTTTGTCATTATGAAGAGCTGGTTCCGAGCTACTCGGCTGTGGTCCTGGAAGGCCGCAGAGTCTCAGTCACGTGATTAAGCCTGCCTTCATCTTGATTGGACTTTCCAAACTTCCTGTTTCTTACAGTGCTCAATATTTATAGAGTGCCAGAAAAGCCTACTGGGTTATTGGCTCATAAGTCCTAAGCAGAGTAGCCCTGAACTGGTTTTCCACAAATGAAAATGTGTTTTATTTTTTAAAAAATTTCTTTTGTTTTCTGTTTACTTCCTTCACTTCACCTCGATACTTTTCCAGGCAAAGGCTCATACTCGTACAACTCAGGTAATGCATGCCCACGGTGGTGCGAAGAGTTCTGAGTGTGCTCCCCCCGTCTGGGTTTGACCTTCCCTTGCATCTGTTCGCACCGCTGAACTCAGAAACATGTCGTTCCCCCCATTAGCTAATTCTCCGAGCCCCCTCAGGTCCTCCCGGAAACGCTTGCGTGCTAACCGACCTGCTCTCCCGGAAACATTGCTCTTTTGCTTCCGTAGACCTCTTCCGATCTGATACTAACTGCTTCTCCATCGCGATACCCTGCTACGTTTTCTCTGTGTTGTCAACTTTCCCCGCTCGGAACAAAGATTCTGTTTCGTGCGTTTTCTGCCCTTGGCTGTTGGCTTGACTGTATTGTTGTTTTCCTGAGTGTGAACATTTAAGGGTGCGTTTATGTTGCTCCTATGTGACTTTAAGGATGTTCTGTAGGTTTAACAAGTAACTAGTTTAACCAGTCAATCAGGAATTCATTTAAGATTATCTGGGAGAAGCCAGTGAGTACATTTGATATATTTTTTAAATAGACCCCTGGTGTTTAATAGGAGGAACTGATAAGGCAAATAGTTGCTGTGATGCAGATTCATAGTTGCTTTGTTACTGTATGTCCATCTAGAAGTTCCTCCCTATGTGAAATATTTTCATACAGCAACCCTTTCGTTTTATTGAATGTTGTACACAAAGCTTATTTCAGGCCACCTGTGCTGATAGACACACAGTCAAAGCAGGTTCTCAATTCCTTGCCTGGGGTTTTCTTTTGCCCTTGTTGAAGGAACATTACTTCTACTGAATAGGTCTTACAGCACAAACCCATATGGTCCGTGCCACCCACTGGTTGGGAGTGTGCAAAACAGAACGTATATAATGCAGTATTATGTCTTGTGTAAGTGACACTTAGTGTTAACTCACCGAGGAGTTATTTCAAAGCTCATTTGGCTGTTGATATTTTTCTCCGTGTCTTTCTCTGCAAAGTGAAAGAGCTGACGTATGAAAAAGGGGAGCGCTGGAGCAGGTTCTGCTCATCCGCGACACGCTGAGAAAAACGCTGTGAGAGCGGCACGCTTGTCACTTCATAAAAATACGAAAAATATTTTTAAAGGCCAGCGTTTCCACTTGATTTAATGTGGCTGAACCATGAAAGAAACCGAAAAAGACAACCGACAACTGGAGCAAGCACGATTCGAAGAAACGAGTCTTGTGGAGACGTGGCTGCCGATTGCTTTTCAGATTTCATTTCAGAATTAAATTGAATGATTGAAGCGTCTTTCAGTGCCCCAATAAAAAACCATCAAAGTAACAGTGACCATGTAGGAAAATGGTTTAAAGTCATGCCTACATCGCAGTTTCTGAATTGTTATTTTTAAAATATTCTATTTTTTTTATCGGTGTTTGTATTTTTTACTCGGTGGTAAGACCAATTTAGTGTGCAACTCAGCAAATCAGGGTAGTATAATACATGCCATGGTTTTATTTGAAAAATCATCTAGTTGCCAAAAGGTAGATATCTCGACAAATATTTCAGATCTCAAGAAAATTGTCAGCGTCCATATCTTGGACAAAAACAGACCAGACAGTGTTCACATACCTTTTTGGACTGTTTGCCATCTAGTGGTACAATATTGTTACTGCCGTTTGCTGATGAGGGAGGCACTCACACAGCCATTTCTGGGCCCAATTCCTCTTCTGAAAACCTTTGGGTAAATTAGCCATTTTTATCATCATTGGTCATGTTTCTTACTGTCAGTGTTGCTTGCATTCACCTGCTGTTGAATCCTTGGCACTGCCCATGACCCTCTTCAGTGTGCTAGCCCCTGCTGTGGCTGCTTCTCTGCCTGCGGAAACCTTGTTGATGTGGTTTCTGTACCAGGATGACACCGTCTTCTGGTCAGCTGACCTTCACTAGCCTCATAGAAAAATAACTCTGATTGGTTGAATCAGCTCAGCCACGTGGAAGTGTTCCCAGTGGCCGGCTGTGATCATGGCTCTCACTCCCCCACCCCCACCCCCCCAACTTTATTACAGGATCCCAGAGAATCAGTGACAGCGAAATCTCAGATTACGACTGCGAGGATGGGGTTGGAGTTGTATCAGGTAAAGACCTCTGCTTACATAATAGCCCAATGTTTATACAGATGAGTAAATATTTCTGGACCAAAATAAATATACAGTACTGTGCAAAAGTCAGAGACCACCCTTTCTTTTATTTAATATCCAGTGAAAACACCCATTAAGTGCAAGTTATTTCTTTTTCAGTGTCAGAAAATAATGCAGCAAACATATATTTCACACAGAATGCACAAAACCTCAATATCAATATCAAATATTTAAGTTTCTAGTGTGTCCACCCTTTGCCTTTATCACAGCTTCCATTAATTTTTGTGATGTGCTTTGAGTTTTTTTATTTTTTAATTTGCAGGGATATTTTCCCATGCTTCTTGTAAACACATCCATAATTCTTGGTTGCATTTTCCGCTTGTATCAATCCAAGTAATCTCAGACACAGATATTGAAGTCTAGACTGTGGGGTGGCCAGTCCATTGTTCTAAAAAAACATCAGCAGCTTGATCTTTTTAGTAGTGTGCTTGGGGTGATTATCTTGCTGTAGAATGACTTTGCTCCCAGTCAAATATTGCCCAGAGGGCATTGTGCAATATGTTAAGATTTGTTTGCATTTATCAGCATCCACAATGCCTTCAGAACCAAATCACCAGATCCCAATGTTGTTATACATTTCCAAACTTGCACTGATCTTCCACCATGCTTGACTGGTGGCTGTAGACATGAGTCTTTCATTGCTTTGGTGGCGTATATACTGTACTGCCTTCTCTTACTGAAATTTCAGGTCCATAAAACCTTACTCCACATCTTAGGTGTCCTGTTTCATTGTAATAGTGCACATTTTCTTCTTTTGTTTGTTTCCTTTTCTAAGTAATGGTGTTTTGACAACAACATATCCTTTCAGACCCCCAGCATTGAGTCATCTTCTCACAGTGGAAGGTTTGACAGAAACACCTGTGGATTTCTTTATATCTCCTGAAGCAAGAGTGGAGTTTTTTCCTGTTTCTCAAAGAATATTTTAAGCACTGTCTTTGTGATAATGATAGTTTCAGTGGTTTACCAGTTCTTGGGCGGTTGGTCGAGGGCCATAATACTTTGAATTCCAGGTTTGGAAACTCCTATTTTTCATTTATTTTCCTTATACTTTCATCTTCTTTATGTTGTTGAATTATCTTACGTATAATCTCATTTGAAATATATAATTTGGCCATTTTAGATGCACATGACAAAGAAATCTGCAAGGCAGCTAATGTGTGATTGGGTAGCTGTTTGTTTGAAGGTTAGTCATTTTTAGAGGCAAAGGGTTCTAACATGATGTCATTGATACTTCTGGTGACAACTTTGGTTGGGAGGGCACAGCTGTAACTTGTTTGTTGATCGGAATGATGGAAGGCTGTAAGTGGTAGTAGGGTGCACAAAAGAAAGAATGGTCATACTGATAGATTTTATGTTATGTGGAGGCTTTTTATTTAATTTTCTGTTTCCTGACTTATTGTCTGACACCGAAAAAAAAGTTCCCCTGAATGGCTGATTTAACTGGAAATTGAATCAACGAGAGGATGATCTGAGACATTTGCACAGTACTGTTTAATTAACATTGTTATCTAGGTATGCTCTTATTTAATTCGCAAAAATTTAAACCAGATAATTCAGGGCAATTCTTTATGATATGATATGTTAAGCGCGTCACAGCAGGATCAAGTACAATACCATATTCATAATGATCAACTGATAATGCATTGCATTTCTTACATTGACAATGTTTGGTATACATTTGTTTACAACATTGTTTTCTATTTGGAGCACATGCTTTGCTTTATATTTACATGAATATTTGACATTAGAACAGTTTAACATATGTGTGCATGCACTGATATATTTAAAATCATATTGACTGTATAGTATGCAGTATGGTACATTATTGAAGGGACTCTTCACCAAAAATGGAATTAAGGTATGTTTTCACTTACCCAGAGTTCTGTTTATCCATCCAGATAGTTTCACTAAAATTTGACAAGTTTTCTGGATGCCCACTGCAGCTTATCCTGATACAACGGGCCTCAGTGGGTCCCTAACTTTTGTGGCCTCAAAGCTGAAAAAATTGACATTCAACACCTCAACAGCAATGTCTCTTTCCAAATATAATGCCCGGGTTACTCACAAACGTCCACAGAACTGAATTTGTAGACGGTTTAATCGAAACACTGCTTTCTACAAGGGACACCAAGTGTGTATAGCCTCACGAAGTCTGAACCAGAGCATGCCAGTATTCTGGGATGCAGTGTCGACGTTGTTTTAAAACATTGTTTCGACATTGTGTTAACAATGTTCACACTGCGCCCCTGAATACTGGTTTGCGGTGGCTGAGACTTTGTGCGGATATGAGCGGTTAGTGTTCTTTATAGAAAGTAGTTTTCGATAAAGCCCTGCACAAATTAAACTTTTTGGATGTTTGTGAGTACCCGTATCATTATATCATAGATAGTAGTCAGGGTAAATGGAGACATACCTTAATTTCATTTTTTGGCGAACTGCCCCTTTAAGTCTCCTGCCACCATCTTGGTCTCTCTTGCCTTCAAGTGCCCATACTGCAAATCATAATAAAGAATCTTCCCAGATCAGTGTTGGCTGTGGCTGGTAGCTCCATATGGTGATGCACTGTTGGTGGTTGTGTCCATCGCATGTACATCGCTATCCAGCGACCCCTGCTGGTAGATAGGGCGCCCATAAATTGCAGTCAGAGCCACATATGGTAAATGGACTGCATTTATGTAGCGCTTTTATCCAAAGCGCTTTACAATTGATGCCTCTCATTCGCCAGAGCAGTTAGGAGTTAGGTGTCTTGCTCAAGGACACTTCGACACGCCCAGGGCGGGGTTTGAACCGGCAACCCTCCGACTGCCAGACAATCGGTCTTACCTCCTGAGCTATGTCGCCCCATATGAGAGGTCTTCCTCCTACTCCACTCTATGACCACTTAGCTCTAGTCTGCGGTTTGTAATTAAGCAGCTGGCGATGCCACGTGTTTCAGAGGATGGATGTCTACAATCTCCCGAATACGCGGTGGGGTTTGTGCATGTACACGCCTGCGGTTGCATACAAACAGCTATTCCAAATTGGGGTGGAATTGGATATACCCAGCCCCACGTTGGGCGCGAAGCAGAAAGGGCAACCTCACTCATAGTAAAGGAACCCCCCCCACCTTTTTAAAATTCCCTTCGGTGCTTCCTAACTTCGCAAGGCAAAGTCTCAGCTTTGCAGGAATACCCTCTTCCTTTTGATTTTTCCCTCTCCCCCCTTCCTGTGTTTCTCTCTGCCTCCCCATCCATCTCTCGCTCTCACCCTCTCCACCTCCCCCTCCATTCCGCCGTAGTTTCCTATTGATTTTGGCCAATTCTCAAGCCCCTCTTTTGAAACTGCTGATACAATGCTTCCAGCGGGGGGAGAGATGATTAACATTCAAAGGAATTATAGATTCCTTTTCTTCTGCGTTCTGCTTGTTTTCAGCCCCTCGATTTAAAAAAAAAGGGTCTCTGATGCAGGCTGACTGTCTGCTGCTGCAGCAGGCTGATTAAGACCCTAATAATGGACAGGAGAGCTTCACCGTGCGTCAGACAAATTGGCCTCGCGCACGGAGACCGGCTCGTCTACAGGATAGAGAATCACATTTACATACCCAAACAAGATGATTAAAAAAAAGCTTTCTCCAATTTTGATCAGAAAAAAACTATGTATGAGAGCCAGTGCTTCCAATACATATAAGCAATATATTGAAATTGAATTTTAATGCATATAGATTATTGGCATTATAATACATTGTGGCAAGCAGTTGTTCAGTCTGAAGCCAATGGGAGCACTTATTTTTTGTTTTGTTTTTTAAAAATTTATTGTTGAAGTAGTTTTACTGTACAATCTTCAAGATAACCTTCTGTTTATACAAAAATAACAAAGTAACTTAAATATTAAAGTGGCAATTGTTTATATATTTTCAAATATATGCATTACCTTGTACAGTAACACATGTTAAAATAAGTTTCCTTAATTTAACATATATGCCGGTTTTGTAAGGTCTTGCTGGTCTTATCCCATGATCCTCCATGGGATAAGGGGGAATAATCACCCTGCTTTTAAGGGTCCAAAGGCCCAGATTCAGTGTAACGACAGAGAGCTTCTACCTTTATTTTAGTGCACACCTTCAGCAAGTATTGTGTTTCAGTGTTTACTCAACACAATGACTTGTGCTGTCACTGGGAATTATTTAGCATATCACATGAACATCTAACATAACTCAATGACAAAGTGCATTGTGGGTAGAATGAATCTGGACCTAAGTGTGATTGTGGTTTTGATTCACCTGAAGTTTTGAGTACATTTGCTGCATTAAGTATTTGGTCTAATTAACCCAGATGACTTTAGAGCTGGATGTACAGTAATGCCTGTAATGAGACACAGAAGAGCTATTAAATCTTCTAGGTTGCTCCGTGAGACACAGGACTCTCTTTTAGAACAGTTTGGGGTTAACTGTTTGGATTGACTGACAGTAAACAAAGGAACCTCCCTTCGTTATGTTTTCACGTTCCCTTATATTTCCCTTTGACTATATGCTAATATGATTTCTGCTATTTATGAGCTGTCAGAATAATTAGAGTACTGTATAATGTTATTAAAAAGGCTTGACTCCTACTGTCCAGGGTTCTATGTTATTATTACTATCAAAATAAGTAATAATACCTGACTTATACAAGTTCTTTCCTACACCTTTATTAACTTAGTTTTTGTGGCCTGTTCAGTGTTATTTGAAGCATTTTAATATTCTGTACACTCTGGTGAATATCAATCAACTTCCTTAATGCACGGCATTGACCTTAACCATTAGCTGCTAGCCATTGTTGATTATTTTTGTGAAATGAACTATTTCAAGTTCAGTGGGCTGATCCTTCCTGCAGGAAGTCATTATTAAAAATATTTAGATTTTTGAAAGTTGTTTTCGTTTTAAGCGTGAAAAACTAATTTTGTCAAAAATGTAACTGTAATTTAATCCTAGTACCGTTAAGGGTCTGAGCATGAATCTGAACAGATTAAATATGAATTGCAACCAAATGTGATTAAATGCAAACTGTTAAACACCACCGACACAGAAAACATAACTCGTTCAAGCTTCATAAGAAATTATATTTTTAACAATGCAGCACAATGCTCGGAATGGAGTTTCCCTGTGCTCGGCAAACGGGTCTTTATTATTTAAATGCCAGGCGTATCCATTTTTTATTAGTGGGCAAAATTCAGTGTACCGTGCTGTGATCCTGTCCTTATCCGTACTCTCTGTGCAGACTACAGACACAACGGCAGGGATCTCCAGAGCTCGACGCTCTCCGTTCCAGAGCAGGTGATGTCGTCCAATCACTGCTCCCGGTCCGTGGACGTGAACCGGACGCGGTCGCGGTCGCCGAGCGTCCCCCCTCTCCAGAGGTAACGTCCCCGATTTCCGCACCCTGCCGCCCCGTTGCCTGGGAAACGGCTGGCTGGGAGCGGGTAGAGCTGCCAGGGTGGATGATTTAGCAGGGGTGTCAGTCTGACCGCTGAACTGCCTGACCGCGGTCACCATGGAGAATGGTCACACGCGGTGGCATGTACTGCGTCACGCTGCAGAGGGATGACAAAGCCTCCTATTCATACTGACACAAAACAACCAGGTCATTTGTCAATGGTTCACTAGGAGCACTTTTTAAAAATATTATATAGGCTGGTCATGGTCATTGTGGCTGCTTGATATTTTGCTTACTTTACGTGCCCAATAAAGCACATACCCTAAATGTAAAGGATGACTGATAGTGGACTGGTGGATGGAGTGCAGCATGAAAAAAGCAGCTGACTGATGTTTTGTGTTCAGAAGTGAGCACTTGCTTGGCAGCATGAGCACACGCAAAATCTGCCATTGAAAATTGGGAGAAAATGGGGTGAAAATAATTGACCACTTACTTGCTCTTTACAGTTTATCTATCTGTTGGTGTACGTGTACTTTACATGCTACCTGGAACTGTGGGATGCGATATGTGACATTCACGGGGAAACGGTATTGGATGGTTTGTTTTGGGGGGGGTTTGAACGTAGCCGTAAGTGATGCCATGGCGATCTGTCCCCGCAGCCGGAGTCTGGACCACAGCAACCGCATGTCACCGTCTCAGTACAACACCACGAGTAGGATTGACCGGCAGCGCATGTCAGAAGACCGCTACTCCCCCGACAGGTATACCTGCCCCCTCAGCCAATCACACGTGCAGACGCGACAGGTTTTAGTGCATACGTGTTTAGTGTATGAATGTCCTGATTTTAGGGTGCTGTGTGATTATTTTCAATCAATTGTACCACTGGCCATTGAAAATACTGCACATGCTGAAAGATACAATATCAATATCAACAAAATACAATAATAATATCTGTCACAACCAAATATATCTATTATAAACAGATCTTTTCCACCAGGTCTTTCATGGCAATATCTATGACAACCAGATCATATCAAACAGATTTCTTTCCACCAGGCCGTTCACAAGCAGATCTATCGCAACCAGTTATACAGTATTACAGCCAGATCTTTAAGAACCAGGTCTTTCACCACAATATCCATCTCAACCAGATCTATAAGAACCAGGTCTTTCACCACAATATCCATCTCAACTAGATCTGTAAGAACCAGGTCTTTCACAACAGTATCCATCAGAACCCGCTCTATCACAGCTACTGTTGGCCCAGGACCCTCATTGGTCCCGCAGGCTGTAACGGCAGAGGAAGTGAAGCAGCGGGCGCTTCCTGTCTGCGTGGCGCTAATCCGCTCTGGCCCTTTCCGGGCGGCGGCTCCGTCTCACTCCTCCCCCAGTCCGCCCATCAGGAGCCGGTGCCCAGAGCCTCTTGGCAGCGATTTCCACCAGCTTCCCTCATTCCAATTAACTTTATTTCATATTTCAGGGGCACAGTCTAAATCAGACCCGTAAGTAGAAAACGCACTTATCTAAATTGCGTGTGACACTGTTCTCCAGACTGTACCTCAGCCTTTAATTAAATACTTCCCTTTGTTATTTATTGAAAACAGTCGAAAATGAAACAGGAAATGAATAATGTAGAGGTTGGAATGTTTGAAACCGTAATAAAAGCCTGTCACGTTTTTTTACCTCCCCTAAATAAAACTACTGGCCTAGTCAGTGGGAGCTGAAAGGGGAGGACAGTACAGTCACAAAGCAGACTTTTTAGCCTACAATTTTTCTTAAGCCAACAGATTTTGACTTCATGTTGTCTTTCGGTGTACAACCCTGAAGCTGACCTGAAGAACAGAGATTTTTTTAATTGCCATTTGTTTCCAAGGTCCTCAAACGTTGCTTTTAAGTTTAGAGATGACAACTGTACACTGCAATTGGGAAACACTACACAATAACTAATATGTATCCAAAACATGTCCACAACATTTGAATCCCATAGAGATCCCTACTGAGCTTTCCTAATCAATCCTTAATTGGCAGTATTTCCTCTGGCCTTTGGGTCTAAAAATCTTATCAGGTGAAATTTTAGAACTTTTATTCTAAATAATATGAATACTGTTTGCAGCCTTGTTTAATGCTGTGAGCTCTGTGTGTGACTGTCACTGCACTGTCCAATCAGAGCTCTCCTCATATAGGTTCAGGGTCATTCTTCAGTGTACCACGCCTCCTCAAAAGGAAGTGGTAGAACCACATCACCCTTCAAACACCTTCTCTCCACCCATGGCTCCACCGTCACGTGACTCCTCCATTCCAATGGGGAGTCCTAGCTCCGCCCCTCTCTCTCCGCCCATATTCATCCCTGTCTCTGTTCTCTCCATGTGGTTGCAGCCATTACCTCACCCTACCTCCTCGATCCAGACACAGCCAGCCTGTCAATCATCTTCACACGGATCCCAGGTAGACCCCCCCCCCCCCCCGGAGTGTCAACTAGTATCTGCCTGCATGCTTAGGCCCTCCCAACCCTCCCCTTGTCCCATGGACTACTCCATTCCAGAGCTGTACGGAAGTAGACATCGATGCTGCAGCAAAACCAGCTGGTTTGTCACGTCAAACCCGCACACCATTGGCGCACCACATTGGCATGAGTGCCACAAAATGTGCCTGTGGTTCATGACAATTGGTCGGCCGATTTTTTGAAAGTTTGCACGCCCTGTGAGGATGGGACAGGAAGTCACATGGAGACTTCCTATTGTGGCATTCTCACACAGCCGTGCACTTTCAAATGTGGGTGAGTTTGTGGTGTGGTATGTATATAGGTATATATTTAGCCTCAAAGGGCAAATATATCCATGGGGGTCATTCGCCGGTCCTAATTTGGGGTTTGTCTTTAACGTTTCAGTTGCTCACACAATATTTCCTGCTAACTGCAGCGATTGATCTAATGTAACTGAAAAATAAATCATTTTTGTAATGTCCGCTAACAGGTTAAAGACAAACCGCAATCCAGGAGGGTGGAATGTCTCCCTTAGTGACTAATAAATGTGTGTCTTATGTTTGGAGACGCGAAACAGGCCAGTTGCCTTGGTTGGCAGCTGCTGCCAGTTTGTGCTCTCCTCCTGCAAGGGCTTATGGGAAAAAAAATCTCTCAACATCAAATGCATTCACTACCACATGCTCCATTGTATAAACATGATTGCACTCTATCTTCATCACAGCATCACGCTACACAGAGCCAGTTGTGCTGTTACATAATCTGTTAAAGAAAGCACAATGGCATATTGACCCGGTCATTCTGCAGTGAATCATGGAGGCACTGAAGCTTATAACTGAACTACTTCAGCGAAGCTGCAAGAATCAGAGCGCTATCTCATACGGCAGACCATAAATGGTGTACATTTTGACCTCACGTTGTACTTATTCATTATTTACATATTATTTACACCAAAAATGTCATTTCTGCATAGTTTCTGTCCAAGATGTGAGCCTGTCAAAACACACATTAGAATTATGCAGTCCATTTATTATTTTATTTCTTTTTCGGAAATGTTTTAACTTTTTAGAATTTATCAGCACTTGGGCATGCCAGGAAAATACAGTCATATCACCGCTGAATGTATTGTGTCCGTGTGGATGTGTCCTGTGAAAAGTTGTCCAGCAAAGGCTCCGGAACCTTCCCTGCCCCACCCTGTGCTTAGCGTACGCAGTATATCAAGCACCCTCGCCTGATATACAGTCCTCGCTGCCATAGCGATCGCGGCGGCCCCTCCCTACGCTGCACCCCCGGGGGGCTGCTAGGGCAGCTCCCACACGTGTCGGTGTCTTCCCTTCCTCCCGTGTGTCCTGACCGAAAAAAAGCGAGAGAAAGAAAGAAAGGAGGAGAAAGTGACTCTCTCTGACGTCTCTTCGGCAGCGGTCTCGTGTACCCCATCTATCGAGAGGACGCGGTCAGGCTACTGCGCTCCACGCGGGTCGCCCGCGCGTATTCCGAGGGCGCGTATGACCTGGAGAGGTATTAAAGCGCCGCGCCGTTTCTCTGGATGTCGCTCGCTTCCGTGTTCTGTCGTTCCGGGCCCGGGTTCAATCAGTGTTTTTCCCTAAACAAGTAGGCTTACAATTTAACGAGTGTCGTTTTTTTTCATTTTTGCGGTTGTATTTCACGCATTCGGCCGCAGCCGGAGTTAACGCTTGCGTTTAATTGAAAATGAGTGTTAAGGACAAATGTTGATTGAACACGGGCCGTTGTCTCGTGCGCTGTTTTTGTTTTCAGTGTCTGACCGAGTGATTTAGACGTCTGTAGAACCACCGTCTCTGTAATGCCGTTCTGCAATGGATTCTGAATGCATAATGCAATTTCAGTGTCATTACGGATCTTTAGAAGGGCCGTTAGCCTCTTACTGCCCCCCCCCCCCCACCCCCCCGACAATTAGTGACCTGTGTTAAGTAAGAGGTTAAATACACTGCCATGTGCATTTACGGACATGCATTAGTGAACCAGTTTTGTGGTGCTGTTCGTGGAAACTGTAACTGTTATTAGTTGGATTTTGTGCTGCTTGTTAAGTGTACAGTGCTCCTGGCTACATGTTACGTGTGTGTGCGTGTGTGTGTGTGTGTGTGTGTGCGTGTGTGTGAGGTAATGTTAGAATATTGCATCAAAATGCTCATTATTGGTGTCCTAGTCTGTTTGTTCATGATTATGATGACTCACCCACTGATAACCCTGAGACACCACATCTGATTGTAAGATCTGGAAAGCGTGATGGTTATTGACATTTGTCACCAAAGCTCTATCCAGCCATGTCCCCAGTGAGGGGGTTGGTGTCAAGCATGGGGTGAGCACCAGTGACCCCGCCCCAGCTCGCGACGCCCCGAGTTCCCAGAGTCAGCGCTGGTGGAAGCCTCTCGAGCTCCCGCCGCCGCCTGGCTGTCAGTCACAAATGACAGGCGCCTCGCCCGGCCCCTTTTCCTCTGGGGGCGCGGGAGGGCGGAAGGGGGAAATGATGAGTCCTCAGAACCCACGCGGTCCTATTACTAAAGTGTAACTGCCGCGCGGTTCTTCAGAGCCGAGGGCCTCCGGGCTCTTTGTGAGCGAAAATGAAAGGCGCTCGCGCTGTAACGGTCGCGGAAGGGTTGAGCAGATTTCCCGGTCCTGTTCAAACTGCGGCCCTGTGTCTTGTGCGGCATCCAGGGGCATGAGGAGGGAGAGGAGATTGCCTGGCGCCTACGATGACTCGTACCGCTCCCCGGAAAGGTACCGGCGCCGCCAAAAACGCTAAAAAAACCATAGACGTAGAGAGCGGCATAGATTTTAGTCTCGCATTTACCCTGCTTGTAGTTTTAGCATCAGTATCCACTTCCTCCCCACCGCTGTACCGCACCTCAGCAGTTGTGCGGTTTCTGCCTGTCCGTTGTGTCTGTGTTATGACATGCTGTATTATTGCTGTGGCTTTTCAAGAATAGACTGTGACTCTAAATATGCAAACAGTAGTAATTTGGACCAGGTGAAGACAGAAGACTTGCCGTGTCTACCCACGATCCCTTATGGGAGTGCACCTCCAATTCTGCTGTTCAAAGGGGTTCACTGTCCAATGCCTAGAGGATACATTTAACTTTTTTGCACTCAAAGCAAATTAAGCAAAGCACATGGCATAACGTAAAACAAACAGAAAAGAAAAACATCTAAAATGCACTTTAGTTTTAGTATAAGTTTACAAGTATTGGTCTGGAAAATGGTGACACTCCCGAAATGTCAACATGCTTTGGATCAGACACTTTCCAGGTGTGCAGTTACAAGTCAAACTGTGAGGCATGAGAACAAGCCACAATATCAAAATAATGATACAAGTGCAATATAAGTGCTCTGATGGAGGTACATCTGGGTTCCAGGTGTGACCCCTGAAAATGTAACACGCTGCTGTTTCTCTCTAAAGATATTACAACGGACCTAACCACATGCCCATCCAGCGGCCAGATCACACAGTGAATGGAGCTTGTGAGGGCTACAGGTAAGCGCTAACAGGTGCTGTAGTTTGAGCAGAGCTCATCAGCGGTCCATACGCACCCCCTTTAGTGCCGTTTCTGTGGAGTTCTCCCCCGGGTCACTCTCCGCGTGGTTCCTGTACGGGCGGCTCCCCTCCCCGCTCCGGGGGTAAAGCTCGCCATCCCGTTCGGCGCCATGTCATACGGGATTCCGTCCCGCAACCCCCCAGAAACCAGAAACGGAAGCGCTTCATCCCCAGGGGCTTGCAGCGCACTGTACGGCTGCTTGTTTCCTTATATGGTACCAGTCTTCCTATTGTGAAAAAATTTTATTAGTCACTTTTTATTTCTAATGAACTATACCATCAAAACCTACGTTAAAAGGAGTAATAATCAGCTGTGCTGTAGTTCAGCTCCAAGCTGGACGTACATTGCTAGGGCATACGCTGGCATAATCAATGTTTCATTTGCGCTGATTGGCTAACTTTACTCAGTGTTCCCTTTACATCATTTATGCCTGTTCCCCGACCCAACCCCCCCCCCCCCCCCCCCCCCCACACACATGCATAGAATGACTAGAACTAGCTTTTAGCTCATGAGCTGTTTTAGCTCATGAGCTGTTACACTGTTCCAGTGTTTGCTTATGCAGCAGGATTTCTAACGTGTTTCACTGATCTCCAAACCTGACAGTTATTGTATGGTACACATAGCTATAAACTGAGCAGGCTCTGAAATAAAATTGATGTTTTCAGAAATAATAATACACTATTATATATTTCTGAGAAGTTTACACTTTGAAAACATAAAACATCAGATCAATGGTGGAAGACTATCTAAAAAATTCAGGTAGATGGAAATGCATTGAAGCACCTTTTTTAAACCCTGAAATCTGTAAATTTACACTTACCCGTAAAAATACACACGTGATGTATCGAGAAATCTCTTTGAGACTGAACCAACTTTTGTATAAAAGATTAAAGCCGCATTACACTAGATTGTTCTTTGAGAAAATGAACTTACTTTTTTCAGTTTGATCTCTCAAGCAAGCACAATGCGTATACCTGCCTGCTTAGGCCCATCAACCTGATGAACACTTTGTATATAACGCTAAGCTATACAATCTCCCGTCTCCTGTTTTCGAAAACTTTTCGACTCTTTCAGGAAAACGTCAAATGATTTCTAACGTCCCATTTTTATGGGTTCATACGATGAAAACCGGTCTGATCGTTTTTTCAAAGAACAACCTGTGTTGCCTTTTCAATTTGTGACTGAACATTTGGTTTACCATATTTAGCAGACCGTGCCCGAGGATAGAAATCGAGCCGTCCACAGACACCGAAAGGTATAATCACATGATAGCTAGCGGTTGTCCTGCACAGTAATCAACATTAGATCTGTAAGACTCTCCTAGGCTCTTACACAGTAGACGATAGTAGCCATAGCCCCACTGTGTTGCACCACAGCTGCATAGAGACCTTGTTTCCTCCGCTTCTAGAACACTTCTATGCCTCGAGTCTGACCTCTGCTATTCCCCGTAGTACAGCCTGCATGTAAGCATATGGAACGTAGGTGTAAGCCAGTTGTAGAGATGATTAATTGTAGGACCGAAACATCGCATTCAAATTCCCGTGACAGCACTACCCCCATTCCTGCCTTGTAAAGTTTTTATATCCTCGAGAACAATATGTTATCTGGAATTTTCTGGAAAGACAGGCAACTGTTTATACGGATAAACAGATCAGCCAGTTAACCATTTGTTGTGTCCCCCTTTACAATAAATTATTCAGGAGAGAAATTAGGCATAAATCAGGAGTTGCCAAATGAAAGGAACATTGATATCGGTTTATGACAGCTTAAAAAAAAAATCACTGTCCCTCCAGTGAAGAGGGGAATTTGATGTTTAGACATTCACCATATAGTAACCGGTCTGGAAGCACATCTGTGAGAAACAACGGGAGATTTTTCCTCAGCTGTATAATTGTAAGTTATGACTGCGATCTCACAGGGGTGGGGGGGGCGGTGATTAATGATGCGTACCGTGCGTTGTGTTTGGGGAGAGCGGAGGCTTTCTCAGTCAGGGCGAGCTGTTTTCCCCAGCCCTTACGCTGCAGTCGCCTGAGGGCATTCACTCACATTTGTCTCTCCCTCCACCCATCCCCACCCCCCACCCCACCCCACATGCAAAGAGAGGAGAACATCCCAAAGTTTCCCTCCAAGCCAGAGCCCCAGCCTGTGGAAGAGCCCGTAAGGTATGCTGCAGAGGGGAGACAGTTTTGGGTTCTAGGCTTGCTTCTAGAAAATGACGTGGTTAAAGTAGAGCCGTAGAGCCGTAGAACAGCCAGTTTCGTTTTATCTCGTAGTTCTACACTTGGTTAAATCTTTGTACTCCGTTTTAGGTGTCTTATGTTCATGGTGGGGTTTCAGCATGAACTCATGAATAACATTTAAAGGGTAAATAACAGCCAGTGACTTCCCAGATTAATTTGACTGCTCTAACAAATTCTGACTGCATTAGTTGCTCCTACGGGTTGGGTTTATTACATTAAAAGGTTTTACAAGTTATAGTCACATCATTCATAAAAGAACAGCCGTGGCGAAAATAAACAGCAGACGCAGTATTTTTATGAAGGTGAAACAAAAAATAATTTTGGCTTTAAGCTTTCATCAATGAAATGCTGTTTCTTTGCTGGCTGCTGTTGTATGCAGGACCCAAACATCGGCAGTGGTGTATAACTTAATTAAAATTGGAAGCGATCGGTGGAATCGGTGCCTGTTTTCAGTGAGGCTTGAGAGTTTCCATGGAGATGCATGACAGACAAGGCCATTGGGCCACACCTCCTCCCTCACCCCTGGCGGCCTTGGGATCCCAGGTCCACCAATGATGTTTTGACTCCAAAAAGTGGCATGCGGTCACTCCCCACTGCTGGTAGCTACTACCAGAACGAGCCTTTGCTGGATGACTTTTCCATCAGTCAGTTTTAACTGTTTTACGGTGTGTTGCAAACCTGCAAATGCTTCAGAGAGTTTCCTAGCAACCTGAAGTTGAACAGCAAAGCCTGGAAGAAGCATGTCAAGTCTGGAACTACTCAGAACTAAAAAAGAATAATAATAAACATTTTGGATCCAAAAAGGCTGTCTGTACCACAGGTTCCTTCAGAGTACATTTATGCAACTGGGCTTGTGTCACTGTTTCTAAAATGTTTTATTCATCAAAAGGCACTTTACAACTTCATTGCTGGAGGTATTGACTAACTGAGCAGGTTTAAAAATATATTTTGACATAAGTCATAGGACATTAGTCCAAACATGAACTGCTGTGACGCAGGTTGGAAACGGAAACCACTGTGGAGCATTTGCAGTTGCCTTGTTTGTGTCCTAATACTAACTCTTGTGTCCTAATACTGACTTTAGGGATTTTTGAATGGTTTTCACACTGATTGTATGGTACACAGAGCTATTCGTGGTCCTATGTGATTATGTCATTTAGGAACTGTTACTGTATTTTTATTAGCATGCACATTCTACCAAGTTCCTGAGTGTGTAAGGTGTTGACACATATAACCTTGTAAAAATGTAACATGACTACCCATGCACAACTGGAAAAGTTCAATTAAGCAACCTTTGGATTTGATTGGTTTTTGAGACTGTCAATGGACGCTCATAGTGCAATATGGAGGTATTTGCACCCTGAAATAGAAAATTAATAGAAACCTTTTATGAAATATTTCTTAACTTACTGTATGAAATTATAATGTCTGTATCGATGGGTATTCTTTCCTTTACTGCGCCTAGCGTCCATTCAGAGAGAATGGAAGCCCACTCTGGTGGGCAGTTGTAAAGGGTGCTTTCTCTCACGGGTCTTCACACAGCGGTCTTCACCCCTCACAGAACACCGGGATTAAAAGGCCCTTCCTCTGCGGTCTCACTCAGGGCTGCCGAACGTGCCAAACCATTAACTTTCTCTTTTCCCTCCCCCCTCTGTGTAACAATGACCCGCAATCACAAACAGCACACTAGAACTGGGGCATTCACAGTCCAAGTTCTATCTCTTTCAGTGTGTTCAATGCGGGTTGAGTATCGTAGCCTGCTGCCTACGGTCATAGGTTTGCGTAGTGTGTCAGCGGAGTAGGGTTCCGGTGTTTAAGCAGCACGCGTGTTTACGCACAAACACACTGTACTGTGCTGTGCCACCCGCTGGAATCCGCTCAACGCACCCAGACACTCGCCTTTTGGCGCTGGGCGAAAGGACATCGACGCGCTCAAACCTGTCCCCCGCTCCAGACCGGCCCCGCCCAGCCGCCTGTCTGTGACGTGCGCTTGCTCCGGGCGTGGCACTGAGCGGGTTCTCTGACTAACGTTGCAGGCACTACGGCGCCCTGGACAGGCGCGACTATCACAGGTCCCGCTCGGCAGACCAGCGGCCGGCGGTGGAGCGGCCCGCCCCCCGCTCCCGGTCCACCGAGCGCCCGGAGTCCAGCATCATCAGGTCCATGCCGTCTCTGCCGGCCGGAAGATCCGCCCCTCCCTCACCTGCCTTAACGAGGTGACCCCAGACGCAGCCGCCAGCGGCCCAGCCCCCTGGCCGGGCCGAAACCCCGCCTCCCCCTCAGCTGACCCCGCCCACCTGCTCCCCCCCACCCCCCACCCACTCGTGCACTGCCCTCCCTTCCGCCTGCCAATCTCACCATATTGTTTTCTCCCGAGGTGACTGCGCTGCATCCCTTTCTCCATGGTAGCTTACAGACGTAGTGCTTGGGAGTAGATACTAACTCCTCTTTTATCTTCATTTCTTATAGACACGCCATTTATATTCCCGGCGAATATAATGGCGTGGGGCTGCCATCGCTGAAAACAATAACGCCTTACTTTCTCCCCATGTTCATTTCTTTCCTTTGTTTTTTTTTTGGCGGCTCATCGGGTGCCTTGCCCGCGTAGCACCCCTGCATCTCAGCGCTCATGGCTGCTCCTCACCCTCCTCTCGCGGCCGAACGAGCCGCCCGCCGACGCTTCTCATGCCCCGACATCGCCCGCTCGCAGACTCCCATGGTGCCTTTCTGCTCGGTTTCCATGAGACGCTCGACTCGATCGCCTGCCCGACGCGCGACCATTGTTCCGCTCATGCTCTGCTTGCGTAGCGACTGCCTTTATGTCTCGCCGGTCGGCCGGACCGCTGGGGGTCTCTTCCACGGTGAAAAACCGGTTCTGAGCTTGGCATTCATTCAAGTGCAGCACTGACACTGGCTGTCACTGTGAATGTTTGAAGAGGGTGCTGGCTCAGTTCACATGCAGTGCTAATGGCGACATGTCCATTATCTTTGCATGTGTACTAACTGAGGAAACGGTCACACTCATGAACCTTTCAGACGGTGGAGTTTGCATTAAAACAGGATGTGGTTTAGAATAAAAAATGTCATGGCACGGTCATTTTGAGAACTCTTTCAGTCATTTTCAATGGTGGTCCAGGTAGGTTTTCCCAGGTTAACCTTACTGTTGTAGGGACCTTTCACACCTCTCTGCTTGGAGTATGAAACAGGATATTTCACTACATTTCTGTATGTGTGACAGCTTAGACTATGAGAGGTGTGTATGAGAGAGAGGAAGACTGAAATTGTCTACACTGCTATATATGCCACATCATCAAAGTTTTTAAGGGTCTTGAAGCTATTTATTTAACTTTGTTGATGACGAGATTAGTTAGGTTGAGCTGTAGGAAAATAATATATGAGTATACCAAACAAATATCATATTTTCATCTGAACACACTTTTCAGCATCTAGCTTACGTAGTGAAAACATTGCTTTTGGGCAATATGCTTTTGAAGTTTGTGAAGTTTACAGTGTTGACTATCAACATTCATCCATTGATACAGTATGTAGTAGTCTTGCATTAAAATGCCAAATATGACACTGTATCCATTTTGGATAATCGTGAAATGAAATATTACAGTTAAATTATTTTCAAGTGAAGTGTTCTTGTGATCTGCATTTCCTTGTACAAGAATCTGTCTTTAGTCTGCAAAATACTGTACAAACAGATCAGACATACTTCTTGTGGCCTTATTATCATAACTAGTGCACTAAATGTATGTTCCTGGGTGTACTGTACATAGTACAAATGTTTATGTGTCTTTATAAAGAGTATACATGCACACTCATAAAAAAACACACCACACGCCTCAACTATTGGATACACACATTTCCTACCTCATATGCAAATGTGATAAAATTTTCAAGATTATCGTCTTAATTAACAGTTCCTGTGTGGCCACGTTGTTACTGATGGTGGTGTCAGGCACAGCATTTATATCCAAAATACTTCTGTTTTTATTTTATGTTTTGGTTGTTCACATTGAAGATGGGTGTCATTTGGAGCTTCTTCTAGACATAAGCTGAAATGGCAAGCCTTACGTTCTACCATTTTACACACAAGTGAACATTATTTCCTTTTTGACCCCCATTTGTGTTCATGTCTACTAAAGAAAATTAGAAGGCAGTGCAGGAATCTGCTGTTGTACAGACAGGAACCATCTTTTTTATCGCTGTTCTTTTAGCTGTGTCCTCAAATCACCTATTTAAACATCTATAGGCAGGGATTTTAGTCAGCACACTGTCAACTGGTTTCCTCAAAAACAGAAGCACTGAATAGAATAGAACCCTGGGACAAGCTCTGCAGTGTACCATAGAGAGCCTGGGGCAAACTATAAAGTGAATATTAAGTAAATCAGATGGGACATGGAAACAAGGAACTCTGGGAAGGAGGTGATTCTTGGGTATAAGTTCAGGGTCATGCAGTCACTGTTTAAGGAATCTTCTGGAAATGTGAATCTAAAGATCAGACATTTCTATTGACTCTGTATGGTTCAGGAAAACCAGGGTATGCTCTAATGGTTGACATAGACTGTACATGATGTACAGTACATGTATGTGTGGCGAGTATGTACCTGAGCCAGTGTACATACATGTTACTAGTACAGTTTATTTTCACTGTACGATCATCAGCCACCTTAGTCTTGTGCCTTCATGAAGCGATTGTGCTTGTGTGCGTGTACTTAATTGTGTGTCCCTACCATGTCCGTTTCTACCTTCTTTGTGTTATATTTTAAAAACTGGCCACAGGCCTTCTCTGCTAACAGAAAAGCTCTGCTATGGAATGATTTAGCCGCTCGCGCTCAAGGCTTGTGGGATTTTAGGCCGGCCCCCTCCCCTCTCTTAGCGGTCTCCGTGGTCACGCCCTCTTGCTCATCCAATCAAGTTTCACTTTGTGTCCCTCAGGGCGCACCCCCGCAGCGGATCGGTCCAAACCAGCCCCGCCAGTTCCCCCCTGTCCATTCGGAGAGGACGGCAGCTACCACAACTTCCTCCAAAGGGGACGCAGGATAGAAGTAAGTGGTTGGCCGTTTCCTGAGAGGACTCTGAGCTTCGCCCGGTGACCGCGGTGGGTTGCACACGCCCCCGAAAAGACCCAAAAGTCGGAGACGTACATTAAACGGATGCTCATGTCAAGTCGGAAAGTGAAATATTTCATTGTAAAGGATGTTCCAGGATGTTATTGATTTTTTAAAAGCTGGTGTCTTTTGATGCTCTGTCAGTGCAATATCACCACTACAGTTTCATTATGTTTAATCGTGTTTGATCGTAACGGCGTAAAAAGGTTCTTGTAACGACATGCAAGACTTGCAGCGTTTGATGTGGAAATGAGTTGGATGCTGCTGCAAGCTGCACTTTACTCTGATCTCACCTGCAGTGGAAGTATTGGTACTTTTTTGTTTGGAACTTTATCACAACATAAGTAAAGTATTGGTTTGGAACTATATCACAACATAAGCAAAGTATTGGTTTAAACTATATCACAACATAAGCAAAGTATTGGTTTAAACTATATCACAACATAAGTAAAGTATTGGTTTGGAGCTATTTCACAACGTAAGTAAAGTATTGGTTTAAACTATATCACAACATAAGCAAAGTATTGGTTTAAACTATATCACAACATAACTAAAGTATTGGTTTGGAACTTTATCACAACATAAGTAAAGTATTGGTTTGGAACTTTATCACAGCATAAGCAAAGTATTGTTTTGGAACTTTATCACAACATAAGTAAAGTATTGGTTTGGAACTTTATCACAACATAAGTAAAGTATTGGTTTGAAACTGTATCACAACATGAGTAAAGTATTGGTTTGGTACGATACCCCATCATGGTGGACCGTTACTGATGTTCGTAAGCACGTGTTTAACATGTCTGCCTGGTTCCCTTCCCTCACTCTCGCAGAAGATGGAGACGAAGGAGCAGAGCCTGACCAAGGTCTGTAGCCGGCAGTCCGGGTTTAGTCTTGCCCTGGGTTCGGCGCCCGGCGGGGCCGGCCCGGCAAGAGTAAACCCGCCCGCAAACGGGCGTCGGCCGGTTCCACCGGGCCGGGGGCCTGGTCCTCAGGCCCGGCCGAATGAAACCAAGCGTCGCCCGTTTGCGGCCCGTCCCGGTGTGTGTGCCGTAGCTGTGTCACGGTCCCTGTGTTTTGACCCGGCTCTGCCCGTACGGGGCCTCTCCTTTCCTCTCCGCCGTGCTTTTAGCGGCCCGCGGCTACAGGCCAGCGCCGCGGCTCCAGCACTTAGGCCTTGTCCCCGTTCGTGCGCGTTAGCCGCCTGGGTTAGCGTAGTGAATAGCCCTAGCTGCATTTAGCAGAGCGCTGTGCGTAGAGCACTCGTGGTTGCCTTACGGTCATCTCCCTCAGTTCTCACAATAAATGACGCAGTATGTGAAGATGGGAAAATTGATGGGTAAATTGATGCCTGTCTTGGTTTGACTATTTTGTGTTTGTGGTCTGCAGCTGCGTGGTTCTTGTAAATGTGTAAATACAGGATGGAGGGATGGGGGTGGGATCAGGAGGGTCTAAGATATGATATCTATGTTTCACTGTGGCAAGACGTGGCCTGCTAACTTTATAATCAAGAGTTTAAATGACATTGATTGTGTTTGCTTAATCGCTACACTGGTCACATTCTGTGTTTCACTGCCAGGGTCATCTATGATATGTGTTTGACTTTTTTGTGCTGGGAAACCCTAACGTCTATAAAATATTAAAACTTCATCCCACACATTTCGCATGATAACAAATTATGAAAGTGTGTACATAAATTGGGCTGGATTGAGCTACCAGAACTGTTGGTTCCAACCTACTAAGCACCAAAGGGTATTGAATTTGAAATTGTTTTAAATCATTTTCTTGTAGGGGCATGGGAGAGGGTGGCCTTTTTTTTTTGAAAATGTTCTTTTAACAGGCCTGAAAAAAAACCCCATAAAACCCCAGTTCTTGTGAGAAAAGTCTTTTTCGCCAAAAGTGTCAGCGAAGCGGTGGAATAACAGATCAGGTCCGTGGTGATTGGTTGGAGCAGCTGAAGGGGGGGGGGGAGCCGGGCTGGGCTGAAAAATGTGTCAAAGCACTCAGCGGTCTCCTCCATCACTGTCAGGGCTCGTGAGCGCTCTCCCTGTCGCACTCTCGCGGAGGGCCAGACCGCGCTCCGCGCCGCGCCGCGCCGTGCTGCCCGCGAGGGCTGAAAGCACTTACGGGACCGCCTCGCGGTTTGATGATTTTTAACCGCGCGGCGGCTGAAGAGGTGACCCGGGGGGGAGGGGGGGGGGGTTGTGTCGTCGGCCGACTGATTATCGGCAGGCCGCGGCGCGATTACCGTTCGAAACGTTGCTAATTATCGCTGAGAATTAACTGTACATCCTCTGGGGGGGGGGGGGGGGGGGGGGGAGTCAATAAGTGGCTTTAAATTGAACCCCGGGGAATGTCTTTAGTTGGACGCATGCAATCAAGCTCATGTCAGTCAGCTAGCCATTATCGGTCTAGGTATATATAAATTCTAGGTATGTCCAACCAAACTCTACCTGGGATTTTAGTTTCTCACAGAATAGCTCAAGGTCAAGTCCAGGCCTTGGTTAAGTGAAAGGCGTTGGTCAGAACTTGTGCTAAAGACTGGTCACATGACCAGGGGCTACACCGCTCCACCAGTGACCTCCCCCCATGCCCTCTTCTCTAAATAGGGGGTGGGGGGTTCAGTGGGGAGTGGCCTGACTGTAACCCAGTGTGCTCTTATTGGTCGGGGAGACCCGGGAAGGAGATGCCACTGGCCCGTTTCGGTGTGATCCAATTCTAGAGGCTCAAAAGAAAGAGGATTGAAGGGGACTAGCAGGATCTTTTCAGACTTCATGAACTCTGGCCTGGCAGCTGTGAAACGGCTCTGTCATTTGCAAAGTCCCAAGACCTAACTGGGGGTGGTAAAGCAATAGATCAGCAGAAGAGTTGCACAGTCAGACAACCTGAGTAGAATGGGCAAAAATGTTTGTCTGCCTCTGTTATAAATGAAGGAAATGTACAGTAGCAACTTACAGCCATTAAGAGACATAACATGCAATACTTTTGAATATATTTTGTGTCAGCTGAGAGAGAGCATCAGTAGCATGTGTTATGTCTTTGTAAAATAGATTACCTAAAGGATTTAGATGCATTTCCCATCTTTCATATCTAATTCAAGTGTTGGCATTCGTGTATTTTTGGTTGTCTCTCTGAGAAACCCATTTGTGGACTTCACAAAAAGTTGTGTTGAGCACATGGGCCATTTCATGTATTTTGAAACTATTAGTCACCTTAGAACTGTATACTTGCCATCACCATGTCAACTAATGAGCTGTAAGTTATTGCAATCTCCATTGGTTGATGAACAATGACATCAGTCAACAAATCACAAAGAAATAACCTTGAGAAAACACACCAGTACACACTCTTTGGTGACTGTACATGTATGTCATTCCACCTGTCAAATTATTTGGCATGTTTGTTGTCTTGGTAACCATTCTCTATGTTCCTGTCTCTGACCATGCCCAACCCCCCCCCCCCCCCCCCCTCCCCCCGACCCCAGTGGAAGCAGGGGTGGAGCTTGAACCCCCCGAACCCCCCGAACCCCCTGAACCCCCTGAACCCCCTGCACTTCCAGACCCCCCCGAGCCCCATGAACCCCCCTCGCTGCAGCAGGCTTCTGAGGGTGATCCAGGTGTGTCACAGTGGGCGGGGACTTTGACTCCCCCACCCCTTTCCTACCCCTCTGCAGCTTTGTTGGAAATTCCAGATGTCCAGCTTTTCAAATCGGACTCACTCACAAATAAGGCATTTGAACACAGATCACCCAATAGATTTCTGAATGCAGTTAGTGCCAATTTAATGGTAACCAGAGATTAAGACCCACCTGCAGGTTCAAATTGAGTATTTGGTCAGAATTCTCCCTTTATTTATTTGTGACAAAACACACACACATACATACACACACACCTTTGGTTGGGTGGCAGATGGACAGAAACAGAGATCAAACTAAGACAGAACTAACAGTGTTGCTTTGGGATCCTAATGCTCACACACACACACGTACACTCTCTCACAGACACACACACTCTCACACTCACACACACACACTCACTCACACACAGACACACATACATGGTGACACACTCACATACACACACACACTATCACGCACAGTCCCCTGGCATCGTCGCTCGGTGCTCTGAGCAGCACCCGGGCAGTTTTGGCGAGTGCAGGGATTTCCAACAGATCCGACTTCCTCTCTGTCCATCTGGCTGAGTGCTGCACTGAGCGCCCGCGCTCCTCGCTATCTCTGGCCTGACAGGTGTGCGCAGTACGAGTCCCAGCCTGACAGCGCTGTGCTAGCGTACACACAGCACCCAGCCTGACAGCGCTGTGCTAGCGTACACACAGCACCCAGCCTGACAGCGCTGTGCTAGCGTACACACAGCGCTGTGCTAGCGTACACACAGCACCCAGCCTGACAGCGCTGTGCTAGCGTACACACAGCACCCAGCCTGACAGCGCTGTGCTAGCGTACACACAGCGCTGTGCTAGCGTACACACAGCACCCAGCCTGACAGCGCTGTGCTAGCGTACACACAGCACCCAGCCTGGCAGCGCTGTGCTAGCGTACACACAGCACCCAGCCTGACAGCGCTGTGCTAGCGTACAAACACCAAGACCTAGTCTTCTGACTCGTTCACTTCCCCCTTTCTAGCTCTTTCCGCCTGTGTCACGGCTTACTCTGCCCGGCAGACAAGTCATCACACAGGGTTTTTGTTTGTGTTTGTGTGTGTGTGTGTGTGTGTGTACATTGCCTGTTGTGATTTGACTTCCATCGTGAACTTCTCCATATTGTCAGACAAATAGCATTTGTTTCGTGTTCCTTCTTCACGTTTCAGCTCCACCAAGCTGAAATGAGAATTTAAAACAAATGTTACCCTTGTGATGATTACGTGTGTCTTGTGATCGTTGGCAGTGCAACAGAGCTGCTAACACGTCTCATTATTTGTGTGTGCCTGCACGTGTATGTGTGTGTTTGTGTGTGCATGCACGTGTGTGTGTGTGTGTGTTTGTGTGTGTGAACTTGTGTGTCCATGCGCGTGTATGTGTATGCGTGTGTGTGCATGCACGTGTGTGTATTTGCCTGTTCTCCGGTGTCGTCCCGTCTTCTCATTGTCTCCACTGTCTGTTTTCCAAACGCCATTAAGAATGTGAGGAGAAGCCTCAAGGCCCGCCGGTTAATGGGAGAAAAGGCAAGTGTCACTTCCTGTGTGTAGCCCCGGGGGCGTAGCCCCCTGCTGCTGTAGTGCGGTGGCCTAGGGGTGTCGTGCGTGCTGCCCTCAGTGGTGCTTTGAGTAGCCTGTGCTAGCGCGTGCCATGGTTGCGCTTAGCGCTTTTTGCTCTCTCCTTCTTCCTTTTCAAAAAATGTCAAGGCCCATTATACAAGGTGCCCTCGCTTTTGAAAATTTAGACAGCAGAAGCAGGCAGCGCTGGGACCAAAGTGAGGCTTATTTTAACAGAAACCTGTCGCACTGAACTTGGGTCATTCAGTGCCGTGTCTTGGTCGTGACCTCAGAGCCACAGTTTGCTTTGCTTTGTGAGTAAATCAGAGATGACAGATAGCAGAAGTCACTCTACATTTGGAGGCCATTCGTTCTTGGCTTCAGCTCAGTGAGAGCTTTCTCTTGTCGAGAGATGCTTTTGTTTCTTACCAACATTGTCCTGAGTTTTATTATTAAGTTTCTTTACCTGGAGCTTTTTTTGTTTAATACTTCATACTTATGTCTGAAGTTTTTGATAGCTTTGAAGGATGGGTCAGGTGGTTGTGAGAAATTCCATGCGCACTTGTTATTTTATTTTTTGCTGCACGTAAAAGACAATTGCACAAACCCACCAGCAGATGGAGCAAAACTCATAACATTTGGAAAAAAAACTGTGTGTGGCTAAATCTGCTGAAGCAGGTGAACAGCTTTCTCTTTTTTCTTCAACAATGCATCTTTTTGCCCAGCCAATCTTTTATAAAGTTCACTGTGCCTCATACCTATATTGATAATCAATATTTAGGACTTGCTTGTAAATCAACAGCTACAAATAAATGAAAAGGTGTAGAATTTATTATTCTAGGTCTTATGGTTGACCTATTCTTTTACAGATTCATGTCTATATCACAGGACTACATACATTTGATTTTGTTATCAAATATCTTAATAATGAATTCAATATTTTATCATCAACAATAACAAATAAGATCTGAAAAATGATGAATCTTTAAAAAAAGTATGCATTCTAGCAGAAACCAAATATATGTGAACGTAGTAACTGAATGAAAATTAAACAGAATGCTTGAGAAATAAAGGTATTAATGAATAGATAGAAGAAATTGTCTGTCCATTAACACTAGACCATTTTGGAGCTTACAATTGAAATAGATGAGAAAGATCCTCTTATAAATTGTAAAGAGAATGGTCAATCTGTACTGCTCTGGTTTTTGTTCTTGTGATCCAGAGATGTCTGCATTCCATAAGCACATGCTAAAGTCTTTTTAGCAAAAGGCTTTGCTAGAAAATGTAGCTTCTTTTGTTGTAGATAATAGAAACTACATACGAAAACCTTTAATATAATGATGTGGGGGTTCTGGCTGAGATTCCACTGAAAAAGAAGCCAATAAATCAACATCAGTCGATGGCACTTCTGGACCAATGTGGACATACTGCTGTTGAGATTAATGGTGTGGCTGCTGAAATCTGTGGTTTGTGCAGACACAATGAGGCTCTTTGGCTGACCTGTTAGACAGGGAGCGTCACTACAGTGTGTCGTAACGAGAAGCCCCACAGAAATGCGGGTTTCATGGAAATTTAAACCTGGAGTCTTCCCATAATGCTCAGCGTTTCTCTGAGCGGCGTGGACATCGCTGCGGAAATAAAGGGCCCTGCACCTTTAAGACAGAAATATGAGATGTTAGACTATCATAAATGTGCATCCAGTGCTGTTTCTATCATGAATACATATATGAGAAATGTTTTACATGTGAAAAGGCGAAAGAGAAATACAGTAGATACATAGTATAAATTGTGTGCATAGTATGAATTTAAAATTTGAGTTTATTTCGATCAGCTCTTGTGAAATATCAGCGGAAAGACATTACGTAAGACCTGGTCACTAGGGGGGAAAGAATAATGTGGTCATTTGCATATGGTGACCTTCATCTAGGGCCTACTTATATGTGATGTCTCATTAGGGCACTTACCCAAGTATTTAGGCAGTAAATGAATGAATGAAAATGAGCACAGGCCAAACCTTTGGAGACAGAAGGGATGAGAGAGAGAGAGAGACAGAGATGAGAGAGAGAGAGAGAGACAGAGATGAGAGAGAGAGAGAGAGAGAGAGACAGAGATGAGAGAGAGAGAGAGAGAGAGAGAGATAGAGAGAGAGAGAGAGAGTCAAGCAGGCAGGCGTGTGGGTGCATTCTTCCTGAGAATAAACAGGATCTGTGTTTGCTGTCTCTCCTTTTGGTTTGCATTAGAAGTGACCTGGGAGGACCAGCAGAAAAAAGTCAATGGTACGGTAACTGGCGGCAGGACGCGGCACAATCCCTCGCCCCCCGAGCCAGGTTTGTCCCGGTTTGGAAGTGTGCCGTTCGGCGTATGCAGTGCCCCAGTCTCCCCCGGGTGGTAGGCTTCAGCTGGCTGAATGTGGGGGGGGGGGGAAGGGGGACCCATGCTCCCCTGCTAGTTGGTTCTCTGTCCTCCTCTTTCGCTCCTCTTCCTCTTTCAACATAGCGAGGTAGCATCGTAGGTATGCTATAATGCTGAAGACTAGTGGCCCGTTCTGGAGAAACAGCTCTTCCCAGCTGATCCAGCTGATGATGGTTCATACCCAAAGGGACCTATTGTCTGCCCAATAGGGAAGAAGGGACCAGCTTTTAGCTCTTGGGTCCAACTCTCAGTAAAGCATATATAATAGAAACCTTGTTCAAAATTACATAAGTGCAGTGACATTGGATGCACATAATGGTCATTTTGTGCATCCAATGTGGTAAAAAGACTCTAATAAGGATGGCTTTTCTTCCTCTGAAAATGTTAATCAAAAGCTGTTATCATCAAGTATAATATTACTTTAACTGTGTGGCCATGTTGTGATAAGATGATTATACAACAGAAGAAGACCTCACACACTCCATTGTTAAGACAGAAAGATAAGGCCAAGCCATCATGTTAGATAATACTACACAAGCCTCATGTAATGTCCCTGTTCCTTACTGAGGCTACAGCTTGAATAGTCTTCACAACTTGATAACAGATGTAAAGGCACAACCTGAGGGTTGCTATAGCATGACCTTTCTCTCAAATTCATAATTTGTAATTTAGGGAGTTAAAGGGGTGCTCTTTAGGATGTAAACATGGCAAAAGCTCACGTCTGCCTGGGAAGAGTTGAAGTATTTAAGATTCTCCACTCATGGCCTTGCTGTTTTTGCTGCTATTTCTCTATTATGGGTGTCATTATTAAGATCCCTTACAAAAACCTCCCTGCTCTCTTATTTTCCCTGCTCTTTATTAGTGTAGCCTACTTGTGTGTTTCTGGGTGAATAGAATCCTTATTGAATTTCAATGTTGTTTCTGATTTTTTTTTTATGAGTATGTTTTTTGTGGTAATGGATATTTCATCTGATGAATTTTCCATTTAAATTTTAAGGTCATGTTCTTACCTTGTTTATGTGCCTAGCAGTGATCTTCACAATGACTTTAATCTAGCAGTGTATAAGTTAGAACATGCATGTAATGAATGTGATTTTATAATCAACATTACTTGTATTCCATATATATATCCAGCTATAACGTGCAAAATGGCTCAGACATCTACGAATCAATAAAAACATATTAAGTGAAAATCTGAGGAAAATGATCAAGTCAAGCATATTATTTCCAACAATGCACACCTTGTGCCTTTGGCCGCTTGCTGAGATGTGTCTGTTACGCGCGCTCAGCGACGCCTCTTTGCTCTGGTCAGCGGAGGGCGCGCGGCCCCAGTTGGCACGCGAGCTCGTTCGCCGCGTCTCCCTGGCACGCGCCTGTCCCAGGAGGCTTCGCTTTAGCTTGGCCTTTCGCGCCGGTGTTTACCCTTTGAAGCCGACGCCGCTCCGGTGATGTACAGCGGCTCGATAAAGGCGGCGACACCTTGTTTATAACGAATGCGCTTTATTGGCTCGCGCGAGGACCCAGTTCAGTTTTAATGAAGCTTCACTGTCAGAGCTTCTCTATCCAAGGTCGTTCTCTCAGCACTTTTCCCTGCAAGCAGATACTCGCGCTGAAGTTGCAAAGGCGTTTTTTTTTTTCCCGGGGAGACCAGAAAGTGGTGAATGGTAAATGGACTGCATTTATATAGCGCTTTTATCCAAAGCGCTTTACAATAGATGCCTCTCATTCACCAATTCACACACACACTCACACACCAACGGCCAAAGGCTGCCCTGCAAGGTACCAATCAGCTCGTTGGGAGCAATTTGGGGTTAGGTGTCTTGCTCAAGGTACACTTCGACACGCCCAGTGCGGGGGATCGAACTGGCAACCCACCGACTGCCAGACAACCGCTCTTACATCCTGAGCTATGTCGCCCCCTGGTGGTAGGTACGGAGTGGTAGGTACGAAGCACGGAGCTTCAGGACCATTGGAGGTGGGTGGAGGGGTGGGGCGGAGTCCGAACTGTAGGGTTACAGCTGAGGGACTTGTTAGCGAAACGGATGCGACCCGCGAGGGTGGTTTCGTCCGGAGCGAATGGACGTGCCGCCGGAGTCGTGGCACACCGTCACCCAGGGGCACTGCTTGCATATCCATGTCGCTCGGCACGCCCCTTCTCATCACGCCAAAAAAACTCAAGGGCACACGTCCGCGATCCCGTACGGCGCCAGAAACGGCAGGCTCTAAAACAACGTGCGCTGCGCGGTAATCTCTGGCACCAGAGCAAAGTTCTAGAATTTCAGATACACGTTACATAACAGCGGGCTTCATTGGCGATCAATTCCAGCGCTCTGCCTCGAATCTGTGCTCAGTGTTATTTATACGCTTCATTTTATACAATGTTATCTGTACATTTATACCATGCATTAAATTAAGCGCCTTGCACGTTCTGCTCTACATACCAGATTGAATTCTGGGGGAAGGCAGGGAGCGTTTATATTTAAGGCAGTGAGCGCCTCTGGTTTTCTACACAGCAATGTGCTAAACGTGTGTTTGTGGGTGCCAGCAATAAACCAGTAATAATACTGTATGGTTTTCTAAAGCAGTCAACAACGGGAAAGCGTTTTGCTTAAATCCATACATGGCTGAACTTTGTTGCTGATTTGAGTGAAGAGCAGCTGATTGAGTCTCCTAGGTGTGATTATTATATGAGCTTTTCTGTGCGGTATGATTGCAGTGCGATGAATGTCCGTCTCCAGCAGGGTAAACGCACGACAGTGAAAAGGCTGTATTTTGTGGCTTGTTACTGAGATTGCACCTGCACAGTATGCCACGCATAAACGGGACTCACAAAAACCAAGCTACGTCGCCATGTCTTTTAGATTCTTTATTCTTTAACCTGTATGAAAAATCATCATTTTGCATCAAATGATCAAAGCAGGCCTACACTGAGGCAGCTGGTTTGTCTTTTGTTTTATTCATGGAACGGTGAATGATTTAAGGCTTTAATGGAACTAGACGCAAGTCGTTCTTTAAGAGCGTCTTAAATGAATAATCTCCAGTCCGAGCTTTATTTTTCGTGACGGCGCAGAGCTGCCATTTTGAATTTGTCCCAAGCGATCTGCGGGCTGGACGATTCGCAGAGGGGACTGCGCTACAAAACAGGGGCGGAGCCAGGAGCCCTTTTGATTAGGAGAAGAGGGCCTATCGGCCGCTAATTACGAGCCCTTGCTTACAGAACCGACGGGGTCTGCGTGGAATTATCTTGCCTGTGTGAGCGCAGATGAGCAGGGAGGCGCTTAGCATGCAAGATCAAACGCGCAGCGCTGTGTGTGATTAATGATAGCCAGATGAAAGCCTGGCTGATCACCGGGAAGAAGAAAAAAAAACTGCAGCCTCTGTTCCTATGACGACACCACGGAATGCGGAGGAAGAAATAGTCTAATTAGAGGCAAATTGAGACAATGGGAGTGTTGCAGAGTGACCTCATATTTCTTACACAACCCACATAGTACAATAACACATGAATAAAAAACAAGAAACCTTTTCTCTTTTTTTTTTGCTTCATTGAGTTTCAAGTTTTGAGCGCTTTTTCAGACACTTTATTTCCATGTTAATTTCATTCTTTATTGCTACTTGTTTGTTCCTTTGATGTTACAGGCGATTTTTCTCACAGCCTTTCCCCCTGCAGTGTTTCTCTCCTCTTCCTCTCCCGTAGGTTGTGCGTCTGCTTCCCAGTGCATGTTTCTCCCTTTAACATCTCTTTGACGTTTCAGCTCTTTCTCCCCCTGTAGCCCGCAGAAACGTCCTTTTACTCCCTCCGATAACTCTAGAAGCTCTCCTACAGTCTCTGTTGTCTTTCTAGTTCTGCCTCTTCTCTCTCCCCTCTCTTTCTCTCTCTCTGTTGGTGTCTCATTGTGAATTGTATGCTCTGTTGTGGTGTCTGTTTTTTCGTTTTTGCTTTCTGTTGTTGGTATTGTCATGCCCCCCCCCCCCCCCTCCCCCCCATTCCGTGCCGTCGCCGTGTCGGAGGGTCCCTCTCTGATCTCCCCCCCCCCCGCGTCACCCCTCCACACTGCAAGCATCCGCTCACATCCATCTCCTTTGTCTATGTCTGTCCATTTTGTGGTGTGACCCGAGAAGATACGGACTCACCCCGACGGACGAGCTCAGGTCTGTCCTTTCTTCTTCTCCTTCTTCCCCCTCTACCGCTTTGTTTTCTTCCTCTTCTCCATACCCCTCTTTTGCTCCTCTTTCTCTTGGCCCCCCCCCCCCCCCCCCATCCTGCCTCTGCTCTCAGTACCCACGGCTTCCCAAGAGACGCTCTGGTCACGCCCAGTTCTGTCACGCTCGTGCACGCGTATGCGCACGTACACACCTGCAGAGACCGCACGCACGTGTGTACGTGTCATTCATGCGCATGGCATCGCAGACGTCATTCCAACAAGACCATCTTAACATTTTTATGTCCAGCTCAAATTTGTCCAGCACACAATTGAGATAGAAAAACAGCCCAAGGAAGGCTAGAATTAATGGATTTGCTCAAGGATGAAAAGGTTTGGTGTTTGCTGTGTATTTTGTGTCCTTCACCTGAATGGCAGTAATAATAAAAAAGATCCTTCAATAAATGGTTTGAATGTGTGACTACTTCTATTTAGAGCGCATAGTTAGGATGACATTGACAGTAGCCGTTCTGCTTCACAGCTACAGCTATTGTAGGTGTTATTTTTGGTTGTGAAAAGGATTTGAATTCAGGGCAGATCCATAAAACTCAGTTATAGCTTTATTATGAATAAATTGATTCCAAAACCTTCAGCACCGCTTGGTATTTTTAATTTTTTTTTTACAAGTGAAATATCACGAAATCTTTTAGCTTTTATTTAAAAAAGGAGGTTAAAATTTAAATGAGACAAAATTCCTCATCATTCCAGAATATAATAACAATTATTTCCCAAGTTCCCTTTGTTATATCAAGAGCCACGTTATCGTAATTGTAATGGAATATTAAGTAATCATACCCTGTGTGTCCTGTGCAGGTTTGATTTAGAGCAGTGCCAGGCTGCAGTTAGATAGCATCTGCTCATGGATGTCTCAAGCTTTCCGAAGAAGCTTGGTTGTGGGTGATGTGGTGTGAGGGGTTGGGCTGGCTTTCGGACAAATGTGCCATAATGTTTTTCATCATTTACCATAACTTTCATCATGTCTCACTGTTGCCGTCTGCTCTTTACTCATTCATTCATTCGTTTGTTCATAATTTTCTGTTGTTTTTTCTCCCTCCCTGTTTGTTTCCTTCTCGCCGCCATCTTACACATATAAAGTAGAGAAGGAGGAGGCCATTCCACAGAACGGGGACGCAGGTACGGATCTCTAGCTCGGTCTGTGACCCTGTCCTTATCCGGCACTTTCCGCGGAGATTACATTATGCCAGAACCTGACACGCTGACCTCTTGTTACGGGGGAGTGAGACAGGAGAGGTCGGCCGGGCGCGGCGCGCTCAGCGGACGGCGCTCCGGCTCGGTGAGTCAGGTTTGACGCACGCCGGAGTCGCCGCGCTGCGTTAATGAGGGAGCTGCGTGCCTGCCGCGAGCGCTCGGATATTAGCGCGGGTCAGAGGACGGCCGGCCCCGGTCTCTCCCGCCCGCCGCGCGCGCTAACGTAACGAGGCTATCATTACATTACATTACATTACATTATAGGCATTTAGCAGACGCTCTTATCCAGAGCGACTTACACAACTTTTACATAGCACTTTACATTGTATCCATTTATACAGCTGGATATATACTGAAGCAATGCAGGTTAAGTACCTTGCTCAAGGGTACAACGGCAGTGTCCTTACTCGGGAATCGAACCTGCGACCTTTCGGTTACAAGCGCAGTTCCTTACCCACTGTGCCACACTCCACACCCATCATCAGACCCGTGTAAACGGCAGCTGACGATGAGGGGTGAGGGACGAGAAACGAAGCTGTTTGGAATGGTTTCCGTTTGTAGCGAAGGCGATACAACTGAGCGTGAAGCCGTGGAGCCGTTCGGAAGCGCTAGCGCCCTGCGATGCGGGAGGCGCTGGGCCTCTCGGGCCGCGTTTAGCTGGGAGACGGGAACGCAGTGAAGCTGGACAGAGGGACAGAAGCTAAGCTGGGCTGGGTACCCCAGTCCCCAAGGGCTGTGTCTGTAGGCCCGTGCAGAAATCTTCTCTTTAGAGAAGCTGTAGATTTTAAGTTTTCTTAGATTTTTTTTTTTTTTAAAGAATTGCTGGATTAACTGCAAATCCCATGGAAGTACAACATTATTATTATTATTATTATTATTATTATTATTATTATTATTATTATTATTATTATTATTAGATGAGGAAGAAGAAGAAAAACATTTCAAGGGTCACATTTAAAATAATATTAAAAAATCAGTTTTTGTTTTTTTTTCAATTCATGGACCGTTTTGGGCCTTTAAACCAGATTTATTGTCAAAGAAACATACAGGACATCTGCATTTCCATATCACCCACTCATTCATTTCTTTTCTGCTAATGCTGCGTGTCTTTCATGCTTGGCCTCCGTGTCCATACTTAGATCAGTTCCGGAGAGAAGCGTTATCCCCACATACGCGTCGAGTCTTACTCGCTCCGTGGAGTATTACAGAACACTACTGCATCCATTTCCAGTGCTACATACGTCGCTAACAGACTTTGTTTTGTGTAGTCATATCCAGTTCGGTGCTGGACTGTGAATCTCTTGGCCTCCCAAGACTTCCCCTCACACCGCAGACAGGTTTAATTTACTGAGCCCTGCGGTCATCACGCTCTAGTTTCTTTTGTCCTTCGATACACCAACAAGTGAGAAGTGAACTGAGAAAATTGCTGAGGCAGCCTTACAGTAGCGCCGCGTGGCATAAATTCTGACCTATGCTAGCAAGAAATGTGCAGGCAGCGGGACCGGCGTGTTTCCCCTGGGAACGCACGGGAGCTGGAGGTGTGACTGCTGGAGGGATTTACGGCCACGGCCTCACGGTGAAAAAACAAAAGAGACCGCGTTTTTTTTGACCGGAAAATCGTTAAGGTTGAATAAGCGCGTGTGCAGGTTTGCGCTCTCTCTCTCTCTCTCTCTCTCTCTCTCTCTCTCTCGTACGGACAGTAAAGGTACAGGGAGAAACCTGACGCCTCATCAGCTGTCTTAATGCAGCTCGGATGCCGCGAGTCTTCTGCGAGGTCATTGCTTTTTTTTTCTGGCGAGGTAGGCGCTCTCTGCGAGCGTAAGCGTGACGGATCGCTCCCCGGTGGATTAAGCGCGCGCCGCGTCGTTATTCGCGCCGCGTTTCTTCGGCGTTCGGCTAATTGGAACTGAGAGCGTCGGCTGCGGGTTGAATGGGCGCGCGCCGTGACGGTCTCTCCGAGCCCGCTACGTCCGCTAGCAGACGGTGTTCTAGGTGAGGGAAGGAAAGGAAAGAGGAACGCTCCACTAAAACGATAGCGGGCGATTTCCGCTGAACGGGGCCCATTGCTGCTCTGCTTTGTTTAACATGGCGCTCAGCTGCGGCCCGGAGGGGCGGCCCAGGCCATCGCGCATGACTCATCCCAGCGCCTCTATCAGACCCGCGTAGTTTAGCCGAGCCGCCCCCAGCGGGAGCCGGCCATGACCTCTGACCTCCGCCCCCTCTCCCCCGCCCCCCCCCTGCAGGTGCCATGGATGTGGAGGAGCGCGCGAGGCAGATGAAGCTGAAGATGAACAAGAGCCGGCTGGAGCAGGACCCCGCCAAGGCAAGTGCACCCCATCTGTCCTCCGCTCAGACCCCCCACCCTGCCCTACGCCAGTTTAGCTCCACTCAGACCCCTCTGTCCTCACTCTCTCTCTCTAGTACACTGCAGTCAGACCCCCCACCCTGCCCTAAACCAGTTTATCTCCACTCAGACCCCTCTGTCCTCATACTCTCTCTCTCTAGTACACTGCAGTCAGACCCCCCACCCTGCCCTAAACCAGTTTATCTCCACTCAGACCCCTCTGTCCTCATACTCTCTCTACAGTACACTACAGTCAGACCCCCCACCCTGCCCTAAACCAGTTTATCTCCACTCAGACCCCTCTGTCCTCATACCCGCTCTACAGTACACTACAGGCAGACCCCCCACCCTGCCCTAAACCAGTTTATCTCCACTCAGTTCCCCTCTGTCCTCATACTCTCTCTACAGTACACTGCAGTCAGACCCCCCACCCTGCCCTAAACCAGTTTATCTCCACTCAGACCCCTCTGTCCTCATACCCTCTCTACAGTACACTGCAGTCAGACCCCCCACCCTGCCCTAAACCAGTTTATCTCCACTCAGACCCCTCTGTCCTCATACCCTCTCTACAGTACACTGCAATCAGACCCCCCACCTTGCCCTAAACCAGTTTATCTCCACTCAGTTCCCCTCTGTCCTCATACTCTCTCTACAGTACACTGCAGGCAGACCCCCCACCTTGCCCTAAACCAGTTTATCTCCACTCAGACCCCTCTGTCCTCATACCCTCTCTACAGTACACTACAGGCAGACCCCCCACCCTGCCCTAAACCAGTTTATCTCCACTCAGACCCCTCTGTCCTCATACCCTCTCTACAGTACACTGCAGTCAGACCCCCCACCCTGCCCTAAACCAGTTTATCTCCTCTCAGACCCCTCTGTCCTCATACTCTCTCTACAGTACACTACAGTCAGACCCCCCACCCTGCCCTAAAACAGTTTATCTCCACTCAGACCCCTCTGTCCTCATACCCACTCTACAGTACACTGCAGTCAGACCCCCCACCCTGCCCTAAATCAGTTTATCTCCACTCAGACCCCTCTGTCCTCATACTCTCTCTACAGTACACTGCAGGCAGACCCCCCACCCTGCCCTAAACCAGTTTATCTCCACTCAGACCCCTCTGTCCTCATACTCTCTCTACAGTACACTACAGTCAGACCCCCCACCCTGCCCTAAAACAGTTTATCTCCACTCAGACCCCTCTGTCCTCATACTCTCTCTACAGTACACTGCAGCCAGACCCCCCACTATGCCCTAAACCAGTTTATCTCCACTCAGACCCCTCTGTCCTCATACTCTCTCTACAGTACACTACAGTCAGACCCCCCACCCTGCCCTAAAACAGTTTATCTCCACTCAGACCCCTCTGTCCTCATACCCTCTCTACAGTACACTACAGTCAGACCCCCCACCCTGCCCTAAACCAGTTTATCTCCACTCAGACCCCTCTGTCCTCATACTCTCTCTACAGTACACTGCGGGCAGACCCCCCACCCTGCCCTAAAACAGTTTATCTCCACTCAGACCCCTCTGTCCTCATACTCTCTCTACAGTACACTGCAGGCAGACCCCCCACCCTGCCCTAAACCAGTTTATCTCCACTCAGACCCCTCTGTCCTCATACCCGCTCTACAGTACACTGCAGTCAGACCCCCCACCCTGCCCTAAACCAGTTTAGCTCCACTCAGACCCCTCTGTCCTCATACTCTCTCTCTACAGTACACTGCAGTCAGACCCCCCACCCTGCCCTAAACCAGTTTATCTCCACTCAGACCCCTCTGTCCTCATACTCCCTCTCCAGTACACTGCAGGCAGACCCCTCCACTCCCTCATCTTTGAAACACCTGCCTCAGCAATCAATAGCCAGAGATGACTGGGGTGAAGGTAAAGACATGAATGGTTAAATGAGGGAGACTAACTGTTTGCCATGACTCACATTAGATCCCACATGCAGGTGTAAGTAAATTGGGAGTCAATTCTGATCTTTTTCAAGCTGTTCACAGTTGTAAAATTAATGAGCTCAAATTAGCCCCTTGAATCAGTCCTGCAAATTTAGGTCCTTAAATCAATTGGGGTGGATGAATTAATCTGTTAAAAAGTGCATTGGGTCTTCTAGAAAGGGTGTTTGTATGGAAATATGCATTCCCAAATCTGCTTTTGAGGGCTCCTGACCTGTCTGGGCTAGGTGTGCCCAACTAAACACTTCAAACACTTGTACACTCTTGTGTACAATTGTTGTTTAATTGCTTATTGACTTTTTGTATCTATAAAACTGAATTAGTTTCAAGCTTTAATTATCTCTAGCCTACGCAATATAGTCATTCTTAAGCTAAACTACAAGTTATTTTCCAAAAAGAGCCCTATATTCTTTCTAAATAGACTTTTTCTCACCTGATAACTTTAGAGCCTGGGTTTTCAACAGGGAGTCTGCAGATCTCTGGGGGTAAAGTACTTTACCTTTAAAGTACTGTAAGAGGTCTCTGGCCAGACTTTATTTGCAACAACTATATATCGAATCTATTTTAGAATATTTAAACACTTTTTAACTTATGATGGGGGTCTATGGGATGCCTTTGAGCCTGGCTGGGGAGTCCCTGGATCCACCCCGGTTGAAACCCCTTGCCATAGTGTAAAGATTCTTCCCATTAAATCCGTAAGGGGCAGTGAAACAATTTTGGAACACTTCTCACATTGTAATGTATACACAGACAACCTTGGATAAAGGGGTCATCTGACTGCCTGTTCAGGGCACATCGCTTGTGTAAAGACGGTGCAGGACGGATGTTTGCTTACGATATCCAGACCAAAGGTTGCCTAACACATTTAGCAAGCGAAAGGGTTTTGGTGTGCAGGCCTGGGAAGAACACATGAGACAAAGCAGGTTTCTCATTCTTCCTTTTAAGTATATGTTGTGCAAAAGATCGCTTCAGAACCGAGAAGCAGTTTAAGGTTGTTTAAAAAGCGGTTAAAAATTGTTTGTCAGCCGGCTTGTATATCGGTTCGAATGGCTGAAGAAAAGACTGTGAAAGAATGTGTTTATAGAAATCGTAGTGCTTCTCGGAACACCAAGAACACCTTTGCTATGAAATCTCTTGCTCCACAGAAGCAAGTGATCTGTTTTTTTTCCCCCTCTTCTCTGGTGGAAAGACAAGGAAAATGCTCAGCTTTAACATGCAGCCAAACCACACATTCTCTGTCAGTCTTACGATCTTTCACACCCCTCCCACCTCTCACTTTCCCATCCAGTGAACTCAAAATGTTGGCTAGCCAGTTTCTCTGCCATGTTCAGCAAGTAATCAAAAATTGTTTGACAAACAGTTTGCTTTGGTGCATGAGCCCTCAGAGAACCTCTGACAGCTTTACCTGTGTGGATGTGGTCGATTTTACTGAGAATATCCAAAGGTGGATGATGCGTGTTTAAAAGGGAGAATAATTAATAACAATTAATAATAGTGGCTTTCAGAATAATTTGGAATTGGCTGCAGCTGCAGCCTGGAACTGGTTGTGTGGATATAGCCATGGCTTGAAGAGAAGCCGCCGTTTCATGACTGTTTATAGAAACTTTGCTCTGAATTGCTGCTACACCTTCCAGACAAATTCCTGGGAAATGATTAATTTAGGTAAATGTGTTACACCATTGAGAATTCCTGAGAGACAGTATTGTTGTTTCTGTGTGAATTCAGAAAGCTCACTGTTTTTTAGTCCACCTCCAGTGGTTCCAGACAGTCTCTCTCCTTCGATATAAATGAATGTGTAATCTTATAAATGACATCTGTTTAACGATGAAATATTTTGGCTTGTCATAATGTGATTTTGATTATTAATTCAATTTCAGCTCTTATTTATTTACTGATGCTTCTACTCACATTCTGTAATCATATCTTTCTCCAATAATTTGTGTAATTCAGAGAATGTGGTTATCACTCTCCTAACACTCTACGGGTCAGTATGGGGACATGATAAGCCCGCCAATCTGACCAGAGGCGGGATTGAGTGTGCATGAGGTGACAGGGAAAAAAGCTATGAAATAAAGAGGGGCAACAAATTCTCTAAATCGCTTACATTGCATTTCGGCATTTTGTACACACTCTTATCCAGAGCAACTTGCGCAGCTTGCATTTTTTCTTTTTACGAACAATCCATTTATATAGAAGGATATTTACTGAAGCAATTCAGGTTAAGTTCCTTGCTCGAGGGTACAATGGCAGTGGCCCAGCTGGGAATCAAACCCACGGCCTCAAGACCATTATACTACAGATTATACTGCCGCCCTGTGAAATTAAAATAAATAAGCAAAGCACACACTGCTGCCTAATTGAGTTAAAACGAATAAATGAATAAATAAATTAATAAAAACAAACACAAATTTGAGGAATTCAACTTGTAACATACAACTTTAATTTCCTCATTTCACGGCTGCGTTTCTCAGGCATCTGTGAGAAGGAGATCTACGGGCTGGATAGATTTCTCATGCCCTTAACTCCATTTGGGTATAGCCTTTTTGGGAGCGTAACAGCCACTGGGCACCTGGTTCTGGAAGGAGGCTTGTTTTGACCAAAAAGTATTTTAACATGGTTCCGGAATGAACATGTTACAATAACAATAAAGGCATTGCAATTTTACTTTAGCCTTCTGCTTTTTACTTTTGGTTTCCTCTTTTTTTTTTAAGCTGCTCTGTTTCAAAGACAGGCATCTATTTTAACCTGGTTCCACCCATGCTGCACTGCTTTTCACCTTTTCGATGTTTTTGGGACTGTTCTGTTATTTTTCTCTTTTTTTACTTTCTTTTTTAACGTGCAGATGCAGTAGCTTATGCTTACTATTCATTCTGTCCAAAGTGTTTCTGCCCGATCGTTTAAATAAAGTTCTGTGCTTGGCCTCCGTAGCGGCCGGCCAGGGAAGCCCCGCGAGGCTCGGACAACCAGTCCGCCAAGTCGTCGGACAGCGACGTGAGCGACGTGTCCGCTGTGTCCAGGACCAGCAGTGCGTCCCGGCTCAGCAGCACGAGCTACGTGTCCGCCCAATCAGAGCGACCGCGCGGGAACCGCAAGATCAGGTGAGTCCCCGCCCCTCTCCGGGGAACAGAGAGGCCGCCATTCCAGCGTCATTCCCAGGGATGGGCTAAACCACCGAATAACGCTCCCTGTCCTCTGCTGCCATGCCCAGACATTTTCACTGTGAAAACGTCTGCCCCAGGCGCTGAATAAGGAAGAGAACATCTTTTTTAGCGAGATTTCACTTCCTGCTGTTGAGTGAGTTCAGGTTTGGCTCTACCTTATCAATAATTGAGCCAAACGTCTGAACTTTACTTCCTTAGATGGAGGTTTGCGCATCACTGGCAATGTGCTTTTATGTTCAGTGACAATGGGTGTGGATGTTAATTGTCAATGGGTGTGTATTTTGGACTAGTAGAAAGGAAAAGTCATCTTCATGGTTATGTTATTGCTGTTTCAATATTTTCTGCTGTGTCTTGTTTTTCTTATATTTTGAATTCTTTTATTATCATTTATAAGTGTTTGCATCTTTGAATCTTGTTTATTTTGCGTTCATATTCTTCTTTGATTTGTTTTTCATTTCTGCTTCACATTCCAACATTTGCACAATTGTTTGGCTTCAGCCAAACAAAAGGGGAGTCACAGGAAGGGGAGGAGCTTTTGGACAATATTTTACGTGAGGTGGCGGAAGAGGAATTGGGGGCAAAGGAGAAGAGTGGGAGCGATGGGGGTGGGGAGGGGGCACAGACAGATGAAGGAAGCAAAGGAGAGGAGGAGGCAGACGAAGGGAAATTGCAGAGGAGGTTCTCAGAGAACGACGTCAGGTAAAAACCCAAGAAGTCCCTCAAGAGCACTTCCCTGCACTAGTTGTGTGGTGGTCTAGTGATGGCGTAACTGTCATACTTCCTTCCCCTATCAAGTAGTGTAGATTTTCCCCTGATTTTGCCCCATTCTTTAGTATTGTGCATGCCTTTTATAATTTAGAATTTCAGCATAACAGATGTAAGAACCGTTAGTACATCCAACATTACCATAGAGTACATCTAAACTAGTCCTGGACCGGCTGTTTTTACCTCTATAAATATAACTTTACCTTAATCTATTACACCTGAAGTACACATAATGTACTTGGCAAATTTGTATTGCTGTAGCATTTAAAAATGTGCCAGCAGGACATCATTCGTAACACCAAAGTTTAAGCACGTGTGCAGTCGCTCAATCTTTAGTGTTTAGTATGAGTATGCTATTATAGGAGTTTTCAACAGGCTGAAAGGTGTGAAAAGCCAGTAAACTATTAGTTGTTAGAATAAGATTGCATTCACAACAAAAAATTAAATATGATGAGGCCTTCACAAGGAGTATAGATGACAAGGAAACAAGGACGTAATTAAATGCCATCTGATAAATAATGTATTAGCTAGATTGTCAGTATGTTTACTTATATAATGATAGACCTAAGACTTTTTAAAATAAGTGCTTAAAAGTTTTTTGTAAAACCTTAGTTACAGAATGACCAGTCAACCTAAGATAATGTGAACCTGAAAGTTGCAAAAGCAATTACATCTTTAAAAGCTCCTTATTATGTAATACATACATTCTCTTGGCTATTATCAATAATCCAAAAGAGTGATCATTAAACAGAAACAAGTCACACTTTCTATTGATAAAACCTGGAAATACACCTCTTCCTCTATAACTGCATGTTGGGGCCAACTAAAATCAGCAAGTTGATAAAGGAGTAGCATCACAGCAACAGCACGTTCTCGCATAAAGCAACGCACTTGTTTCGATGTGCTCCTTGACACATTGATGAATGTATTTATCGATTAGCCACGCCAGGAGCGGTTTACTTTGAGTCGGGTGGACAGAAGCCGCCCGCTCGTCAGCAGACTGCCGTTCTCCTTTCAGCGTTCCCTCGCTGGTGCCATATCTGTTACAGATGGAACGATCTCTAGTTTGCGCTGAACTCACGGTCTGGTGCTGCCTCGTTCCACCTCGCGCTTTTCTTGGTCAGCACTTTCCAGTCTGTCTGTAGTAAACACAAATGGGTTCTTCATTTATGCTTTCATTTATGAGAAATAAATATGTTTCCATTTTTCTGCTTACAGCAATACTAGGCCGATTATTTTCATGGTACATTTTATTATGCTGTGGTTTTTTTTTTTTTGTTAAGCTGATGTACATAACAATGAATGATCCAATGAGACCCTATTTAAGCGTGGCTTGATTATTGGTTATAATCTAGTAAAAGTATTTATGGCTACGAAATGAAAGACTATGAACGAATGATAAAAAGGTTATGTAATCATGCACAAGTAATCACTCAACAAATGGTTTAAATTAAAATAGCTGTATTTTGACTCTACTCTCAGTTATAAACATTCGATGTCCAAACCACCTCCAGGTCTTATCTCTCAAGTTAGACTGTATATTAAACATACAGTGTGCACACATTGATGAATTTAATAAATAAAACAGTGTCAAGGATATATGGGATCTGTTCACTTGGCATGGCCCCCCTTTGCTAAATAGATAAATCTGTGGGTTTTTTAATCTGGCTATATACAGCGTAAATAAAAATGGATAAAAATAGAATGAAGGACTGCCCTTTGTAAACAGTGCAGCAGTTTAGGGTTAGTGTGTCTCCCCAAACCCTCCCAGTGTCCTCCCCCTATCTCTGGCTTTCATGATCATATTTATTGTCTCTGCTACCTTCTTTTTTGTACTACTCCAGTAGTGGGCCTTTCTGTATGTAGGCTAAAGCAGGCAGTCAAGAGCTGCATGTTATCGGGTTCTGTTTGACTTTTTTAATGTGTTTTTATTATATGAGGTATACATACTGTGTATTATATAAATAAAAGAGTATGCAATGCTATGGCTTGATATCTCAGAACTACTTGCAAATAGAACCCTAAAACAGTAAGCACTCAAAATTCCATAACGCTCTTCTCATTGTTCTTCGAGTGTGTTACTTTTCTAGACCTGCGTTTTAGTAGCATGCCTCACGTTTTCTTTACTTACACACTGTACCTACCACACATTTAATTGCCTTAAACTTCATAGCGCAGCTGCCTCATCACGTTATTAGGCAGTAGTAATTTTTTCACTGAGCTGTCTGCTGGGCACAGTGATCAATGTGGGCACAATGCAGCAAGAAACATTTAAACTTAAAACACTGAGGAGAAAAAAGATACAAATGAGAGAGCAGGTTGTGTCGGGCTCCCATGTTACGTCACATCCTGTTAACATATCCGTTCACTGTGCTTTGTGTATTTATTTTGTGTTTTTATTAGGAGCTTAACTGCAACTATTTCCGTTTCCGTTTTCTCTCAGTCTTCTGACAGGGCCGCAAATTGACAAATGGCAGTGACTCAAAATGGAAAATGATGTAGAATTAATTTGGAAAGTGCTGAAATAATTGAACTGATGAGTTCATTCTTCCTTTTGTAGCTGTTTTGTCTCCAATGTCTACCATAGGGTGCAAGTGGTTTTGTTTGTTTTGAGTGCAGATTGTGTAATGGTGGAAGTCAATGGAACGTATTTAATTGTACATACTGAATATAGGCCTACAAAACGAAAAACCATAACACTGAACAATCATTACAATACAGTGAATAAGATGCATTTTTACACAGCATATAAAAAACAAAGGCTTCCACCAAGATGCAACACACACCAATCACACAACACACACGCATAAAACATTACCTGACTTAAGTTTAATTTTCACCATGGATTTTGAGAAGTTCTCAATTGGGTTGACTGCTAAAAGCAATCTTTAATCTCCTCTCCACCAAGCAGTGTGGGAGAAAACTCAGGCCATTCACTCTAAACAGTGACACACCATTGATGTCTCTATTAAAATTTAATTGTAGACCTCCTGATGTAGGTTCAATTACCAGTACAATGTCCATTTCATCTCAGACAGTTTGTACCTGGTCTTCAAAGTATTTTTTATGCCCAGATTGCCACATTTTAAAAGGAACTGTCTGCTGTTTGAGTCATTCTAATTGTCCTGAGTTCACACAAGACTTTAATGTCCTTGAGTACTTTTGTTTTTTTGGGGGCCACAAGCAGTATACTACAGTCTGCAGTAGACTTGAATATTTTTGGAGTGGACACTAATGTTGAAACTGTCTGTGGCAGCTATGATTTATGAGTCTTGCAATACACATACTGCATACATACTTTTTAATGTATATATTTTAATTTTAGTTTCAGCAAGTTTGCGTGTGAGCATGTGTGCGTGTATGCATGCGTGTGTGTGTGTGTGTGTGGCGGGGGGAGGGGGGTGTTATTCTTTGTAATGTACCCACCTTGGCAGCATTGCATCTAAAAAGCTTTCTCTATACTCCTCCCTGACTCCACTTTCTGGTATTTATGAAGTCAAAGGAGCAGAGCTTTCCAAGTGTGCATGTTTTCTTATGTGCACCTTTATTCAAAAGGAAACTGCTATGTGTAATGAGGCAACACCAAGCGTTACATAAACCTAGTCTCAACTGTAAAATGAAGAGCAGTTCTGGTATAGACTTTATACTAAATAACTTTTTTAAAAACTGTGGCTCATAAAAGCTGATTCATATTTAAGGAAATCAACAAAGAGAAGGTCTCACACGTCACCATAGCGGCCATATTGTTTGAGCAAAAATTCAGAAAATAATATGGCATGTAGAGCTTGGTCCACAGATGCTGCATACCAAGTTTTGGTCTTAGGACCATTCACTCCTGTTGTGCGGAGGGAAAATAACCCAGACAGAAAGCCCTCACTGCACGCATTGATTTTACCAGACCTCACTTTCACTCCAAATAGCCAGAGAGTGCAGTAGTTGACAGACAGTCCCATACATCTTATTGTCAACACTACCATGCTACTGTACTTGGTTAAGAAAGTAACTTAACTACTGGAAAGCAGACCTGGGTCAAATACATATTTGTTTTGGATTCAAATACTTTTCTGTGCTCTATTGAACTTGCCTGGTGTAATTGAGCCTGCCAATATGACCAGAAGGCGGGGTCTGCACTTTTTGAGAGCATGTCATTGGTCCCAATACACCAGACAAGATCAGTAAAGTGTAGAAAAGTATTTGAATCCAAAACAAATACGTATTTGACCCAGGTCTGCTGGAAAGCTAATTGTTTTTCAAAATAGTTATGCTACCACACATTACTTAGGCTACTGGGAAATGTATTTAAGCTATTAGCTATGTTACATGTAGTTACGCTACTCCCCAACACTGCCTGCTAATGCATACCAGGCCACAAATGAAGATGTTATAATATATTTTTGTTTAATCTAAAATAGTGTAATTTATTTTACACATTTCTTTCTCACCCACCCGGCACACATCTGTGAATATTCAGAATGTCATTTCTCTGTGACCCCATACACCTGGATGTGTGGATAAACCTCAGGGTCTGCTGATTTTCAGTCAACCCACACATCACTGTTGGACTTATCTCATATCAGAATGCCAGCCTGCTCACGCGCATTGTACTGTAAGTCTTACTAGTGAGGGTAGGTAGACACTGCGCAGTTCCACGAAGGCCTCCATGTTTTTATCCATTATTAGGGATTGAAATGAAGTTTGTAGCAGTTTTAACCCTCAGGGTATTGATCCCAGTAAGTTAATAGTGGCTGTATTTGTGAATTCACCAATGGTGTTTCTTTGTTGACTGAAGGAAGTTCTCGTGTTTGGTGACAGCAGCTCTGATAAGTTCTATCGCTGATCTGCAGAAAAACTTACTCACTGTTTGTTTTATTGAGGTCATGTCAGTGCAGCGACACGCTCCGTTCCTCCCTGTCTTATTTTTTTTTTTTGTTCATGGTGTGTTTTCATTCATGAGCGTTCGGATGATCTGCATCATTTGAGTGCACATATTCTCAGCCGACCCTCTGCTTTCAGTACTTTAAAAGACTGCCTCCCCCTTCTTCTTTCAAGCCCGTTATCTTTTTCACGCCGATGGCCATTTCTTTTCTCGCCAATAACACGGTTTCACAGACCAGAGCCGGCTTGGTGAAACAGCAATGTCACATGACTCTCAGCAATGGAAAAAAATTCAGTATAAAAACAGGAAAATGGTGGCCGCTTAGTTTAGTTTCTCAACAGCCTCCAGGTTTACACGAGGCAACAGAGTCGAACTCGACGGGCGCAGAGTTGAAGACGAAGGCCTGTGTCCAGAATACTGATTAACGGAATGAGACTGGACAGTATACTCAGGGGCACAAAGGACAATGTTGCCGTGGAAACTAAACTTCTTAATTCCTCTGCACGCCGTGTGTTCCTCTCAGTAGAAGTACCCGAGTCTCAGGATTAGATACGCCGCAGAACGGGAGAGGATCATCTTTTCTTTCTTCGTAGTCTTTGGCAGGAGAATCGAGATGGCATTCTAGTCACTGCAGCTGAGCTTCACATTTGAGAGAGAAAGCCATGCAAGAGCCAGACAGACTTGTTTAGAAATAGTATGGATGTGTGTCTCACCTTGAGCACAGTCTTGGAACTATGTCCAAGCGTAACTTTAACAGATTTGCGGCTTGGTTTCTCATTAGTTCACTTTAACTAGGTCATATTTATTGTAGGCTAAGGGTCCCTGGGGTACACCTACATTAGCCCCAGGTTACAAGTGAGAGATGTGGCTCTGCCCTGTATGGCGCAAGCTAACACTGTATGGAAAATAGTCACTGACTCACAGGTATGTCAGGTTCACATGATGGCTGCAGTTCACCTTACATGGAGTGTAAATAAACCCAGAAGCAACTAACCTTTCACATTTTATGTGAGCCGAGAGAAAAAAAGTCAGTTGAACTTAATTTTGGAGCATTGCATGCACATCACCAGTGACCATGGCTCGATTCAACCAAAGTTTGTCCTTAACTTTTAAAAATTATTATGTGTTAGTGTTAGTTTTGTCTTCACCGATGCCATTTGGCTTTTTTTTTTATTCAAAGTTGAGGCCAAAAGTTGATTGAATTCATGAACCAAACTGCTTTTGTGCACATGCACACAATGTCTGAATAGTATATAAAAACTAGATATGACATGACTGTAAATTCACTTAAATTATTTATGCACATCATGCCAATGTTGTTGTTAGTGAAGGAAAATCATCAGCATCCATAAACACTAAGGAACACATTGTACCGGCTTGGCCAGGTCTCCAGAGAGCCCTCGTGTTCCATTCACATTTCCAGAGGAGCCCAAGTCTCGTTCCCCAGCTCTTTCAGCCTGAGTCTTGAGGGATAGCAAGGCCGCAGGCGAGTCGTAAAAGTTTCACATCAGGGAGGATTACTACTAAAATGCAGCGGTCTCGCACATTGCTCTCATCCCAGACAGCGGACTGGGTTCTGACCAGCTCTGGCCAGGCAGTGGGCTTAGGGGCCAGTCCTTTCTGGCTTTCTACTCCAAAGGCGGCCAGATCAGCTGGCTTCCACCCCAGTACTGTAAGTACTCTCAGGCTTCACTTGTGCCACTTAAACACACAGGAGAGTATTTATACCACACTCACTCTGGCAGACTTGCCCTGATTAGTTTCTTTATCTTTTAATGGCTTGCTTAAATATTGATTAATGCTGGTCAGCATTGTCCCTACCAAGTTAAAATAATATTTCTATAGAGTACATAGAGTACATTTCGTACAGGGAAACAAACAAGCTGGGATTTACCAGTCTCTCTCCCAGCCTAAGAAGCAAATACATTTGACCCTCACAAACCACTTTGACTTTCAACCGCTGCAATCAGGAACATCCTGCTTCAGGGGAGTTATCCCAGCTTTTCACATCTTAATGACTATGACATGTCTACATTTAAACATGTTAATGTTAGTATGATATGACTGTGTTTAAACACGTTAATAAGTATGATGACTAAATTTAACCATGTTAATGAATTTGACATGACTACATTTAAACATGTTAATGAGTATGGCATATCTACATTTACACGTTAATGATTCCAAATTGACTACATTTAAACATGTTAATGAGTCCAACTTGACCACATTTAAACATGTTAGAGTTGCACATGTTAGTGGTAATGATATGACTGCAGTTATTTCGCCCCTTTTGGACTCATCTGAGGGGAGTAAAACATTCCGAGCTACATTCATTAAAGGTGCAATTCAGGTGACGTGTGGAGCACTTCTGCAACTGTACAGCATCTGAAATACTGTACATACACTAGAACAACTGCTTTTTATAATGTAATATAGAGCAGACTGACTGACTACCCATTCAGGAGCTGAAAGAATTATTAAACTTTGCAACATGAATTGAGTTTCTATGACTATCGCTGTTGTGTCCTCACTTATTCAGTAAGACAATGATAGCTTGAATGTCTGTAAGTGTGAACAGGATTCACAGTCTGGCGTGTTTAAAGCACTTCATGCAGGGTGTTTCGGATGTCTGGCTTGTTGTGAGATTTGTCACTAGCTCGCAGTGATGCGTGGGAGAGCGATCAGACAAAAGGTTGTGATGCTGTGCTTATGGGCAGCTGACAGCTCAACATGGCCGCTACAGAAATAGATTTTATTTAGCCTTTGAAAACCTGAGAATCACACCAATGTGATTGACACGTTTGTACAAATATATTTTATTTTTCCCCGATTCCCCATGATAATTCTAAAATTCAGATATCCCAGAATTATGGTGAAGCATAGTTATACTAGAACTAAGAAGTCACCTCTGTTGAGAGGCTGTATAACTTGTGTTGAAGATTACAAAGGAATAAGGTTTGTTCATTTTTGGGTATTTGCATTTTTTGTCATGTAATGTTGCAAATGTTGCTTAAGTGATCAGTACATATTTGACTTTTTCTGAGACCACATTTAGATGTCTTTTTGGGCAGAAAGTGAAGATATTGCTTATCAAGTTGATATCTATCACTCACATTTATTCTGTGGAAAATTTTTTTTCACAACAGAATCACAAAACTGCAAAGCTAGTGACTCATTCTCAATGTAGACTTCAACGCATAAATGCTGCAAAGAAAAAGTCCTTGAATACTGCATCAAAGGTGTCAGTAAGCATTAGCTGATTAAAATGCTCGTTCCTCCAAACTCTCAGTTGATGTGTCACAAGCCAGACATTTCATAAGAGGGCCTTAAAAATTTCTTTTGGTTCTCAAACCATTTTGTATTATGAGTTAGCATGATTTTATTGATTTCATTATAGCAATGCATGCAGTATGATCATTTTTTCTGAGAATAAAAAATACTATGAATAACGTTTTAGGCTATCAAATGTATGATAGATTGACCTCAGGCTTGTACAGTAATATAAGATTGTTTCTCTCCATTCTAACCAGGCTGTATTTTGCTCAGTTAGAGTTAGCTTGTTTTCAGAGTTTGGTCAAAATAACGTCCTATCCCATTTACGTCCAAATATAATTTCCTTTTTTACCAGTATTCTTAGTCTTCACAAACTATCAAAACGATGATTTTCTGCATTGCACAATGTTGCAATAAGGATTCAAATCAGCCTCAGTTAATTGCAGAACAGTGTGTACTTACACAGCAGACTTTTGGCTACAGACAGTGCTGAAGGCAATGTTATGTGCAAACATGTACCTCTTCAGAATCTATTAGCAAATCAGCACCTAGCTCCAAATTTATGCAGCAAATGAAAATAGTTAAATGTGGCTTAGGGTCATCTCTCTTGGGGTTTCAAGTGGCCAATCATGGTCAGACCCCTGCCCAGTCAAGAAAATTGGCTGTCTGGTCAATTCCAGTCAATGTTCCTGTTTAATACTTAGCTCCCGTTGGGCTGGATTTTTAAGTGTACAAATTGAACTGAGCATCATCTCCTTCTTATTATGAAAGTGCATGTGGATCCTCTAAGCCAAATGCAGTTTCTCTTTCATTAACTTGAAAGTACAGTAAAGGACTTCTCAAGTAGCTCTGCCAGTAAATGTTGTCAACCCAAGCAAAGGCCTGTGCTCCATGACAAGAAGTCAAAATTGGCTACATCGTACCAGACAGGCTTATGTTGACCAGATTTCCTTGGACTACCACTGTATTAGTTCCTTCCTCCCCAGATGCCAAAAAGCCCAAAACCATTGTCAGTGAGATCTTCTCTAGTTTCGCTAGCTCTCCTGTAGCACTGTGTAGGCTGTGTTGTGGAAACTGACACTTGCTTGTGGGTGCGTGCATTGGAGCATGCAATTATAAGTTTCAAATTTGGGAAACGTTATATGAACAATTTTGTTCAAAAACCTAGCTTTCTTCAATCATTATTAGCGACTGGTTAGTTTCTCAAAATGATTTGCACAGGAAATATGACACGTAAAAATGATTAAATCAGGGACGATATTTAGCCCTTTCTGTGGTTCCGGGGTATTGGACCAGTCGTATTTTTAAGCTGACATTACGTCAGAATCCTATTTCCCTTATATCTACAGTACAAGTTTGCCAATACATAATGTCAAGGAAATGCTTCCATTTGCAAATATGTGCGAGTAAACCTTTGAATTCACTGGATGTACTCTAGACTCATGCATTGCAAGTGCTCATAAAACACAACCGATGCTGGCAGTCAGAAAGGGGCTGTCACTCACTCAACCCTTCCATTATTTAAACAAGGGCTAAATTACCCCGTGCTGATGGCACAGCACCAAGAGCGGCAGCGGGTTTCCATAGAAAAAGTGACAACTGCGGTCAAAGAGTTTTCAGGATCTCATCTGCATCTCCAAAGCGCCCGCATGCTTTTGAAATTTTTACATCTTATTTTTTCATTTGTACCTCAATGATGGATGCCTGATCTCAGTTTTGAATGCCTGGTCATAATCATAAGCACACCACATCACAGCATCGACATGTCAGGTTGACACTAAAATGTAGCTATGGCTAGAAAAAGCTGGAACCAGTCAGGTTTTTGTAAACTCACAAGCTATGATCTGCAGTGATGCTATGATTGATTGTGTATTGCCCAACAACTAGAATTACAATTCTTACAAATCAATGAGGAGTAGCAACTTTGATATTGCATTATCACATCAGTTGACTCCCTTTTTTACCTCATATCTGGACTGATTCCAGGTCAGGAAAAATGAAATTATGCTCATCCTTCAATCATTTCTCTTTTTAATCGCTGTTCTAGCTATGGCTGTCTGTGTCAATGCCAGACTTGCGTAAGGTTACGTGGGAAGATCAATGCAGGTCTACCTATGCGGTGCATTGGAGGAACAGTCTCAGAGAAATGACAGAGGCGGTATGGAAAATACACTGGCACGATAGCAAAATTTCCTTCAGTATAATCTTAACAATAATCCCCAATTTATGTGGGTCAATGTATTTAATTGCAATATTTAAAGTCCTATCCTTGTGCACCACCTTCTGTTTGCTGAAGATTATGGTGTTGGCAGTTATTTATATTTCTCTTGACCCTTGTATACATGTTTCGCTAAATGTTCTATCATGAGGAGGTAATTCATATCTCCATCACTAATGTGAAAATACTGGATATCGGTAGCAGTGAACAGTCAATGATATGCAGGTGGTGGCCAATGTCTGATTATACTGGAAAGGGCGTTGGGCAATGTCTGGTTATTGTTAAAATGGCTGTTTTTGAGCCAGACTGAAATTTGCAGTGAATCTCTCAGTTCCACTAATTATTTTATCTACTTGGTTCAGGAAGTAAGCTTATGAGTGAAATCATGTGGTGTAGCGCATGGTTGGAGCGAATACCTGCAGACACTGCAGAGTTGAGCAGCCCTGGCTTGGACACCCTTGCCTGTGAAACATCAGCAAGCAGAGCCATCTTACTCACTCCAGCTCCAGTTACAGTCACCGAGTTCTCTTCCTGCAGACATGCAAGCCATAATTATTGGTCGCTAGGACTGTCCAGACTTTTTGTACTCACTTAATTAATTGCTGAGCCACATACTGCTTTGCGTATGCTTGTTGTTCCGTATTCATTCACAGTTCTGTTTTTCATCCACTACCTGTAATTAAGTAATTAAATTGGAAGAAGCTTAGATAGAGAGGTCTGTAGAGAGCTGGATTTGGCAAGAGACACTTTCTTTGTAATTAAATAATTGGCTTAAATATGGTGAAATTGCCACTGACTGTTGATATGAAGATAGAAATCCAGCTAGTGCTGGAAAAAGCTGGCCCCAGATCTGCATATAAATGAATGGGATGTACAAAGCCCAGGAAACTGAGAGACTGGCACAGATAATTGAAATAATTGAACCAGCAATTGTCAAAGCTCATTGATTCCCCCCCCCCTCCATTCTTCTAAATCTATTTTCTTTAATTGCTTTTTCAAGAAGATAGAGCTTACTGGGTCAAGAGCTTACTGGTTATTAAAGCACAGAAGTCCTAAGGGCTGTCTTACTAACTGGATATGCATTGTGTCCCTGGCTGTTCTCTTAATTATTTTCTTGGATCCAGAATCAAGCCTTAATTTGGATCCTGTTCTCGTTATCTGTCAAACAAGAGTAGGGTAGTTTGTACGCCACTGAAAAATATCTTAAATAAATCAGTATACCTTTGCTTTTCGTGAAATTGATATCAAGGAGTTTTTTTCTATGCCATGATGAGGATGTCGTGTTTAAGAGACACTAGCCCACAGAGCAGTATAAATCAGCATAAATCCGGATGGTGATATAATTATCCATGCAGTCCTCATGACCACCTCATTTCATAGACGGAAAACATGTAGACTAGAGACATTTATCAACGAGTTGAATCTTGAATTTGTGCCATGTTGCTTTCAGTACCCCCTGAGTATAATGATTCATGCTTACATGACATTTACATTTGTTTTATTTTTAACTTATTCGTACCAATACTGAGCTACATTTCTCCACCAATATAAAATGGAATTTTAAATGAATTTTTGTTGGATGTATAAGCAACTTAATTTTACTGAAAACATGCAGACCCGTCCAGGGAATGTGTCTGTTTGTTTTCTGTGCAGGGAGAGGGCTGGAGGGAGGCAGGTTCATCCTGCTTTTCTCTGGGGTGTATTTTCAGTCTGCCCAAAGCTTTTCCGTCACTGCAAGTATGAACACACAATGCACCATTTCCAGAAGAACAGACAGGTTGATAAACACAGCTCAGGTGAACTGAACCACTGAGATTATATATTGAGCCATTCATTTAGATCTATGAAAGGAACAATGTCCATACGCTTGCTTGTCTTCGTGACCTCTTTGAAACAGTAGTATCGTTGTACTCCCTTGAGCCATGTTCCCGTGGTGATGTAAGATATGCTTGGTGCCCCCTCCAAGTCCTCCCCTGTCCGCGACTCCTGCAGTTTCCAATTTCCCATATTCCTGTAGCTGAATCCTGTCCTTTTCTGTCTTCTCTGCTCTCCTGTCCTCCTTTCTGTCCCTTCCCCTCTTTCTCTCTGACCCCACGTCTCCGCCCGACCGCCGTTGCTGACAGTGCCTTTGCGTCCAAAATGAAAAACAGGCAGATGAGCGAGTCCGGGCAGAACATGACCAAGAGCTCGAGCATGGGCGGGGACATGTGCAACCTGGAGAAGACGGACGGCAGCCAATCGGACACGGGCGTGGGGACCACGGAGGACGCCGAGGAGAAGAAGAGGCGCTCAAGCATTGGTGCCAAAATGGTGGCGATCGTCGGGCTCTCGAGGAAAAGCCGGAGCGCCTCTCAGCTCAGCCAAACAGGTAGGACCCGCCCACTGACCATCGGCCCGCCCACTGACCATTGGCCCCTCCCTTCAGCTTCTCTCCCCCATGTCTTTCAATGCTGCCATGATGACCAACATTTGCTTCCCTTTAAGTCTATTTTCTCCCTGGAACTCTAAGGACCAGGTCTTGATCCAGAGTATCCCAGATGAACCAAGAACCTAAATTCCTTGTTAACTCAATATCTCTTCCTCCTAGATAGCAGGAATCACTGTGGCTGTATATACCCCATAAGCTGCTGCTACTTATTTTGATACTTTATTCACAATGGCTTGCATGTGTGAAGACCACAGCAGTCCATCATGCATCATTTTCTTTATAGGAGTTTATCAAGAATACACAGGACCCTTCCTACAAAAAGACCCACATCACTTCAGTTCCTTTTAAAGATGAATCTTCAAAATGTCAATTTGTCCTGACTTATGTTTGGTTTTGTGCTCCAATTTGTGCTACTGGATTAATGCACAGTTTTCTAAGACTCGCAGCTTTAGCAGAAAAACTGTTTCATTTCTTTCATTTTGCAGAGAAAGGATTATCTTCAGACCTGCAGTGTCCATCAATAACTACTCTTTGGATTACCTTATCACTATATGGCCATTACATGCATTTACAAGCTGCGCAAATCTTGGGTCTTGTACTCCCTACGTAGATCTTTGATTTGTTTTCTTCTTGTTTTGTTATTTGTTTTTTGTTTTTTTGCTTGTTTGGTAATGTATGTTAAAGCTTGCATATTTTTTTTCTTTTCATTTGAATACACAGCGAAAAGACACACACACACACATCCAGCTAATCTCCCTTGATGGTAGCCATGACCCCAGGGACTCACTTTGCTAATTAGGGCCTTCAGAGTTGTGGAGACATTTACATTCGTCCCAGGCCCTGTTTTGAACCTGCTGCTTTGCTTCATTTCTTGCCACTCTGGCTCCAAGGTATCCATAGGAGGCATGATGAGCTCATTTTAGGCCTATAAGAGTCTGCTCTTCACCCCAGCATCTGCAATGAGTATCACAAATGATTGTGGAACATGCCAATCTATGTTGATTTTGTGTGTAGTCTGTTATGTGGGAAAAAACATTATTTATTCACAATTTCTAATGGCAAGATCACCTCTTGTAGCAATAAGTATTTTTTTAAACTGAATTACTTTAAATCACTTTATAATCCTTCTCAATGCTGTCCAGGTGGTTCAGATCTCAGTTGGGGCTTATAAAATGATAAATGTTGGCTGAAACCGAATGGCACTACCTCTGTCACAGTTATATTTGGAATTCTGTTTATCTGTTTATTTTGAAATGACACTGCATACAAAATAAAGTGAATGAGGAAGTGTAAATCAGAGGAAAGAGACAGAAATATTTTTGATTCATAATTTCTCTCGTCATGAGTCCGTCAGAACATCACAAGTAATATCTCCAAAAGCAGCAACGAGCGAGGGTTTTTTGTCTTCTCCTGTTGGGGGACTCCTTACTGCTCAACACACAGAACTAGCCTTGATGTGCAGAGGAAGTGTTTGCCATTGCCTTAGAATCATAAGCACAAAGTGAGCTGAAGTTTCTTTTATGTATAGAAGTTAAAACATATACAATTACATATTTGTGATGTTATTGTAAATATTTCAGTTACCAGACATTCATCTAGTGTGGACTAGGCAAATTAGGTTGCATTGACCTTTGACCTCAGCAATAAGACAATGAGGTGTTTCTGTTTGCAGTATCCACACTGCACCTGCACTGCCTTTAGTCCATTTGCATTGATACAGGAATTTTCATCCGGCCGAGGGCCTGATATTTTCTGTTATGCTGTGAAGAGCTGTGCGGGACTGAAGGTAGCTGACTTTCAGCCTTCATTTCCTGCCCAGCGCTGACTTCGTTTTTGTTTGGCCGGCTTTATTTTCTGCGCGAGGGCAAATTGATTCCCGACGCGCCGTCGGGAGCGTCTTTGTCCGCCGCCTTTTCACGGGTAATTGTCTGCGCGCGGACACAGGTTTCCCATTGGCCGAGACCCACGAACGCTAGATGAGTAACCGCGCCGCAGCCGTCTGCTGAAGATAAACAGGAGGCCGCACGCGGAGCCCAGCGGCACGGGCTCGGCAGAGCTCACGTTGAGCTCGAAGCCTCAAATATAGAAACCCCGATCTCGCCTTGTGATCAGGAAGGCACATGTTCCCCCTCAAACTGCCCCCCCCGCACTCCCCCCGCCCACCCTGCCTGGAAGCTTGTCCCAGTGACTACGCTCACTCTAAAGAAGACGCTTGATTTCCGTTGTGGGTTAATGAGATCTTCGATGGGGAACATTGATGTTTTGATTCTGGACCGCTCCAGTGGCGTGTTCACGCGGAGCAGAGTTCAGGTTCTGTTATTGCAATCGAAAAGCCTTGTTTTCCTCTCCTCTTTCCTGTGCATGCCTCACTCAAGCCCTGTGAAGCAGGTGAATGAAGGGACTGTGGTTTTGGGGGACTTAGTGTTGGATTAATTGGGGGGTCCAGTATAAGAAAGGAGTGCACAGGGTTGGAAGAGGGGATTTTTTTTGTCAAAATGGGGTAGTAAAATGAACAAGTAAATTAATTCATGAACTGCTACACTTATCGTCAGTAAAAGAATTACATGTTTTTTAAATCTTAAATGTTTGGTGAAATTTTAAAATGAAGTAATCTGATGCATTAGCATTGCTGTAAATCCCATAAATAACTGACAGTTCATTCTCTGCGAAAATATAAATCGTAGTATTGCCTGAAAAGTGAGTGACAGCAGTAAACCAAATCCATACAAATGGTTTCATTGTGCACAGAGTAACACTGCTCAAATGACTAATGTTATTTTACTCGCGCGTCTATGTGTGATTGCTGTCTTCCATCATTAAGGCGATAATTTTCTGTGTCAGAAGTGAACATATGAACACAGGAGTTGAGCCATGGCCCATCTATCTCTAATGCGAATAATGTATGCCATATTTAATATATGTAACATTAAGAAGTCGCCGGTCAGAGCACTGGTTTGCCAAAATGCTCTTCTGAAATTAAATCATGAATGCTGCACATAGAAAAGTGGGGATTTTAGCTGTGCAGTGATGCTGCAATTTTTGTGCTGCAAATTCCAGTTAATTGTTTTAAATCCCAATGTCATAATTCCATAGATAAATTTACCATACAAATTTAACAGGATCACAATCTGTCATTTTTGAGAAGGAACCTGGCTTGCTAGCTCACCTCAGCCTGAATAGCATGTGGCAGCCCAGTAAACAGCTTAAATCCGACGCCGTATCAATATTTCACTCAATGCTTTTAAGCACACCAGTGGAACCTGCCTTGAAATCCTTGGCTGTGTGAGCACCAATAGGGAGCGTGCCTGCCATCCACGGCTCTAGTTTGTTGTTGCTTCGCCCAGCGGGACTAGCCGCTAGCTGAAGGATTACCTGCAGCAGATGTAATTTAAGGAGGTTGTTCTCATTCTCAGTGGCGTAGCAAAGCAGCTGGACACCAGAGCAGCTGAACTCTGTGCTCTCGATGTGCGGTCTCTGGGTTTGAAATGCATGCCGCCCAGTCTCCACCTCAGGAGCTCTATCTAGAGGGAGAGAATGTACTTTCTGAGAGGTTCTCTGCAGTCTGATTTGTTTTTAGCAGGGTTAAGTTGGCGTTGGCTTTAATTGATGCCTGTATCTGGAGTTCCGCTACACAAGATCAGGGTTCTTCAGAAGTGACTGATCAATGGTTTATTAGAGAAGCACAGCTTTAGAGAGTTGGTGGTCTTATCTCCCATTAGTATGCCAACCTGGTCAGGCTCTTAGAGTTTCCAGATGTCCGGTGTTCGACTGGAATGTCCAGTTTCCTAATTATTTGTACAGGTCCAGTATGTGGTCGCGACCGGGCAATGTAATATCTGGGTCTGAGTAATTGATTGTAAAAATTTACCACTGGTACGTAATGAATTTGCGTCTTGCCCAACCCTCGGTCCATGACTCATTCTGATACCAGCCCCCCCGCGCCCAGTCCATGAAGCCACAACCATGCACCATCCCCGGTTCGCCATCAGCTCTGACAGCGATCGAGCTTACGGCTGTGCATGTTGTCTGCCTTTGACAAATTCTAAATCTGGCAAGAGTACTCGTAGTACCATAAGGTTACACTGTCTGCCCACGTGACTGAATCTTCTCTCCAGTTCACAACCTTTTTTTTCCCCCTGATATTCATATTTACAGTCTCTGGCTAAAATCACACTGCTGCCAAAAACAGTATCTCGGGAGTGAGAGAGATTTTCTTGCACATGATCCAGGCCTTGTTCGAATAAACTGACACAAGTAAAAACTGAAAAGTACTGCAGATGTTCGAGGTATGAAATTTGTGTCGGCAATAAAAGAGAATGCTGCTCAGCGAGGCGCAGCTTTAACGTAAGGCAGTGCGTTGCAGTATAGAGTTGCTTGCTTCATGCCGAATGGGCTCATTTATCTTTTCGATGGTGTTCTGAAGCTACTTGGTGAGAATTTCAGACGCAGCTGCAGTATTAGTCTCTGGAGGATGTGATCAGTTCAGCAATATTCATGAATATGCTGAAACAGAGCTGATTCATAAAATTAGATTGTTCTTCGCACCACGCAGTTTTCTTAAAATCGCTGGAAATTATCTCCCACCCGACGCTTAATCGTCCTCTAAGTCTATGCTTCCATCCCTGGCTTTTTCAATGAGTTGTGAAATCCGCGTCAGCAAAAAAAATACTTTGTCATTGACAAATTCTCGCAAGCCGTAATGAAAATGTATGATGTCCATTGCTTTTCTTCATTGAACATTTTTATTATCTCAGTAGCAGGCACTAAAAAAAACATTTATGCTTTTATTTAATTGCTTGATTTGATAGAATAAAGTTGTCATAGAGAAGACCTTGGTTTTGCATTCTGTGCTGCATTACAGTTTGTCCTACAATATAGCGTGCATCAACATATTAACATGTCATTGTATATGTTAAACTCTTAAAGGCATTGATATATGGAATCTTATTCACAGGCATCATTCATTTGCACTGAAGATTCTCAGAGGGATATAGCTACCCTCTAGCTTAGAGGTTGAATAGCTCTGCCTTAGTAATGATGTGGTTCCTGCTGTATTTCTCCGTGTTCATGGACCTTGAAAAGGAATTATCACATCTTTTGGATGAGCCATTAAAGTGAGATCTTGACTCACTGTGGTCATTAAAGATCCCATGGTGCTTTTTGAAAGAGAAGGGGTGTCAACTCCAATGCCCTGGCTAAATTCCCACTTCAACTGCTGCTCTATATCTGGCAATATTATCATCCTCCTGCTTCTGATTGGCTGCGCAGTCCCTTCCATTCCCTAGGTACTCACTGCACATGAGAACTGCGGAATTGTTCTCACTTGTCCTACCTTGTTAAATGCTGGAAAAATAAATAAATGAAAAAACTGTATAAGAGACTTAAATATTGGTATCAGGGGAAAATCCCACCCACAATTTCTAATGACTTATCAGGTTTGGAAAAAGGAATATGAATCTTAAAAATCACGACACTTTAGATTTAATTGTATGAGAGATTTTTCTAAAAATATATGCACATAACAAGAGTAAATCAAGCTCTTTAAAAACCTTGAGTCTTCCACATTCAAAATCAAACATTGAAAATCAAGGACACATGAAGGTTCTAAAAACATTATTATTATATCACTATTTGTGCAGGCAAATAACTAACTGAAGCAATGCAGATTAGGTAACACGCTCAGGGATAGAACAGCAGCACTGCAACCAGGAGCTGAACCAAAACATTCTGAACATTCTGAATGCATTTTTACTATTTTACTTTAATAACCAACCCCCAGAACAAGACGTGTGCATGGACAAGATATGGGGATGTAAAAATTTTAAATGTTTTACATTTGTTAAATTTCTGCTTAATTTTACAAGTACTCTTTTACATTTTACAAGTCTCTTTTGTTAGATTACTACCACAATACCACTCCAGATGGAACTGGTCATGGTGAATTTTTCCCTGAACCATACATAACGGCACCAGAGTATCCAGTGGCTGTGTCTGGTTGATAAAGCCCTTTATGGAGGGAGCTGTTCAGGCCTGAGACCAGCCTGAAGGACACGCTGAGTGTTCTGGGGAGGCTTTCATGAAACCCACTCTGAACATTGTTTACCAGAACTCACCTTGGGCAGCCATTAGCTGTACTGGGTTCTGTAAATTATGGGTCCTTGTTTTGATTGGCCAATTCTCATCCTCAACCCCCCGATGACAGTTTGGGTTTCCCCTGAAGCAAGACCTCCGGCCCCCCCAGTGCAAGAGCGATTTGCACGGCAGCCCAAAATGGCGGACAATCGCTAGTTTCACGGAAACGGCAATCGCTAGTTTCGCGGAACGGAAACGGCAGCTTGTTCTTCGACCGCGCCTTTGCAGGGAGCTGGGACCTGTCTGGTCTGCCGTGACGCCCTCCCACCTCAGACTCTCCTCTGAACTAATAATGAGCTTCAGAGCTTAACGATTCAGTCACTGCATGACCGCCATTTTTGTAGCTAGTGTTCCACTTCCTTTACAACGGCATATTGGAATTGATCACCACGGGAAACGCAACACATTGCCTGTGGTCTCCATGGGTACAGACAGGAAGCATGTCGGAAACAATTGACTTCAGTACAAAGTGTCTGTGCCCAATCTAGGTTTATTTAGGTGGTTCAAAATTAGAATAAGCACTAAAGTGTGCTGTTGTTATATTGAATTTCACCAAAGCTAGTGGGCTTGTCGCAGTGTTCTTTTTAATCGGTGGCATACACTGCATGAGCCTACACCGGTCTTATCTTCACGCTGTCAGTACCAGTATTTTTTAATTACAATTTCAAAATAAAAAGTGCATTTTCAGAGCTGAAGATTGATGTTATCAAATGAATAGTAGCACAGTACATAGCCTACTTGTCCTTATCACTGATTAATTACAGCATTAAAAGAGTTGGTGTTGGGAACACTCAAATAAACCTGTGATGAGCAATAATGTTACGGGTAGGACTTCACTTTGCTAGGCAACTGCTTGCAAGACCTAGAGTTGTAAATAGAATGCAGGCCTATTATGTAGTAATTATGTAAGTACAGTGACATTGATAGGTTACAGTTTTCTAACTTATTGTTTTCATTTGTTTGTTTTTTTATTTACAGTATATTACATTTTGCAGCTGTGATGTCACTGTATTTATTTGGATTCTTTGTGCTAAGTATTTTGCTAATTAGTCAAATTTGAGTGTTAAACTTCAGCCTTGTCTCATGAGGGAATCCAGCAGCGAAGGTCAGTAATATCAACAATGTTTCAGAGAGAAGTAACACCAGTGTCAAAATAGTAACATCATTACAAGCCAAATAGTTGGCTTGGAACGTTAATCACATTGGAAGGCTGCTGTCTTGTGTGTATAATCTGAGTTTTGTGTGCAGTTTCTTTTGTTGGCCCTTGTAGACTCTGTTTGTAAACCCCACTCGCACCTCCTTCGTCCTCAACCCCACCCACGCCTCCGTTGAGGACGCAACAAGCAAAATATCAAAATGCCAAGAGTTGAGGTGGTTGGAGATATTGAAAATAGAATTTTTAGCAACATGAATGATTCCGTATTGATGGTAACAGTAATTATGCAGTGTTATAACGATCTTTACACTGAGTGCACCCCTTAGCGTGTAGGAACATCATACAGTAGCTACTCTTTAGTGCCAGTGCAGCTCTTTTGTGTTTTTCCTTGTTCAGTATTTATCTATTCTAGGCCCTGTTTCATGAAGCAGGATTACTGAGTCAGCTGGATAACTGCACTCAGTAAAACTCAGAACCCTCCCATATCTGGAAGATGGACTGAAAAAGAACTGTTCTTGGTTTTACTCTATGCAGTTATCCAGCTAACTAAGTAATCCTGCTTCCTTAAATACCCCCAGGACATTTAGTTAGTACTGGGATTGAAAGTGGAATAAGCAACATTAGCAGGTCATAGGTCTATCATAGCTAGCTAATATACTTGTAAAGTGAATGACTTTTTCATGAAGTTATCCATGGCCTTTTCAAAGTTGCTGGCAACTTTGTTAGCTTTGTTAGTGAAGTTGGCTACATGCAACATCTACTAGATAGCATGCATGCTCTATCAAATTCATTTCCCTTGATTGAAATAGATGCTGGTGCTGGTAACTAGATAGAAGTAACGTCACTTATAGGTCTCACAGAAAACAGGCAAACTTCAGCTGACGCCACCAAAGAAAAGTCATTCCAAGGTGGACTCCAGTTTTTAAACGAGCACTGTCGGATTGTCTTTTTGCTTAGCTGTATCTAGGCTTTTTGCATCTGCCGTTGCAGCAGCTGGCTTGCTAAAAACAGTTTGTTGGAATCTGATCCCAAACCTCAGGCTCTGTAGCCACACCCTCCCCTCCCCATACAGAAAAGAGCACCCTGCCCAGAAACATCCCAAACACATTTTAGAATAGCAAATCCAGGTAAAAGGTGCACAAATTTGGCTAATATGTGTAAACTCTGAGATTGCCAGTGCATCATAAATATGCCTTAGCATTGCTATTTTATAATATTTTCTAATAAAAATCCTGCATAGCTGCATATCCTGCATGCTTTTAATTCCCAAATGCATTTATGTAATTGCGAATCAGAATTAAGAACAAAGTTTAATTGATTCCGAGCAAGTAAAATGTTTAGAAATACCCAAGCTTTCTGAGGTGTAACTTTTTCTTAGACTTTCTGCTTAGACTGCTATCCTTATGACTGCTGAATCCCTTTAACCAGCACAAGTCTGGTTCTGCTACTCAGCCTGCTCTCCTAAACACTTCTGAATCCCTTTAACCAGCACAAGTCTGGTTCTGCTGCTCAACCTGCTAGCCCGAACACTGCTGAATCCCTTTAATCGGCACAGCAAATTAAGTGCGGTGCTGCATTGCAGGCAAACGGGTTAGAAAACTGGAGTGAATGCTGGAGTGATAAAGGAAAAGCAAAGAGCAAGCTATGGCACCAAATCTCGAGTTGCACAGTTTTAAACACTGATCAAATGCCCTCCAAAATGGGAGGCAGTAGTTAAATACAATCTTCAATGTACAGATCAATATATTATGGAACCAGATGAATAACACTGTTAGATCATTTCTGTTGAATGATCTCATCCTGTAATGAAGACTGCAGGATGCTGACCTGGTGAAATCCAATCACGTGCATTGCTTTTGGTAAGGAAAAGAGCGCATAAGATGGCCGCCTTGCATTTCTCAGACAGTCTGCAGGGTCTCGGGTATTTCCGTCATCACGTTTCTGAAGTCCAGGTCTTGATGTCTTGTGGAGTCGAACCCTGGCTCTGCAAAAAATAGGCTGCAAAAGGATGCTGATGTTATACTAAATCCCATGGTGCCGTGCTGTTGTTTTTCACCGGTCACAAAGTGAATTCATAAATAAATAAGCACTTTACATTTACCCGAGCATTTGATGAAATCAGCATTTCACCTTTTGCTTTATATTAGCCTCCAGAAGTAGGCTGCAGGCTTGATTGCATTATTATAGATGAACCATACAGTACTGTAGGTGTGTTGACCTGCTGGAAATTGCTTTGGCCTGGCATCCTGTCACTTATAGCATGGCTTCTGTTGGTTCCTTTATCCATAATTACTGGTAGTTTAGATATTGCTGTTCTGTTGCTTATACTGGCCTTGACTTATATACCGGGTATGTGTCAAAGATTTGTATAAATGAAATTATCAAAATTTTTCAATGTTTACTTGGCATTTACTGTTCTGTATCATAGTAGCCAACCCCTTCTTGCATAATTTGTATGATTGCCTTGAGGCGGAGCCCGCTAGCCGTGTAACGCACCAGGCCCGTTCTTTCTCTTACGCGCTGAGAGAGAAACTTCGCGCTCTCCGCGATCGAAGCGAGGCACGGCAATTCATCTTGGCGACGAGTCCCCAGCACCCCCCCCCCCACCCCCCCCCCCCCCCCCCCCCCCCGTCCTCGGCCCTAATTAATCTCAGAGGGAAGGAGCGCGAGACGGCGGCTTTGTGAGGATGATGCATCGCGCGTCTCGCCCGAGGTGCGTGTCCAGAGCCTCTCCGGCGACGGCCCCCGCGGCAGCGCACCGTAAGGAACGCCGCCACGACGGCCCCGGCGTCCCCTCAAGCGCTCTCCGGCTTCAGACGCTAATTACGCGCCGGCCCACATTTCAGTCGCCGCTTCTTCGCCTTTGTCTTCGCTTTTAAATCTCGCCTGTTTAATGTTTGTCTTCCCCCCCGTTTGTTTGTTTTGTTTGAGGTCGTGTCCTTGTCCTTTTATCACGTTCAAATTTGAACAAAGGAAATGTGTTGCGTGTGGTGAAAAATCTCCAGCACAGGCACAACAGTGATTGTAGCATTTTCAGCGATCCAGTGATTTTGCATTGGATTTTCCGTTATGTAACATCTTTACATCACAAATACAATATTTTGCAAAAAAAACTGCCTTGTGTACAATTGGTAACAGTTAAATTCTCTTCTTTTGGATATATTTGATTCTTGTATTGTAACTTTTTCATTGTTTGAAAAGTACACATTTATGAGATGATTTGGGAACTTGAAGTACAGAATTTCAGAATTTGGTTTTCCGTGTTTTCCGTGGCAATGCTTGTTGTCCAGGGACACTTTTACTGATAATTGGGTGAGTTCACCCTGCTGAAGGAGATGGATGAGGGTGAATTGGCAGTGTATTCCACTGCAATTTCTGATGGGTTTCCAATAGACTGGGGCGAACTGTTATTCCAGGGGGTCAAGTGCAGATTAAAACCTGCGGCAACAGCTGTTTTAGTTTCTAATGGATAAAGCCATCAGATTCAAATAGCCAGGTAATTGTTATTTAATGTGCTAAAGTGCTTTATGTGTTCGCTTAATCGTTGCTAATAAATAAGTTCCTACTGAATTATGCATGGCATAGGGCACCGGTGCGATCATGTGTATCAGTCTGCAATAATAACGTGCTTCTGAGAACTCATTATTTATAAGACAATTTGTACTTTATTAGTATTGGTTCATTATGCAGGCATTTAAACCCCTTGCAATGCGACATTAGCATTTTGTGTTCTTAATATTGTGTAATTGATGAACTAAAGGTGTGCCAAGTTTTCCAGAAAATCACCAGCTTTTCCTGTGAATGAAAGAAAAGATGTAATGCTGTCAGAGAGGGTGACAGAGATGAGTAGCCATAGCAACGGGCTACAGGCTGGCTGCTCTGATCACTGTTCGTGAGCAGTAATTACACTCATTTGGGCGGCGCTCTGTGTAATGGCTGACGCCGCGGTCCCTCCCGTTAAGCTCACCGCCTTTGTCTCTCCGGTGCTCTTCCCCATACAGAGAGCCTCATTTCAGTCTCCTCACATACCAGATGCAAGCTACTGAAAACATGTTCCCTGCTCATAACAGGCCTCCATTCAATATATTTTTCCTTAACTTTCACTCGGCATTAAGTTCTAGTGTTCAGGTCTTGGACTTTATTTTTCTCACAAACACAGTTGGTCAGATTCATTTTGGTGTTCGCTGAACATTCAAAAAAAAAAAATACACACTTGCATTTAATTGTATCGACTGAATTCGGACTAGAGTATTTTCAAATTGGTAAGACTGATTTTACCAGCTGTATGTGACCACATCTGGGTTGCAGTTTCTTCTGTAAACTCTCCAGTGTGCCGCCATTCACATTGTCTGTTGATTTAGGCACCACCACACTTTTGGTCCTCTGTCAGGTCGTGATAACATTACATTTATTTGGTCGACGCTTTTATCCAAAGCGACGTAGAATGAGTGCATACCAAAGCTCATTGGAACAAGTACTCATTATGTAACAGTTATTAATAGCTATGATCCCATTAAGTCCAGTTCATGCAGTAAGCATAGGCTAGGTCAGAGAGTAATGTTAAGTCAAACTAGGAGGCATGACAACAAGCCACAGCATCAAGATAACGATGCAAGTGCAAAATGAGTGCTGGATGGAGGTACATGCAACATGAAAGTGGTAGAGGAGGTACATATGTAACATGAAAGTGTTACAGGAACAAAGTAGAAGGATACAAGTGATAAGAATGATCTTTCTATTGGGAGTGCCCTGCGAAGTGGTGATAGTTAGTCCAGGTATAGTCTGAAGAGATGTGTCTTCAGAGCACAGCGGAAGATGGGCAATGAGGGAGCGGTTCATAGAGGAACAGGGAGTTTGTTCCACCTCTGGGGAGCTCGGGTGGAGAAGCTCTGTGGTAGGGACGAGGGAGAACCATTCACCCGGGGATGGCGAGGGGTACAAGTCGCCCTGCTGCGGGAGAGCAGAGTGGTCAAGCTGGCGTGTTGGATTGAATCAGGTCCTGTAAGTAGGCGGGGCCTGTCCTGTTGACTGCAGTGTAGGCGAGGGACTTTGAACCTGATCCTGGCAGCGACCGGTAGCTTGTGGAGTGATAACAGGGCTGTCCAGTGGGAATGATGATGTAACTCCTCTTGCTTAGGCAACCTGATACCAGATTAAAACATTGGTCCAGCCAACATGCTGATGTTTACAGTTTTGTATGTCAATATATTGATGGTCTAGAAAAGCGGCAACATTGCTGAGCAGTGTTTTGCTATGCAACACATTTGTGCGTGTGTGTGCACCTCTGCATGTGCATTACTTTGGGATATAATTAACTATGGAAAAAATAGGAAAATCTGAATTGCAATGGCAAAAATGGGGCCACTGTGTTGCTCGTCCTATTAAGGCACTTGCCGTGTTCTAGTGCTGGGTACATGCCTCATGTCTAGAATCTCATTGGACCGTGCCAGTGCCGGGTCTGTGACCGGTACGGTACTGGATATGACACAGAGCATGGGGACCTGCAGGTCCGCCTCTTCCGCGGCCAGGTGACGGTGAGACTGACATCCTGAAAGGCGGGTCCTACGGTAGATACTCGCCATTGCTATTGCTCAAACGGTGACTCACACATTCCAAAATTCTAGTTCCCAAGCTGAGTCAGCCGCGCCCACGTAAGTCTGTTCCTCTTGCAGATATTCAGCTAAAGCTGCACTTCCCCGATTAGGCTACATTTAGACACAAATGCTAAAAATAATTCACTGTAGCTCTTATCTCTCAGTTTGCGGAGCTGAATCTGAATGAGGAAGAACCCGCACTAGAGGGTGAAACTTTAAGTTTTAGGGATTTTTTTCCAACAGAGATACTTTGTCCTAGTTTTTTGAAGAGTTATTTCATATTGTCACATTTGGCTCATTGGAGAGTAGTCTTAAGCGCCATTTTCAGTTTTGTGGCCCAGTCAGTTGCGGAAAGACACTTCCTGCTTTAACCCCTTCAGTACAATGACATTAAATAAAAGCCATGTCAGCATGACCGTGCAAGTTTGGTTTCCACAGAAAACTCAGAAGAACGCTATTGTTGGATCTCAGGGACTGGCGGTGCATTCACCTTTCAGGGATTTCAGTTATTTGTTCATGTTTAGCACATTCACATTTGACCGTTTCCAGGCTGTTCAACCATTCATTTGCGGTTGAAACCATTTTTTAAGAATCTCTTTCACCTCTAAATTTCAACTCCCTGGTCTAACGAACAAAGCAAAGCCGGGAAACAACCGTTTAGTTCTTGGTTTACCTTTCTGTTGTTTTTCTTCACCAGGGTTTTCATTCAGCCGAGATTAATGAAGTGCTCGCGACCTGTAATGGGGCGGAGGGAAGCGGGGGGGGGGGCTCTCCGAACACAGAGTGAAGCCTCTTCGCCAGAGTAAACATGTTTTCTGCTCGCGCACTCATGTCTGTGGCCTGCTGATGTCATCGTGAAGGACAGCAGGCCATATGGTGGGCTGTTGCGCGCAAGCGATTGCTCAGATAATGTGCTGCCCGTTTCGGTTCTCTCTCAGATCTCGCCGTTCCGAGCCACTGCCTGGCTCTCTGTCTCGTACCGCTGGACATTTATCTAGCGTGCGACACATCGGTGAATTGTTGAATTAGGCACTTACGTGTCTTGGTGCGATTTTGTTTTGTCTGTTTTGTGCATATGCGTACCATGCTTGGTGAGAAGGCTGTGTGCATGTACTGTATAAAAGCTGGTGTTTTTCAGGAATGAGGATTGTTATCATTATGTCATTATAATTAAATCTAAGCATTTTGTTATTGTGTGATTGGAGCATAGTGTAATCAACCTATGGTCTTCAAGGACATATCCACTATGTGGCCAAAAGTATGTGGACACATGAACATCACACTCATGTGTGCTTGTTTAACATCTCATTCTAAAATTATGGCCATTAATATGGAGTTAGTCCTCCCTTTGCTGCCTTCTGGGATGGCATTTCACTAGATTTTGGAACATGGCTGCAGGGATTCGCTTCCATTCAGCCACAAGAGTATTAGTGTGGCCAGGCACTGATGTTAGGTGATAAGACCTGGCTCACATTCACCGTTCTAATTCATCCCAGAGGTGTTTGATAGGGTTGAGGTCAGGGCTCTGTGCATGTCTTGGTAAGCTAAGGAAGACCTCTACAGTTGATGACCAAAGAATACTCACCATAATGAAGAAAAGCCCCCAAACACCTAACGCCCTATTCATTCTGCTACTGCTATCAGCAGTTAGGTCATCAAGGAAAACATGTGAGCCAGTACCTGCAGTAGCCATGCATGCCCAAACGGTAACACCCCCGCCACCATGTTTCACAGATGAAGGGGTGCTATGGATCCTGGGCTGTACCTTTTGGCCTTCATACTTTGCTCTTGCCATCACAGTGAATCTTGGCATCAGTTGGTCTCATCTGTCCACGAGATCTTTTTCCAGAACTCTGAAGGCTCTTTTAGGTACTTCTTAGCAAACTGTAACCTGGCCATCCTGTTTTTACATCTAACAAATGGTTTGCATCTTGCTGTGTAGCCACTGTAGTTGTGTTTGTTAATTCCTCTGCAGACAGTAGTTACTGACACATCCATGTCTGCCTCCTGAAAAGTATTTCTGATCTGTCAGACAGGTGTTTCTTTATATGGTGAGGATATTTCAGTCATAAACTGTAAAGTTCTTCCTTGGCCTACTAGGCCCTTTGCAATTGCTGAGCTCACCAGGGCTCTCTTTCTTCTTAATGATGTTCCAAATGGTTGATTTTGGTAAGCCATATAATATGTATAATGAACAGTATAAAGTGTATGTTGTGTAGGGTACGTACAGTTATGCACATTTACGAACAGCGGTTTTAAGGAAGCTACATGTGAGTGTCTTTGCTTCTGCTTTGAGAGGCTCGCAGCCCAGTGCGGGGGGTGATGGGGCATCTGTCAGGGGGAGGAAGTGAGGCTGGCTCTGCCTGTGTGGGGACGGTCAGCCGAGAGACCGCAGCAGCCACAGCAGGAGCAGATCGGCCCTCTCTTCTGTCAGCGCAGGTACCGAAGAATGTAAACTCTATTAGGCGCTGTTTACGCACGCGGGACCCGCGGGCTGCCATCCGTACGCCCGCTGATTTTTATCAGACCTGTTTGCCGAGCGGCTCGTCTGTGGAATTCTCCGCATTCCAATCCACGGACGCGGTGATCTTCCGGGCATTTTTAAATTCTTGTGCTGTGAGCGTAGAAGCGGTTCTCTTGTGAGGTCAGAACGGCAACGGTCACCCTCAGTCATTCATTGCAGTTTCATTTTAAGAAGTCATACTTTCCCTTGTAAAAGTTCCCTTTGTGTAATGCTACTTTCTGGTTATCTATGTATTGCATTTTAATTTGGTGCAATCCATTTCCAGTTACTGTGCCCAATTTGGATGTGCCATTTGAGCCTCGAGTCACTGTGCCACCCACACCTGCTAGAGAAAGGGTGTTCTTATGAAAGATTTATCTGCTGTTGACAATTCTATACGTCTCTGGCCATGTAGTCCTACAGGAGAGCAGAGACAACAGTTGGTAGTCTGTGTTTACCTGCCGCATCACAGGAAGGAACTAAAACAGAGACCCTGGCTGATTTAAATCCACCCTACCCATGGCAGGACAAGCACAATTTCATCCCACCATTATAGACTTCCTGTTTCATGTTGAGAACCACTCTGGTTTAAAAACATATCCCATATGGACACATATGTTAAGCGAAAGATTAGTACAAAGGGCATATACAATACAAAGTACATATGCACTACCTGCGGTTGTGGTTTAATATGTTTGATTTCTGTGGATAATTTCTGCTAAAATTATAATGCAACAATCCACTCTGCATTTTCTTCAACGGTGCCAAAAATGAAAATGAAGCAACCGTTTTAAAATTTCTGTTCCTTCCCAATCGGCATCTTTCATTTGGCATGAATATGCGTTCCTGTTTGGGTGCCCATCTAACCATCTGATACATACGCCATGTGCTGTTGAGTAAATGCCCTTTTTTGGCAACACTGGATTATCCAGTTCGCGTTGGGATTGAGCAATAAAATGATGGATGACAACAGCCATTGTCTGCAGTTGCGTGTGTTGCAAGCGCCATGGCGGGTGACCGTTCTGGCGTGAGGGGTCTGGCTCGCGGTGTTCTGTTTGGGGTGTCTGCAGTACTCAGGAGTGGAGAACCAGCGGAAGCAGAAGAGGCTCAAAGGCAATCTGAAGTGATTTGTCGTCAGTCACCCCCCCAAACTCTTACCCGCAATGAAAGGGCCCAGGAACTGCTTTGTCTGATCCTGGTTCGGGCCTTTTGATGGGTACCAGGTTCTCTCTGATGGCCTCTGAAAAACATGCTCAAAATTTTCCACTGTTAAGCGTACGCTGGTATGGACTGTGCAATGCTCAGTCTTGAAGGTTTTACTGCCAGTATAACAAGTTAATTTCCCTCTAATTGTCTTTAGTTGTAGACTATAATTGCCTTGTTTATTCCTCTGTGTCGGTTTCACAGAAATTAATTCTGGTAACTTTTTTTATCCCTTGACCGTGGTTTGTGTACTTCTTCATTCTCTATTTCTGGAGCACAGAGTGACTCACTATGAGCAGAACTGGCAGAGCTGTCATTTATTCTAAAGCACAGAAGGTTCGGGTGGCATTCTTGTATGTGTGAGATTCTATGCGCCATTGTATGTCCTGTATTTCACGCTTTTCTATTCAGACACATTGCAGGAAATAGCTTTCAGAATCTATTGCTACACTGTATGTTAATTCTAAACCATTAGCTTCTGATTTTAGTGCAATGAAACAGGTGTGTGGATTGTGAATGTTTATTTATCTGCCATGGCCGATGTCCCATTAAATGGAAATGGTTTTGATTGTTACGAAAGATGTGTATGATTGTACATCCTTTGCAATTTGGAAGCACGTCTGTTCAGGAACAATACAAATATAATTTTCTGAGAACGCGCTCATGCTGATGGCTGTGCAGTTTGTGAAATTGATTCATAAGCAACATAGTTAAATGTTCTTTTGCAAAATGATCAAAAAGTGCAGCCGCATTGTTTTGAAATGCTCTTTAGAACAATATCCAGATGGACGACTTGTTTATGCCTGCTTGGGAAATGGAGCAGACAAAAGAAACGAAATATGCGATTAACCTTATTCTGTACAAAAGGTCAGTGCCGAATACGATTTGCCAAACAAGCCATGTCGATGGCTATTATCTGTCTGCTCGAGTGCCGTTGTCCGACGCTATCTTTGCGCCAGGAAGCACATGCGTGTTGTTGTCCTCGGTGTTCCTGTCACCAGGAGATGGGAACGGCAGGAGCCATGTAGCCGAAAGTTGGGTCAGCCCTTCGTTCCGTGCGAATGGCTATTTCTCTCTGCCTTTTGTCCCGGGAAGGAAAAGCAACGCGTCCGTTCGCGTGGGATGGTAACAAGTACAGGCCATTATTTGTGCTGCATATCACGACCGTGCCATCTTTTCTGGTGGGGGAAAGAAAGAATTAGAGTTGGGTGTTTTTTTAAGCGTGTACAGTGTGTTCCTAACGTGGAACATTGTGCTTTTTCGGACTACTGTCTCCAGCATGATTTAGGACAAAAAAGCTTCCCTCCTCTGTTGAAAGTCTCGTAGGATGGAGTAGAGTCATGTACTGTGGGGAATTTCCCATCACTCCCCCACTGTTTTGTTTATCTTTTTTTTTTTTTTTGAATTCCCGGAGCTGGTTCTGCTTCCCTCAACTCAGGGAAGTGAGCAAAGGGTCACCGTGAAATATTTTGTTTGTCAAAAGAAAACGTAAGGTGGTGGCCGGTTTCATACTCAAAAGCGACGGACAGGAGCCCCGGTATGACTACAGTGCGGTCGACTCATGACTCACCAGAGATGGGGCAGCATTACACGCTAACACCTCTGAGGCTTAAAATGAGAAGTGGAGGAGTCCCTCCTCAGAACTGTCACATCGAGCTGCTGACTGTATCTGATAAAGAGTAGCCCGGTCACAGAGCGTTTACTGTACTGTACGCTAATGTTCCACTTTCACGGATTCCATTCTACAACACGTCTCTGTGTTCACCAGAAATGAGAATACGCCATTAACTAAATAATTACTGAATATGATATAATTATCTTGGGGTTTCATTGCATTTATGTTAGTATTAGACATACTGTTACTATATTTACCAGCAGAAGCTCCAGTTGTGTGTTAACTGGTCTTCTCTGCTTACCGTAGACTTTGGCCGGGACTCAAACAAACATTTTTTCTTCACAGTTCAGCGATTGCCAAAATTAACTCATCATTTATTTTTTATGGATAAACACAGACTTGGATTTCATTGTGAATCAAATTTAAGCACAAATGGCCTGTGTTGTTGCAATATATCAAATATGTTCTAGTGTAGTATCATGATTAAAGATAAGGCTACATAGAGAATTAAAGAAAAGGTTAGATACAGGGCCTGGTAACATGACTGCATTTGTTTCCCTGCTGGATGACCTACACCCATACAGAGCCAGTACAAACAAATAAGAGGCTATTCTTGTTTGCTGCTAATTGTGTGTCTGATTCATGTGTTAGCACCTTTTCACTCTGCATGCTACTCTATGCTACTGTAGCAGCAACTTTTATGCTGATTTGAGGTGAGAATTCTGCTCAGAAATCGGTGCATTGCAGGTGTTGTTTATTTTCGTATTGCAGGTGTTGTGTATCAAGACTATTATTTTTGCAGGCAGTGGGTTAATTTGTTCATTTGTCCAAACACCTGGTTAAGAGGCTGCCATGTTTGTTTTTTTGTATTCATTGACAAAATGGACTCACAGTCACTGTGTGACAGTGACGGTTCTGATGCCTGTTTAATGAAATCCTGACGGGGTGGTGTGATGGGTGTTATTGGTCTTACAGACAGTAAATGAGTTTCTCTTTTGTCTAAGGAAGTCTTCAGAGTGTACCAGAGTTTAAAATAAAATGAGAGCAATGTGAATAAGGACAGTTTCGAAAAGTCTGATTGCAGCAGTCAAGGAAAATCCAAGATCAGCTGCAGTGTCTCTGTTCTGTGTCTTATTTATTGTATCGAGGGCTCAGCACTTACTTGTACAGGTACGTGTTCGATATCTAAGCCAGCCAACCAATTACCTGCTTATTATTATTGTTTGCATTTATACTTTTAAAGAACTAAACGGCAGAATCAGGCGCTTTTTTGTAGGCAATCCGAGTGTAGGCTAGTCTTCTGATTTCCCTCTGATAATTCACCAGAATTCTGCTCTTCACGACATTTGGAAAAGTGTACCTGTGGGCCATATTAATTAAGCTTGGAATTTCTCTCCTGCCTTGGATCTTTGAGCAGTGAGAGGCTTTTAACTAAAAAGGCAATAACTGGAAATGCTGACACCAGACGTAAAATGTTCGTTTAATTAAATGTTCTGTTAAATAATAGATTCGTGTGAGAATTTAAGGGATTGTGTTCACCCTCTTGGACGTTTACCCATAGAGTATTGTTAGGACAGGTTCCATCCACTCCCACCCTGAAGCTATGTCCAGTGGAGCACATATTTTCTGCATGGGGTTAGAAAGCATGGATGTTCCACTGTTCCCCAGATTCTGCTTTGATTCTGCTTTGCTTCTTATGAATCCCGTTGGAATCCGTCATGGCTGATCTCTGTAGTGGAGGGAGTGCAACAGATTATCCAAACCCCAACTGTCTGTGAAAGCAGTCGTGCACCACCTCCAGCCATTTCAAGGAGCTGCACAGCTAGCCTCAGTCAGTCATGCACCACCTCCAGCCATTTCAAGGAGCTGCACAGCTAGCCTCAGTCAATCATGCAGCACCTCCAGCCATTTCAAGGGGCTACACAGCTAGCCTCAGTCAATCATGCAGCACCTCCAGCCATTTCAAGGAGCTGCACAGCTAGCCTCAGTCAATCATGCAGCACCTCCAGCCATTTCAAGGAGCTGCACAGCTAGCCTCAGTCAATCATGCAGCACCTCCAGCCATTTCAAGGAGCTGCACAGCTAGCCTCAGTCAATCATGCAGCACCTCCAGCCATTTCAAGGGGCTACACAGCTAGCCTCAGTCAATCATGCAGCACCTCCAGCCATTTCAAGGGGCTACACAGCGCTTCCTCTTTGCGTTTCTACACTGATGACAGTAGTGGTGCTGGGATGTGCTGAATTTTGGCATAAATTATAAGGGTATATTTTTTGTAATTATCACAGGGGCACGACTTGTAGTTCACCTGCCAGTGAGATCAAGCATTAAGAAGCTAAGTCTTCAGCTCACGTCCTAACATGAACTCCCAAATGTGCTGGTCTGGTAAATATTTCTGTTGTGTGCATTTTGTGGTGATAAGCTCAAGTCATGCAAAAAGTACAGAGGCTCTCAATTTAGTATCAAAGTTTTTAAAGAAAAACAAATGAATAAATAATGATCAAATCCTCAGCCTTGACTTTTTGGATCAAATTTTAAAAGCCTGGCTTTGCATTTTTTTTTCCTTGGTCATAACAACGTGGACCCCAATGTCTGGCCATCCAGTTAATGGTAAAAGAGGATCTTTGAAGTGTTAACTCTAAGAGAATCTGAGGGGTGCACATTTGCTGAGAGTCTGTGCTGTACCAACACCTGCACCTGAATGCCTGCTCCTGAACACCTACTGAGAGAAAAAGAGGCTTCCGGCATGGATGGAACAAGCAAGCGTGTAGGTATGGTTGCTGTATGGTTCTCAGCAGACACAAGCTACTCTCCTCATTCCAAGTTTATTAGCACCCGAAAAAAAAAACTTGGTTCCACTGGGCCGTGTGCTTCATTGTTCTGCGTGCAAGTTTTTTATTCAGCTAGATTCCATTTCGCCCCGGTTTAAATCAACCGAATATATGCACATTTTCTAACGGCCGCTTTATGAAGATTAGGGTTAACCGTGGGTCAGCTCGTGGAGGCCGTCCACGACAACGTGCCAGGCGAAAAGCACGCCGCGTCCCTGCCAATGCCGGCTGCTGTAATTGGCCGGTGGAAGCGGCCGCGCCGCCAGTCTCCTTGAGAGAAGGTGCGAAGTTTGGTTGTCGTGACAAAGCCGTCGAAGCGGCGCACGCCGTCTCTGCGTTGCCTAATGCCCGGGGGGGAGCGCATTGACATTCGCCAAAAGCCTGATGTCGAAGTGAGCAGACAGCAACCCATTTCCTCCGCTGCGTAAAAGAGGTCGCATCATTTCCTCCCGAGGCCAATTATCTCCCCCGATCTCTCCGTCGATGCGTTTCCTGTTTCTTTGACGGTTCATTCAAAAGGGCTTTTTGCGTTATGAGAAAAATGGGAAAATGAACGAACGCCGAATGTTCGTCACCCCCCGCGTGGAAGTGTTCGCGCTCCTCTGGAGAGCGCAGAATACTCTTTCACAAAACGCTGTGGAGCCATTGCTGCATAAGAGGACGGGTTCGATCACTCGGATGACTGCGGTCACCCCTCGCGTTCTCTGCTTTCCTCGGGAGTCATTTCAAACTGCCGCTCGCCTGTAATTAAACCCGGCTTGTATCAGGAGCCGGCGTGATGCGTGTGAAATTTACTGCGGATTCATGTTTTTCTCTGTTGGTGGAGGGGCATTTTTTTCTAAAGAAAATTAGTTTTGTGTATGAATGTGACAATGGGACAAGCATTCTCAATATGACTGTGGTGGGGGGGGGGGTGTAATTGAGCAATGGGAAAAGCTTGCTGCAGTCTTTCGTGGAAAATCACTGAGCCAAACCTTGAGGTTGAGGGGGGGGGGGGGGGGAGCGGGATGGAGGGGGGAGCGGGATGGGGGGGTACCGTTCCCATTGAGAGCCTCAGAGACATGTGAACAGCGAGTGACCGGCGTGTGGCTCCCGGCCGGTCGGTCATGGGCCGAAGGCGCAGTTTGGGAGGCGGGGATGTAAACACCCTCGACCGCCGCCCGCGACCGGGGAGGCCGAGACGGACGGCAGGAGTCGGAGGAGAGAGAGAGAGAGAGAGAGAGAGAGAGAGATATCTCTGGGCAAAGCTCCTTCTCCAGGAGACCCATTCGAGGGGCGGCGTCTGATTGGCTGCCCGCGCCTCCCCCCTCCCCCTCCCTCCTCCCTCCTCCCGCTGTAGTAGAGCGAGGCTCCTGAGAGAGGGAGAGGAGGAGAGAGTCAGAGCGCTCCGAGACCCCGCTCAGACAGCCTCGCGCACGGCTCCCAGAGACTCCCCGCGCGTTACCGCCCAAACCCGAGGGGGCCACTCGCACACCCGCGCTCGCGTCGGACGCTCGGACGGTCGGACGCTCGGAGACCCTTGCGAGACTCGGCGGGAGACCATGGGCAGGCAGGGGCACGACGCGGCGGCGGCGGCGGCCGCTCCGGGGGCGCGCATACAGCGCTCTCAGAGCCGCATCAGCCTGTCGGCGTCCTTCGAGGCGCTGGCCGTCTACTTCCCCTGCATGAACTCCTTCGACGAGGAGGACGGAGGTAAGGACCCCCCGCCGCCTTCCCCACCCCCACCCCCCACCCTTCCTCCCTCGGTGAGGACACGGGTGCGGGGGGTGCTGGGTCATCGGTCCGTCGGTTGAAGCTGAAGCGTATAGCGGGGTTTTGCCTTGTGAGGATCCTGCATTATGCATTCAGCTCCTCAGCGCAGGTGAGCTGGCCTGGAGTTGGAGAGGCCTGCTCATTGTCAATGCAGCTCCCCCACGCCTGCTTTTCACATGAAAGGTTGATTATCTTGAGCAGGGGCGTCCGATCTTATCTCGAAAGGGCCGGTGTGGGCGTAGGGTATTGTTTAGCCCGACACCGTGACCTGATTCAACTGGGTAACTAATCATGGTCTTCAAGAAAGACTTTGATATGTAGAATCAGGTGTCTTAAGTGTGCCTGGCTCATACAAAAACCTGCACCCACACCAGCCCATCGGATACCCCTGCTCTAAAAGTGGCTTTTTCACAGGCAGGGATGCATGTGCAGGGGGTGACTGGCTTGTAGTGCAGGATATCTTGCGATTTTGACTTCGCTGCGACACATGCAGAAAGGTGAATGGAGGTTCTGTTCTCAGCTCAGCTCTCTCTCTCTCTGACGTGGGGAGCGGTGGCTGGCTGCGAGCAAGCGTCTCGCTCTGCACAGCCTTCTCAATGTGCGCTCCAATGCTTAGGTGTGCAGGGGGGAGGGGGGGTCTTATTCTGCAAATTCCCCAGGTGGATCGATTAGCACAGAGTCCCTCTGGAGACCCCTCAGCCTGCAGCGACTGCAGGAAACAGAATCAAGTCCTCAGCTTGCGCTGCTAGGGTTCTTTCACTGCAGGTGCAGACAAAGATGCAGCTTTACTTGCCAGAGGTACAGCTTCTTGCTTTGTTCCATCTCGCTGCTGTCAGGAAAATGGAAAGGATTGTCTTTTCTGCAGCAATCCCCCCCCCTCCCCAAAGAACGCAGTCTGTATTTGCCTTTGAATCGGTCTTAGAAGTTTGAGTGCGGCTATCAAAAAGTGCTTTCATCACCGAGTACTGGGAGTTCTGATGAAGGGAAAGCGTATCTGATCGAGCCCTGCGCTGTAACCTTCTTAAGACCCTCTATAAAAACAATGGCAGCTGCTGTAGCTGAGTGCCTTACCTGTGAGTGTGTCCACAAGAAAGCCCCTCGAATTTGATTTGATTGCATACAACAGCGGTATTATTAAAATGAGGTTTGAAACTCCTCAAAGGACAAATCAGGATCAACAGATTGTTTTTGTGTCACATTACCTGGGGGAAATGAACTATTGTAGACTGAATTTAGATTTTAGATTAGATTTTTGATAGGAATTACTTATGTTGATTTTTTTTTGGTTTCCGGTTTAACTTTTTTTTCTCAAAAATAATGTTTCTTATGGAAACATCCCACTGCAGTGTGTGTGTGGTGAGGATGGGTGGGGGGTTGAATCGGCGACACTTGCACCATAGGAGCGACTCTTATTGCCAATGCTATGAATTGGAAACGGGGCGAATGGCATTGAATTACTCAGATGCCAAGCTCATGGGTGTAAAATAGTGGGCAGGTCTTCACCAATGCTAACGGCCTCTCTCTGCTCCTCCATATAGAAGAGTGCAAGCAGCTGCAGGAACAATAGTCCCAAAGGCTCATAATTAAAGGTTAACATGCAAATTCTAGGCATAAGTCAGCCTACAAATTATACGTGTGTATGTGTGTGTATCTGTGTGAGACACATTAGTACATAGACAGAGTAGATGTAAAAATACTGCACCCGTTTTATACTAATGGAAGTAATGTAGCAGAATGACTTCAGTCAGTGTAAAATTTTACTGTAAGTAAAATTTGTCTGTGAAACTATTTCAATATCACATGAAAGTACTAGTATTAAATTCCTAAAGAATATCATTTAGGTCAAGTGGACGAATATTCATGCACTCATTTTCTCTTTGAGTGGGATATTATTTTATGATCAGCAGCTGCACTCAGACGAGCTCGAGTGAAAAAATACAGAATTGATATGAAAACATGTCATGTCATTTAAGTTAACTACCAAGCACAAGAAGAGGGATTCATTATTTTATGCTGTATCAGTCCTCTCTCGGGTTTTAAAACAGCACAGGCAGTACAGTAAAAGTAGCGTGATTTGTTAGATTTGGGAAAGGGTAGGATGGATGCTTCATCTAAAGACACATTTTCTTTGAATGTGGTTGCAGGGGATGTCTGTTACAGAAGAAGAGATGTACATACTTTTCAACTTTCAACATCATTGACTGAGATTTTTTGTCTGGAGAAGCGGTTCATCTTACATCATAGAGCTGCACTACAGTCTCATGAACCCTGACTTCATGTACTGCTCACATAGGAGTTTTCTCAGGATTTATGTTTTACTAATACAGACCAATGATTGCTTTTATTTATTTGGTATGACAGGTATAGTGTCATAGAATATTTTTCTAAATGTTTATTTTATAAATGACCCACAAGATCACTCATTGTCAGCAAAAGTGATGAAACTTTGAGAAGGACTTGAATTCAGTAAACATATATGTACTACAAAATTCCATTAAGAAAAAACACCTTTCTTAAATGACACAGTAAAAAAGGTCTGCTGTGAGTGCTTGCATTGCAGTTAGTGCAGATTAGAGATGGGTTTGTCTGCATCTTCACTATATAACTCAGGGATTGTGTTCAGTGGAGGTAATGAGAACATCGCAGATTCCTTTTCTTTAAAGAATCAATACAAGTAATAATTAGACTGTATGTTTTGAAGTGCATTCTCACAAAACAGAGCACTTCAGAATTGGTTTGCTGTTTGTTTGTGTGAAAGATTTAGATAAGGCAGAGATTTCTGTTCTGAGCAATTTGCCCTTTATTAACATTTGAACAGAGCGGTGATGTCCCTTTTTTTTTTTTTTCCTGGAATCGCTATGCAACAAAGACCTCCTGTGACCATGTTTCATTTGAAAAACCCCTGTATCGAAGGGGGAAGTCACATGTGAACCAATGCAGGAAATTCCACTGTTAAAAATTAACTTTTGTTTTGATTCCTTGTCCTAGCTATTAAATGAACAATTTTCATAAGAGTAAAAATGCAAATGTTCTGATGGAAACGATAGGTTTCCGGGTGGAGCTGTCTTATTCTGTACATGCTATACCACTGAAGCTCCAAATTGTGTTCAGTTGTCGCCATCGCAGATACAGTATAGCTATTATGTCGGTCGTATTGTTTAATCGACTGGATTGGGTGATTATACATAACAACAAATTACATAAATTTTCTCTGTAGCATCATCTTGCCTTCAGAAAGTAACTACATGTTATGTCTCCACCTATCTATACTCGTCTGCGAAGATTGGACCGTTCTAGAATCAAAGTGGGCAGATTTAATAACATGCTTCTCTCCTTTCTCGGGAAGTGGAGCTCTGATGTCCCTCTGTTTCGTGACCCGTGCGGATGTGTCACGCCCGCCGCGGCTTTCTCTGTGGCGTGGCCCGCGGGCCGCTGCGACCCCTGACTCGTACCGCGGTGGGCTAATAATGTAGCGATGCGCTGCAAAGCTAGCGTAGCATGACAGCGCTCCGCTCCGACCCGCGTGTCCTCAGAGCGCACCTGTCACATTGATTGGATTCGGCTGGCCGGAGGAGGAAGCCAGCTGTCGCCTCCGATCAGGCGACAGGGTCCTAGGCACCCTGGAGCTATGCTGATGGAAGCCCCCCCTGCAGGCTGGGCCTGCTGGTGGAACTGCTCCTGAATGTTCACTTGGTGAACAGAGTACTCTCTTGTCTTATATGACTAAAGGGTCTTAGCCAAGATTCCTCAAAATTCTCAGAATCAAGTGGTACAGGTGCTGTCAGTCTGCAAAATAATTCTTGCTTCTATTAATTTATTATGGTAATTAAATATGGGATCATTTAGAGCCTACGATGCCAAGTTTTTTTTAGCTACCTAGTTAAGAAAAAAAAAAGCGTATAATTGTGCGTATGATCTGCTTAAATTTTGTATAGGGCCAAGATGAAAATTTTCTTTTTTGGACAAAATAATGTCCCTTGCCTGTGGAACAAATGGAATTGTGTGGTCTTACCTGGAGTAAACCTCTGGTGTTTGTTATACCCCAGTTGGGAGCCTGCCGGAAGTAAAGGAGTAGCATTGTGCACTCTTCCCATGGTAAAACAATGAAAAGACCTTCAAGCGCATGTCTTGTGGTAAAAATGGCGATGGCAGTAATGGCAGTATTTAACCTCTGCCTGTACGTCTCATTGTGGAAGAACGGGAGATGGTAGGGGCATCACGTTTAACGAATCCGTGGTGAATTGAAGGGTGCTGCGCCGACTTAATTTTCCTCTGTGAAGCATTCTGGCTGTAGGAATGATGTGCTAAGCCTGACCTGCTCCTTCTCTCCTGCTCCTTCTCTCTCTCTCTCTCTCTCTCTCTCTCTCTCTCTCTCTCTCTCTCTCTCTCTCTCTCTCTCTCTCTCTCTCTCTCTCTCTCTCTCTCTCTCTCTCTCTCTCTCTCTCTCTCTCTCTCTCTCTCTCTCTCTCTCTCTCTCTCTCTCTCTCTCTCTCTCTCTCTCTCTCTCTCTCTCTCTCTCTCTCCCCCACTCTTGCAGAAGCGGGAGGAAAGAAGTTGCGGAGCACGGTCCAGAGGAGCGTGGAGACGGGGTTGGCGGTGGAGATGAGGAGCCGGATGACACGGCAGGCCAGCAGGGAATCCACCGACGGCAGCATGAACAGCTACAGCTCAGAGGGAAAGTGAGTACCTCTCTCTCTCTCTCTCTCTCTCTATCTGTCTCTCTGTCTCTCTCTCTCTCTCACACACACACACACACACACACACACCCAGCATGAACAGCTACAGCTCAGAGGGAAAGTGAGTACCTCTCTCTCTCTCTCTATCTGTCTCTCTGTCTCTCTCTCTCTCTCACACACACACACACACACACACAAACACCCAGCATGAACAGCTACAGCTCAGAGGGAAAGTAAGCACCGGCCTCAGCTGATCCCAACGAGTGAACCGTAAATGAACCATAAAACCAACCGCTTCTGCTTTACTTTGACTTTGACAAGTAAACGCGAGATTTGGACTTTTTCTTCGCAAAGGCAGTTTGACTAGTTCGTAGTGATTGCTGAACTCACCTAAACTGTGTTCGTGAAGTGATAATACTGCCGTTTGTGGTGTTGTTAGTCAAAGTTTAAGCATAAATGTTGATTGAATCCCAGCCCCAGTCTTGGTATCCCAACTGTGCATGAGAAACGTGAAGTATGCAAGTAGATATAGATGTGTTGGTCAGCCATTTTGCTGAAAAACGTCCTGAGCTGTTCGGTCTGCACAGATACAGCTTCAGGGATTTTACAGTGAGGAGTTCTTTACAGGTTCAAAATACAGAGCCATGGCCATACAAAACCGTAGCTATAACTGTTCTGTCAAAAACAGTGACAGCTTTTCTATTAAAATGTCTGAAGTTCAGAACTAATGCGTATTCCACTGGAAAAAGTCAGTGTGTTTCTAACTGAAACTATATATATTAAGCTACAAAGAATTTAGTTGGATAAATTAAACACACTCTAAGACAAGAGCCATAAAAATGCTTGGCGCTGCATGTACAGCTAAGCTTCCCTCAGTGGTTATTCCCTGGTCAGTGTCCCTGTGTCTGTGTAAACAGACAGTAACTATTGCTGTCTCCCCTCCCCACAGCCCAATCTTCCCTGGGGTGCGCCTGTCTGCCGACAGCCAGTTCAGCGACTTCCTGGATGGGCTAGGCCCCGCCCAGCTCGTTGGACGGCAGACGTTGGCCACGCCGCCTATGGGTAAGGATATCCTCATCATCATCAGCAAAAATAGGAAGATGTATCCCCAATGTTACAATGCACTGGTTTTATAGAAATATTAGGATAGGAATCGCATATTACAACGCCCTCTTTAATGATCCTCAGGTCTAAGGAGTTCCTTTAGAATTGGTTCTCCGTATGTGGAACTTACCATGTCTGCAGTATATGTAAATTAAAACATATAAACCACACTTTGTGTGTTGGGTAATGTGTTGCTCTTCCTCTGAAGATGCTCTCCAGCCTGAAAGCTGTCCAGGCTTTCACAGTGTGATGAAGAAAAGCATATTCGCGCTTCTGTATTTTCACACACTGGCTATTGCAAATACATTCAGAAGACAGCTCTGAATTTGCCAGAATATAAAGCAGTGTACAGTTTTTGTCACGGTTGCACGTACGTCTTCACATAGAGCTGAGGAAAAAAATACATAAATAAATTGTTGGTATCCAATGAAATTTTGTTTTGTTTTTAGGTGACATCCAGATCGGGATGATGGAGAAGAAAGGAGCTCTGGAGGTAGAGGTGATTCGGGCCCGAGGTCTCGTGGGGAAACACGGAAACAAGCAACTGCCAGGTGAGCTTAGTCCACCAATCACATCAGAGGAGATCAAACTCGGCCAATTGCAGCCCAGGAAAAAACAGTATATCACAACTGTTTCTGTTAGCATCATAGCCCCCTGAGACTTTAGAACAACATCACACACATTAATAATCATACATAAGTTTTGTGTAATTGAAAAGACAAATTTTCCAAATAGGAGTTTGCCCTGTTAACCTCAGCAGACTTTAGTCTTTTGGAAGCATTATGAAAATTTAGCCATTTATTTCACTAAAGTTCGCCTGAGGGATCAATATGAGCATTGCTCTTCAGAGTGCATAGGCTGATGTTGTGCGTAACACTGCTCTTCTCCCTTTTCAAAGCGCCCTACGTTAAAGTGTACCTGTTGGAGAACGGAGCCTGCATAGCCAAAAAGAAAACTAAAGTAGCACGAAAAACACTGGACCCGCTCTACCAGCAGCAGCTCCATTTTGTGGAGAGCCCAGGAGGAAAAGTTTTACAGGTACTGACCTCAAACTGATTTCTTTTTACAAACTGCTTGTAGAGAAAATACCATTGGACACGTACCAAATACATATACATTATATATATATTTATACATGTAAATATACTATTATTAACTAATAGAGTTTTATAATGTTTATATGAGTGTGTTTTATTTTACTATTTATAACCAAAATTGTACCTAACCATACAGGTATACTCTTATATTTGTTTAAGGAAAATTGATTTTAATCAGTATTGAAGACTGATTATGGCCTTTCCTGCTTTCCAACAGGTCATTGTGTGGGGAGACTATGGGCGGATGGACCATAAATCATTTATGGGTGCAGTTCAGATACTTTTAGATGACCTTGACCTGTCCAACATGGTGATTGGCTGGTATAAGCTCTTCCCCCCGTCCTCTTTGGTGGACCCTACCTTGGCACCTTTGACTAGAAGAGCTTCCCAATCCTCATTGGACAGTTCCTCTGGACCTTGCCCTCGTTCGTAGCAGCATGGGGGTAATGATAGCATTGTCGTAGCAACCAGTGTTGGAGGTAACAAGTCTCGACAGGTCACAGGCCACGCCCCCGGCTACACTGCATGCTTAATGTTGTGTCTTCTGAGCCCGTACCTGGGGATGCAAAACGTGGTCCTGTCTTTTCAGCAAATGTCGCACACATTGTGCGTGTAGAGCGCCCCCTACAGGGGAGAAACCAGTCAGCGGTAGCTGGACCGAACTTTGAAGCACGAGGAATTCAGAAACGCTAGGTTTTCATCCAATTCGAAGCCATGAGGGTGTGTGTGAAAGTGCGGGAGAGGGCTGGTGGGGGGCGGGGGGCGGGGGGGAGGTGAGAACCAGTTACTGAGTTCAATAGAGGAGCTTTTTTAAGAAAAAATAATCACTATTTACGTTGGTTCGTTATTTTCTTTTCTTTTGTGGTCGATGTACTCGTACTGAAAGGGGTAGTAGTGGGCAATGTTCCTAGCCCGTTGCTCGGCTACGCCACGCCAACAAACCTAGCTGTGGAAACAGAGCTGCTGTGTGAGAACGATTACAGTGGGCAAGGGGCGCCTGTGAAGACGTGACGGAAGATCGAGGTCCAGATGCCCCTCCCCTCCTGCCCGTCCCCAACTTCCTGGTTATCCCTAGATATGCATATGTGCTCAGAGCTAAAGCAGGTCTTGAAAGACTTTTTTTTCCTTTTTTTAAAAGAGAGTTTTAAAAAAAATGGCAATACAGACGTGGCTCCATCAATGCTCCAGAATACTAACACTTCAGAGCCCACAATAAGATGAACTTTTTGTGATCAAATATAATTATTTCTCTGTTGATATATTGTATGAAATTTAAAAGAAGAATTTTTTTGCATGGACACAAATTTAGCTGAATTTCAACAAAAAAAAAATTAAAGATTATTTTCTTGAGGCTGCAACTTGCAAAAAAGAGATGAAAAAACAGATCAGCCATTTTTGACAATTTATATTATTTTTAAAGATAAATTTCACTAGTGCATGGTTTTTGAGGGGAGTGAATGCAAAAGCGTGATTAAAAACACCATGTTTATCGTCCTTTAGACCATTCATGAGTCTGTATTTTTACAGACGTTCAGTTAAAGAAAGCTAAAAGAAACTTTCTAGCTTATTAAAGAAAAAAAGACCTATTTATGTGACAAAGAAAGATTAAAATAAATGTAAAGTATTTATGTCATTGTAAAGGCCCAGGCCTTATAAAGATAAACATTATGTGCAAATTGTACACTTCTCTCTTTCTCCCTTTTCCCAGGGTGATTATTGTACTATCCATTGCTACCATTGTCAGATTCCCTGAGTATGTCCCGATTTTCCAGGACTGTAGATTATCTTACGGTTCTGTACTGTTTAAGTCTCTATTTATTTTGGATTTGATTTGTTTAACAAGCATGTTGAAAAGGGGTATTTGCAACATGGCTTGGGCACACCTTACAGAAACTCAGCATGTTTTGATAAAGAAGATATTTGGAATTTTTGCAGTTTCTTGTACAGTGCATGTAAACTAAGTTACTTTTCTCCCTCACCTTGAACTTAATCCCACAGCAAAATGGCTACCAGTCTTTCGTGGCCAACCGTTAAAAGGTTTAACGAAACATTCCACCTCCTGGTAACATATTTTCTTTCGGATTTTTAAAAGAGAATGAAAGGCAAAAACATTTTATATATAATGGAATAATTAAAAATTAAAAATAATTATGGTTGCAAGTATATTTTATTTTAATATTGTCACTTAAAAAAAAGTTACACAAGCAAAAAGATCCCATGAATTGGTTCTACTAGAGGAATTTCACCAGAGCAAGTGATAGTAAAGGGTACTGCAGTAGGCACTATTTGTCAAGTTTGACTGAGTAACAAGGTATGTGATGATGGGAAATTGCCACACAATATGAATTTTTAGTTGTTTCTTGTTTTGGAAAAAAAAAATGAAATTAATTAAATATATTTTTGTTAGTTTACTTACAAGCCAAGACCAATTTATTTTATTTTAATTTTTATTTTTTTAGTAATTATGAGTGCTTTTCACACAGATGGAGAAGCATATGAATCAAAGGTTATTAAAAAACACTTGAATGATAATACACCGAGACATTATTCTTCTTCCTGGAAAAACATCATTCTTGTAGGACTTATCATTCGTTTCTGTAACAAGCTATGTATTTTGTTTCGCATTGTATATAGCAGCTGTTCCAGTTCTTTGATCTAGCATATAAATAAGCAGTCTTGAAAATGAGGATATTTAGGAAGTGGAATAATGCCTCTAATGATTACTGACAGGTGTTATTTACCCTTTTGAATGCCTTTTTTTCTGTTGCAATGTGTTCATGCCGAGGCTATGTCTTGGCAAAGTATGGTTGAGTACAGAGATTTATGTAAGTTATTTTTCAAATTAAAAATAAAAAAACTGGATATAACACAGACATGGAGTACCAGCAACCAATGCAAATGAATGCTGTTGCACTGTCCTTTAGTTGCTTTTGTTTGAATTATGCATTATATCTTTCTTCCATACACATCTTGTGCTCTTAGTACATCTTAGTTATGTATGCATGTGTGTGCGTGAATGGGTGTGTGTGCGTTTGTGTGTGTGTGTGTGTTTCATATACACATAATATGAAAAGATTTGACTGTATAAAATCTGTGGATAGATAACATGCAGCATCAGACAAAAAAGCATACATATATTTGTCCATGCCTGCAATTCTATAATGTAGTCATGTGTAAAAAACCCTTGACTTCTGTCATGACTTCAGCTGTCCTGTACAAAATTGGTGAATGAAAAATTTAATTTGAAAAGTAATTATGACAATGGTACTTAGCACTGATAATAGAAGATGGAGTCTTTTCTCAAAATGTAGGTAATGCTATTTGCTAATGATATTATCTTAAACGTGCTTAGGCTAAAGGACCCTGTACTTAGGGTTCATCTGTAGTATGTGTACTGGACAGCTGTCAAAGTTCCATTTGTTTTCATTTCATCAGTCATATCAATATCTGCCTTTCTCCATCGATGTGCTATGTGTGTGTCATACTTTCGATACTCGACTGAACTGAAAATGCAGAAACTGAGGCGAACACCTACAGACTGCTTCTGCTGATTGGTGCTTTCCAGAACAGGTAAAGTTATGAGGACCTATACGATTTACAGTTGGTAACCCATCTACCTCAATGTTGCAAGCCTTAACGTTGCCGTAACACAAACAGACAAATACTGCTTTGGATTTTGATAAGCTGCAATGAATTGTAAACATCTTCGCTTTTAAATGCAGGTCTGGATATAAGAAAAATATGGGTTCATTTTTAAGTGTTTAATGTAGATGAAATTTCATTCTAAAACAATTACAACAGCAGGTAAAATCCAATGAAGACAAAGGTAAACAGAATATTCAATGAAATCCATATTTATTATACTTCCCTTTAAATTAGACAGGAAATAAATATAGTTTAGTTCAGTTAATGCATCTTTAGTTCCATCAAATAACACATACCAAAGTGATGTAGAACTGTGTTTTACGGCTATGTCGAACTCTGAAATGGACTTAACCACATCACTATCGTTTGTCTTGCCCTTGTGTTTAGTCATTGCTTTATCAGTTATTGGTACACACATTTGCAAATGTCTGTGTAGTTCTTAGGAAGCAGTTGAGTCTTACAAAGAACCGTTTGTAGAAAGTTTACTTTTTTTTTACTCCCTTCTAGACACTTCCTATTTATTAACTGCGGCCACAGCTCTTTAGCTCTGTCTGTCAGTCGGTCAGTTGGTTGGTCGGTTGGTCCACAAAAGTGTCCCACCCCGTAGCGGCCACAGTTTTCCGCCCCAGGAGGCTGAAATTTGGCATGGACGTTAGTCATGACCGAAGGTAGAGCTGAGTAGCTTTCAGGCCGATTGACCAAGAGGGGGCGTGCCGATGAACGTGGCCTATCACAAAAAGGCGCATAACTCCCGAATGGATTCACAGATTTGCACAAGATTTTGTGGAATGGTTGGTCATGAGCCAAAGAAGAGGTCGCGTGCTTGTGTGAGGGTGTGTACGTGGATGCATGCACACATGGATGCATGCGCGTGTGCAGTCGCAGCTATTGCGGATTCGCGATTTAAGTGGAGGGGGAACATCTACATCATCAAAAGTATCCTGTCTGATGGTGCTTTACTATTCTTATGACAGGCAATAACCAGGCAAGCAGTCTTGGTTAGTTGAAGCTAACCAACCTGGAGTTAGCACCGAGAGGCACGAGGACGAGCAGGCGAGGAAATCAACGTTTGCCATTAATTATGACACGTTTACTGTTGGTTTTATTCATCACAGTTTGGGCAGTTCAACTATCTTGAACTGAACTCCCTAAACTGTGGCTTGCCAAACTAATAACTCACCAAATTGTATTTTTGAATAAAACAGAGGCACTTGTTACTAACAAGTCAACGTTATGGACAAATGGTGCTTGAATCCAGGCTATTCAGTGTATTGAATGACACTGTTTTGCAAGAGCATAACAAAAATATACAGTGAATATACTGGGGTTATCAAAAGGTATAGAACCTTTCAAGAAAATCCAGAACATTTGGTATTTTTCAAATACAAAAAGGCCAGTCCCTACTTTGCATACATCAGATATGCTCTAAAAATAACTATGAGCATGTAAAGACTGCCACAATAACAGGTGGTCAGAATTTTATTCTGAGGAAAACTTCATTTCTGAATATCAACATAGGAACACAGTGTCAGTGTACATTCTTTGAGGATACCCCAGCCATACTTTTCAGGGTTTCCCATGGAAATGACTGCAGACCCATTCATTACAAACATTGACATATAAACACATTGAGTTCAGATGTAACTTCACACTAGTGATGTGTCGTTCGTGAATGATTCATTCTTTTTGAATGAATTATACTGACTCATCTCCATGTAAAGATTTATTCATTTGGCTCAGCTCTCAGTAAATTGCAAACTTACGATTCATTGAAGCTGCAGCTACTCCTATTAAACAATTTTCACCATTGGGCTGTTCACCAGTAATTAGCCAGTGACAGCATTGATCCGCTTGATTGTACGTCGCTCTGGATAAGAGCGTCTGCCAAATGCCTGTAATGTAATGTAATGTAATGTAATGCTTGAGCAGAGTGTGCTCTCTGAGCCCCTCCCGTCTGTGTGATCAAAAGTAACAGTCCCTGAACTGAAAGAAGTGGAAAAGTTGAAGAACAAATATGCGAAGGAACCAGATCCGCAATGAGCTAGCTACAACTTCATTAGAAGTTGTTCCACACAGCTAAATATTGTGCTCTTTTAATAAAATAGCCGATAGGTTATATTGTTATAATCAATCCTTTGTTGGTTGCGAACGATTTTGTAACTTGTGTCACCTAACTTCAGCACCTTTGATTTTTAAATGCAGGCTAAAATGTACTTGAAAAAGTAGCACACTGAGAGACTCACAGTGTGTATAGCATAGGCCTACTAATGCCTTGTGTGCAGAGATGGACAGTATTTCTGTTACTTGTAGGCTATTTGAAATACGTATTTCAATTACTTTTGAGTATTTTGTAATTTGTATTTGACAGGGCTGAAAAAAATCAAATGTAATTTGTATCAATATACTTTAGAGTGGAGTAAAATACTTTCTCCATGATTCATGAAAAAAAAATCATGTAAATACCCCAGCTGCTCGTCCAGGCTACGGTGACCTCTCGCCTTGATTACTGCAACTCTCTCCTTGCAAACCTGCCAGCTTGTGCCATACAGCCACTACAGATGATTCAGAATGCCGCTGCCCGGCTCATCTACAACCTCCCCAAATTCTCCCACGTCACTCCTCTGCTGCGATCACTTCACTGGCTACCGGTCGCTGCCAGGATCCGATTCAAAGCCCTGACCCTTGCCTACACTGCCGCCAACAGGACAGCCCCCATCTACTTGCAGGACATGACTCAATTCTATGTGCCTGCTCGACCACTCCGCTCTGCAGCAGCAGGGCGTCTTGTAACCCCTCCCACCCGCCCAAAGGGATCACAGAGCTTCTCCACCCTAGCTCCCCAGTGGTGGAACGAACTCCCCGTCCCTGTCCGAACCTCCCCCTCGCTATCCATCTTCCGCCGTGGCCTGAAGACTCATCTCTTCAGACTATACCTAGAATAACCACCACCATGCTGTGTATATATATATTAAAAAAAAAAAAAAAAAACCCTTTTTCCTGTCACTTGTTACATGTTGCCCCATCCCTGCACTTCTTGGTAAATTGTATTTGTCCTAATACTCTAGCTTAATCTTCTGCCTAGTTTGGCTTTGCAGATGTTAGACCAGGATAGTGTTCATTGTTCTCGGCTAGAAATAGCTGTACAAAATAAGTAATTGTACCTTACTGAACCCGTGTTCAGCAGTTGTCTACGATCATGAAAATGCACTTCTTGTACGTCGCTTTGGATAAAAGCGTCTGCCAAATGAATGTAATGTACCCACCCCCCAAGCAAGCCAGCACATGCTTCCTCCTGCCTAAACCAATGCAGTGGACTGTCCGTCAAGGTTAACATTTTATCTGAACTGCAATAACTATATAAAATATATCTTACTTTTTAGAATGTACACATGTTGAAAGCCATAGGTAAAGGCTAAAGATAAAAACAGTCGATACCTGTGTGGCTAAAGAAGTGAGTGAGCCAGCTAGCTATCTAGCTAGCTAGGATACTGGCAGCAGCTGAGCTGTCTGTGGGAGGGCAAGACAATGTAAACAAACTTGTCACGGCAGACAGAGGGTTGGGTGAGCAGTATAAACTGTAGCTGTGTTATGATCCACATTTTGCAATAAAAATAAATTATGCAGTCCTTTGAGCAAAGCAGAGTTCGTGAATTTTGTGTAGATACATTTTGCTGATTGTGGCACGAATGAGCTGTACTTTTTTTGGGTGCACCTAAATTATGTGCTGGTGCAAATGAAAAAGTTAGGTGCACCAGTGCCACCAATATAAAAAGCTGAGTCAATATAATTATAATGTAACAATACTTGTTCTTGAGTACCGTTTTTGTTTACCACCACTGGTGATTTGTTCCTTTTTACTCACAGGTTTTATACTGTGCATGTTTGATTGCTGAATGACAGAAGATCAATTAAAAAATGAAGCAAGCAGTTGGTAAAAAAAGCTCTGTTGAAGCATTTAATCCAAGTATTTGAACACAGCTTCTTGTTATTTCTAGTGCTTTCTTCATTTAAAGCCCAAGAAGAAAGGTTGAACAGTAAAGTTAAATCTGTCTGGCATTTTGGGGATATACTGTGTGAAAATGGTGTGAGTGCACGCGTGGATATGTGTGCAAGTGTTTATACCTGGGTAAAATATGTACATACACAGTACAGGCATATGCATATACAGTAGCATTATACTTCCTGTTCTTCCTTCCTGTATGGTTCAAACTCTCACCAGAGCCTTGCATACATTATAAAAATCTGAACGTTCTGCCATTTTTAGCAAATTCAGAATCCCCAATGTTACAAATGTATTTTCCTGTATTTTGAAAATACAAAATCCATGTATTGTATCTTGATACATTTTCTGGCTCCAGTATTTTGTATTTTATTTTGATACATTTAGTTGAGGGGTATTTTGTATTTTGTAGCAAGATACATTTTGATGTATCTTCGCCCATCTCTGCTTGTGTGAGCAGAAGCGAGCAAACAGAAAGAGGAAATGCTAGATGTTCGGTGAAAAAAGTGTTTAGATTTGTGAACAATAATGTCACATTAATGTATATAATGACATTTAAGGACAACTTTGATGACAACTTGAACTTTTTAAACAGTGATATGAGAGCATATTCTCCTCATTTGGTAAGAAATAAATTAGCATATGGGGTATTTAAACAAACAAAACTCTAAACAAAACCCAATGGATGCAGCCTAGCAGGCTATATTATTTCACTTGTCCTTTTAATTATATAATGCGAACAGATTTTAATCAATTCAATTATGTTGGACATAACTGCAAGTCTTTATGTCAGCAACAACAAATCAAGAAAAATAGAAATATATGAATATAAAATATGGATCAAATCAGAGTTTAAAATATAATGAAGCCTATTGTAGCCTATGTTAGCCTATTGTAAGATCAACAAATGTATAATAATAATAATAATAATAATAATAATAATAATAATATGAATACAGAATAATTTAAATAAATACAAAAATAGCAAAATGAACAAAATTAAAATACAAAACCCCTCTGGGACTTCAGTTGGTTACACTAACAAATATAGACTATATAGCCTATACATTTTACATACTAAGTAATGAAGACCAGCCAACTTTTTATGCAACCATGCATAGTCGAGACCTCATCAGTCATCGCCACCGCTAGACTTTCATTCAAGTTTCATACTGTAGCTACCAGTTACCGCCATCTACTTTCCCTGAGTCCTAGCCAGCACAGCAAGATTAAGACCAATATTGCGGAATCAATGTTGTTACAGTAGCTAAACATGTTCAAGTGTTATAGTTGTAAACTGTGCTTGGTAGTAGCTTCTGTGTAGATAGTTATCAAACTAAGAGTGAATTCACACCATGTGAGAGTTGGCTGTGTGTGTGCATTGACTGGAGCTGTTAACCTCGCCAGTTATAGAGCGCACGTTCTTTTAAAGAAGAAGCTTGATCTAGTAGTATCTAGGCAGGATGAAAAAATATGGTTTCTCCGAACTGTTATGCTTCATTGTTGTGAGAACTTATGTTTTGCCAGGAGCCACAAGTGTATAATTTCAGCTAGAGCCAGAGAAGGAGGACTAAAAAGTGAATACTATATTTGTCAAGTGTGTGTTTTATTAATGGTCAAGTATGTGAAAATAACTTGACTCAAAAACTCTAAATTTTGATACATTTTGATGTACTGACTCGACTGTACTGATTCATTTTAAAGAATCAAACTTCCCAACACTACTTCACACAACCACACAATGCATTGGGATATGACTAGTTTCTGTAAAATATATTGGTGAGTGTGAGTGTTGTAGTAATTTGACATCATTTTGATATCAATAATTTGGTAAGCAGACAGATTTTTAGGAAATGGTGCTTTTTACAGATGTGTAGAGTTTGTACAGAGCTGTGAAAGTATCTGCACTCTTCTGATTTCCTATATTATTGCATATTTGTCACACTGAATAGTTTCAAAGTTTTAAAAAAAATGTGATATTGGACATGGGGAACATCCAAGCATCCAAGTAATTTCCCCCTGAAACTTAATAACTGGTTGCAGCAATCACAACCAGACACTTCTTATAATTTCATATCACATCACTATAATTTGACGTATTTCACGTCACTGTGCAAGAATTTAGCCCATTCTTCGCAGAACTGCGTTAATTCAGACAAAGTGGAAGTTTTTCGAACATAACAACTGCTCATTGCAGGTCCTGCCACAGCTTCCCCATTGGCTTCAAGTTAGGACTTTGACTAGGTCACTGCAAAACCTTTATTTTGTTTCTTTCTGGTACAAAGCAGAATTCATGGTTCCTTCAATAATGGCAAGTCATCCAGTTCCTGAGTCAGCAAAGAATCCACACACCACCACACAACCACCATCATGTTTAACTGTTGGTTTGATGTTTGTTACTGTGAAATTCTGTATTTGCTTTTGCCAGACATAATGAGACCTGTGTCATCCAAAAAAATTCCACTTTGGACTCATCTGTCCATAGAATATTTTCCCAATAGGTTTCTGGATCATCCAGGTACTTTCTTGTAAATGTGAGACGATTGATGTTTCTCTTGGTTAGCAGTGGTTCCTGCCTTTGTTCTCCGCCATGAATCCCATTTTTGGCCAGACTCATTCTTATTGTGAACACTGACCTTAGCTGAGGGACGGGAGGCCTGAAATTCTCCGGATGTTCTTCTGGGATCTTTTGTGACTTCCTGAATGGTTTGTCACTACGCTCTTGGAGAAATTTTGGCAGGCCAGCTACTCCTGGAAAGATTCACCACTGTTCCAAGTGATGTTCGCCATTTGGAGATAATGGCTCTCGCTGTGGTTCTGATGATAAGTTTCTATATGAGTGAGATTTAAATTCAACAGGGCTGGCTGCAATCAAGTCTGGCTGTGTTCAATCAGCTAAATCTAATTATCAATTACATTACATGGTTTTTTTACATATACATGATATACGTGTTTGGTTTTTTGATTAAATAAATGAAATTATTATTTAAAAATATGTGTTTTGTGTCACTCTGTTTCCCTTTGTCTGGTGTTACATTTTGTCTGATGATCTGAAGCCTTTTAGTGTGACAAATATGCAATAGAGGAAATCAAAAAAGGCAAATACTTTTTCACAGCACCGTAACTTCCCCCTTTTTACACTGAAAACCATAAACAATGGATTCATTGCATGCAAACAATTTACCGCAGTATGTTTAGAGTTTTTTTTTTTTGGTGTGTTCAGATAACTGAGGGAAGAGGAATGGAATGGAGACCATTGCAAACATTTTCATGTCTTTGGTCAATAAAGTAAGCATTTTAAGAGCGCAGATGACAATACTTAAAGTGTTCTGAAACTTTAGATTGTGGGTTGTTTTGGACTAGATGGCGTATTCTACTAAACCACTCAGTTTGTAATGCACCCAACTGTCTGGTTTCCATTTTATTTCCTATGTGCAGTATGGAGATGAAGAAACAGTTTGAGACAAATTTGTGTAATTATAAAGGTTCATGGGAATGCATTATGTGAACATAGGCCTTCTGAATTTTAATTGTACTGGGGCTGTGGCTGTTCTAGAATCTGTAACAGCCATATAATACTAATGGCTATAAGGAAGTTTGAGGTCAGAACTGGATCAAATAATTATTTTTAAAAAAATTATATTATTCAGATATTGCAGTCATAGTATTTAAATTATGCAAAAGCCGTATGTCCGGAAGTGGCTGAGGACCAAATTTTGGAAGGTTTTTTCTTTTGGGCCATTAACTTAAAACTATTTTGGAATCAGCAGACTTTTCTGTGCCAAGAAGAGATTGATGTGCACAATTCATGTGACTTTACAGTACTACTAAACAAACACTCACCCCTTAAATTAACATAGAATGTCCATGCAGTTCATGCTTGACCCTTTTTTTCAAATGGTACTGCCTGCAGACACCAAAGCCGTTACTGTGAGTTACAATTTGTCCCTGCGAATGGGCTTTCCTTTGGCAATGGATCTGGATGTACACTTTTGTTTACATTACTTTTAAGCAGTTCTTTCACTACTGCTGTTCTAATTTATGAAATTGCCATCACATGACACTTTCAAAATGGATATTAGGTTTCCAGTCACTAGAAGAAAGCAAGAAGTAAACAAAAACCAGTGAGTAGTTTTCAAAGAAAACAAATACCTTTTCTGAAAGAATTGAGTTGGTTAATAGTTAAAAAAATATTTTGAGGTAATTAGTCGATAAATACCTTGGGGGTGTCAGGGAAAAAGTGTGTGCATCAGGCTCATTGTGGTGCATAGGATATGACTACAAGGCTGACTACTAAATGTGTGTGACTTTGAGGAAGTTTTGTGGTTTTTCAGCCATGAGAAGAAAAAGAACGAGACACAAGTTGTTCTCTAATGAAAAAGGACACGAAGAGTGTGTCAGGTATTTGAATAATATACTTTAATTTGAATTTAGCAAATGTATGTATGCATGTATGTATGTATTAATGTATGTATGAAGGTATGTATGTTTGTATGCATGTATGTAATGTTAAAAATAATTAATTATGACTCATCATTGTCAGCTAGCAAAACTATTTTCAAACGCTGTGAGTACTTTTTCATATGTGCATTTCATATGTGCATTTCACTTCACTCTTTTATAAAAGATGGAACCGTTAAAACAACTTTACCAAGGGAGCTAGGCTCAGAAAACCTGGTGACACTGCACTAGTATTACAACATATTCCTTTCAAAACTGACTGATAATGCGTTACATGGTGCAAATGAAAATGTTTTCATTGATGTAATACTGTACTGACTGATTTTACTGAACTTCAGCTAATTTATTATTATTAATAATTATTCAGCAACAGTATGGATACTAATAAGAGGAATAATCATTTATTATTATTGTTATTGTTACATTTGTAAAGGATTATTAACTTTATTTATAAATATTTTATCTGTAGATGCTTCAATAGCTTTCCATGTAATAGAAATAACTTTTGAATATAACGTTTAAACTGAAAGCACAGAAGAGACTACGTGAAAATGAAGCTGAATCTTAAATAATTGAACTGTGTATAGCCTTCCATATATGTGTTAGTCATATCTTCATAGACCTATAACCTGCTATACCCCTAGTTACATATAGCATTGTCAAGAAAATACAAAAGGAAATGCACTGAGATAAAATTATATTTTGTTATGGGTTCTAGAGGAAGCATAGGAAATCTGCAGTCACGATGCTTTATGTTGTACTGCCCCAAGAGTGGTTTCATATCTTCATAATTGTACAATTTTATGATTAGTATAGTTAGATGTCATGCCTTATTCAGAAAACATAGAGCATAAAGTGAACACCCAGAGGAAAAAATCTTTTGCTCAGGATAGTCTTTTCTTTAACTCTTGAAAAAGTAGTAAGATCTCAATTGTACATCTTTTTGAGATCACTTCAATCTGAATTGTTGCTCCTAAAACCCCCTTAGGAGAACAGATGAGATAATGAGAGGATGGATTTGAGACTTCAGTAAGACAAATGGATATTGAATTGAGATGTGGTTGTTTCTCATGAGGTCACTATGAGAAAACGGAGATATATTTAGCCGCGTTTCCACCGCAGGAACTATACCCCGGAACTAGGAACCTTTTGAGGAACTCAGTGCGTTTCCACCGCAGGAACTAGGGTCTAAATTTAGTTCTGGGGGCTTTGTTTTACCCCCCAAAACGTTCCTGCTCGGGGGGTAGTACTTTCCGAAAGTACAGGAACCTTTTGGGTGGAGCTTGCAGCGCTGAACATTTCTGATTGGTCGAGTACTCGTAGCATTTGTGTTGTATTTATTTTCCGCCATTACCCGCCATGTTTGAAAATATGCAGCGGCAAACCAATTTATTTTCATAATAACTTCAAATCAAACTTGTATGTTATGCGGCGCAGTAGCCTACTTTTGGTTATAGCCTGTCAACGTCTTGGAATTATAACGTGTGCTCTTCTGTTCTTTTCTTGCTTTAGTATTCGTTTTATAAAATGCTAAGCATTCGTGCTGGGACAGCATATTACGTAGGCTACCAAAACATTCAAACGGATTAATTCGGTTGCTGAATATTTTCTTCCGGATTTTCTCTCTGTTCTGTTAGCCCGTTGTAATTGACTCAAAACGTTTGATACAGTTATGTGAGGTATGCGGTAGTTCTGCGTAATTAACATTGGTGATACAGTACAAGCAAACTGGAAATCACCTTCCGCACTTTTTATCCGGGTAAAATAACAGGTTAATTCTAGTAATCTTCCCTTTAGCTTTTTCAGACTGCCGTAATTTTACTCAATTTTACTGCCATTTTTCAATTCCACGAAAAGACCAGGAAGACTATGGACTCATTTATGGTGCATGGTTCGCATCTGGAGGGCACACTTCGCTGCTCGGCTAGCAGTAACTTCGAAGGAAAGCAAACGGTGGCTGTACCACTACTAATTTACATTTTCACGCAAGTCCGAGTTTTCGTTCTATTCTTGTCATTTTGCGATTAGCCTATATGGAATTGACGACGAGAAAGTAATAAAACAGCAAATTGTTTACAACGTGTGCATGTTTTCTGCTGTTAATGAATGTGTTTGAGAGGATATATGAAAATCAATAAATACAAAAGTAACCATATATAGTCATTGTTGGTAACCCGTTGTATATAAGTGGAATAAACCCCTCCGGGCTGTCCCGGTTATTAGAAAATAATGTAGGCTACTTCGGTGGTAGTATGGCGTTACAGAAGAAATCATATGACAGATGGACCGACGACAACGTCAGTGGGCTAATTTGCCTAATCTTCGCGGTACTTTAGACCCCGGTGGAAACGCAGACAACCATTGGCTGAAGGAACCTTTTAGTTCCTGGTAAAGTAGTTCCTGGGACTGAAAGTTCCGGGTAATTTTGGTGGAAACGCGGCTTTTGAGAAGAATCATGAGATCCTAGGAGTCATAGCTGAGTTTTCTTTGAGCTCTTTCTCCGATCTCATGGTCCCATGTTCAGGAGACCTAAATTAGACTTATTTAAGATCATTTAGCGAGCTCTTGTTTTGATCAGAGTAAGACATAAACGAGATTATATGTGGCTGTTTCTCCTGAGTTGAATTTGAGAAGTAGGAGAAAAAGCCTTTGGTCTCACCTTAGTATTAAATATAGCTCATTTGTGTCTAGGAGAAATGAAAGAAACAACTATGAGATCTCTTCTTGGATTTTGCTTTCTTATGGGCATGCAGCTTGGATTTTTTTTTACATCTTATTTGTAATGTAACATCTACACAAAATGTATCGCCATCCTCTTGGTGTGTAGGCAGATCTTAGTTCATATTACTGCTTTTATTTAAAGATCATTCATGCTAAAATTCCCCATGCAGCTGGTCAAGCGCTATCATTAACTCATACATCTTAAAAAAGCCATCTTAATCAAAAAATAATGAAAGCACTTTCAGACTGTATTCTTATGAGCCAAGATCTGTTCAGAAGTGCAGAGCAATGTGAATGTGAGAGAGAGAGACAGTCAATATTCCAACCCAGCATGAGTGAGTGTCTTTGGTCCTAAACCTGATACAAGCAGGCTATAGCCTAACTGACAGCAGGTGGGTCTTCGCATAATTATCAGTTATAATTAGCAATAATACCTAACGTAATTAACTGATATCATTATATGCAAAACATTCATGTGTCCATGCAGAAATTCCTATTCAAGCCCAAGGGAAGGATTAATAAAAGAAGTGTTTGTTTGATAATTATGACTGTTTAGGCTCAAACTCAAATGGTAACAATGTTGTGATTTTCCTACAATGTAACTTTCCCACCCACATACAACACAAAAATGTCAAAATCTCACAATAAACAGAATTCAGAAAAAAATAAAAGAGAGTCCCCCCTCCCCCTAGTCAGTCATATTACTAGCTTTGCATGTCGTAATATCACTGACTCAGCAGTGGTGTATGCGTTTTCTGTCTTAGCCAGTCTTAGCAGCTCAATAGCTAACCTCAAGCCCTTTCTCAGACACTGTTGCACACCCTCTTTTCCATTGGCACCTATTTTTTTTTCTTCAAATGAATCAAATAATCTTGGTCCACATTAGCAAACAAGGGGTGCACAGGAATGTTAGTGAGGTGGTGCTTAAGTTTTCTCGTCCAATATATTTAATTGACACGTGTTTTCTACTGAAAAATAAGTTGTGGAAAAAAGAACTCGCGAAATGAATATCAAGCCTTCATGGTGTATCTATTTTATTGTTCCTTTAATTTTACAGGTTTGGTGCTTCAAATTCAAGAGCTGTAATTCAATTAAATACCTGTCTCCAAAATGGAAACGGGAAGCAAAAGATGGAGACAGCACTTAGTGCAAGCCTGGTTTGCCATTGCATTGCTTTACACATCTGGCCACAGGAAAGGCTGGAGAAAAAACGTCCTTCACTTCAGTGTCTGTTTCATCATCAGCCTCATTTTCAACACCTTCCTCTTCCTGTGTCTCCGTTATTCTATGAAGTATGGCGTGATGCTCTCGGGTGCCATTGCAGGCACATGTGTGGCTGTCGTGACCACTGTGCTGTTCTTCTCCAAACACGTTCGCTGCTTTGGGATTCTGTTCCTGATCTCCTGTGGCATGCAGCAAGGAAGGAACCTGCTCATAACTGCAGGAACCGGCCTGGTGGTCTTCCGGAATGTTCAAAACACATTTGGCAACCTTAAAGAACTGGCCAGAAGCATGCAATGTAACCTGGAGAAAAAGAGTCTTAACATTGACTTCACACCGCTCAGCAATTACATTAACATCTTAAAATGGGTTGCTGACCAACTCAAAGGGTTCACAGACTTTGGGGTGGTCAAATATACCTCTGAATTTAACGTCGCTCACAAGACCGACTCAAAGGAGTTCCGGGAGAAACTTGAACAAGCACGCCGGGCGCTCAACGAAACAGCAGAAAACATGCTATTTGTCATGAACACTGTATCGTCTGTGTGTCAGAATGTGTTCCCTGCCCTGGGTACGATTCTGCTGTTCGTCTTCACAGCATTGTACCTGAGAAAGTATTTGTACAACAGCAAGTTTCAGAACACCTTCATCACCGGCAAGTTCATTCAGTATGACGAGAAGCAAAAGGCCGAGGGCAAGCCTCACGTCCTTCCCCTGACAAAGAAGGAAGTCAAGCGCTACATCGCCATTCCATCACCTCGTCTGTCAATCAAGGAAGGGAAAGTGATGCTGAAGTTCTGCATTCCGGTTCTCACTAATCTCCTCATCTGGGTTTTATTAATTGGTGTCGACGGCCTTCTCTACTGGTTTGTTTTAGTCATCAGAAAGCACCTTGAACAGATAGAGCCATTCCATGTTCCTTTGGTGATGAGTGTGAGCGTAAGTACAATGTGCTTCTTGAACTTGTGTCAAAGACCTTCATTCAATTTAACCACAATGCTTTGCCCCTCACCTTGTGCAATGAATTTTGTCATATTTTACACTTTATGTGAAGCTTTAGTTTTACTTTTCTAATACAAAATTATGGCTTGGCTATTATAAAAAATTATAAAAATACACACCAGGTAAAAAACTTTTCCAAGAGCAATAATAATATTTGCTTCAATTTATTCAAATGTTATTTTGGTGCAAAGCCCATCATTTTTAAATAGATTAGAGGCTTGGTTCATCGAACGTACAAATGTTTTCTTGAATTGTTATTACACAGTTTTAAAGTTTTTTTTGTTTTTAGAAAAATTAATGATTTTCAATCCTACAACCTCTATATCTTAGAAAGAGGTATCTATCGGTGGCATCCCTATCCCAGAAGACCGTGAAAGGAAGGAGGATTTCTCTTTCTCCGTGGCCCTGTTTGAGAAGGAGTGTCTCCCGGAGCCCAGGCTTCTGCTCTATCAGTCCGTCGTTCCGCTGGCCGTCATTCTCATCTTCCTGGTAGTCCTGGGGCTCCTCTCTGGCAAACTCACACAGCTGAAGCTGCTCGTGTCCGCAGAGTTCTACGGCGAAAACGCAGACAAGAGGGTTCAGTACCTGCATGCCAAAATTCTCCGGGGGAGATCGAAGACTAAGTTAAATGACCCAAGAAGTGTTCTGAAAACACTTTTGAAAAAGGTTTGTATCTCTTGAAAATTCAAATCAGCAACTCTCTGTTTTAAACCAGTCTGACCCACATACAGCGAGCACCATAATGTTTGGGACAAATACTTTTTTAAATTCAACTACATTCTGAAAGCTCTTTTATACCTGCACTAAGGAAGCAATTGAACACACCTGGCTAATCATAAGAACCTGTACAGCCATTTGTTCAAACACTATGATGCCCTGAAATGGGGATACTATTTGTAAAAAGTGCTATAATTTCTACATGATGAAATCAACATGTATAAAAAATATCCTTAAATAAAAGCTGAAAATATAACTTAACCTTTAACCACATATTAATTGTTTATAACAAACAGTTGATTTAATTGTTTAAATCAATAACAATGCCTTTGTCCCAAACATTATGGCACCCACTGTATGACAACTGCGCCAACACTATGTTCTAGCCATATGCATTTACCATGTGCAATTGTTATTAATGTGAACGTTTTCAGTGTATGGAATTATACACAAATCTTAATAGAGTAGGACTCTGGGCTTATAGGGCTATATTTTAACTATCTACGTGCACGGTCTAAAGCGCATGGCGCAAGTTCATTTAAGGCGTGTCCAAATTCACTTTTGCTAGTTTAACGGTGGATAATCTGAGCGCAAAGTAAGGCGCATGGTTCAAAGGGGTTGTACTTAAGCCGCGTTTCCACCGCAGGAACTATACCCCGGAACTAGGAACCTTTTGAGGAACTCAGTGCGTTTCCACCGCAGGAACTAGGGTCTAAATTTAGTTCTGGGGGCTTTGTTTTACCCCCCAAAACGTTCCTGCTCGGGGGGTAGTACTTTCCGAAAGTACAGGAACCTTTTGGGTGGAGCTTGCAGCGCTGAATATTTCTGATTGGTCGAGTACTCGTAGCATTTGTGTTGTATTTATTTTCCGCCATTACCCGCCATGTTTGAAAACATACAGCGGCAAACCAATTTATTTTCATAATAACTTCAAATCAAACTTGTATGTTATGCGGCGCAGTAGCCTACTTTTGGTTATAACCTGTCAACGTCTTGAAATTATAGCGTGTGCTCTTCTGTTCTTTTCTTGCTTTAGTATTCGTTTTATAAAATGCTAAGCATTCGTGCTGGGACAGCATATTACGTAGGCTACCAAAACATTCAAACGGATTAATTCGGTTGCTGAATATTTTCTTCCGGATTTTCTTTGTTAGCCCGTTGTAATTGACTCAAAACGTTTGATACAGTTATGTGGGGTATGCGGTAGTTCTGCATAATTAACATCGGTGATACAGTACAAGCAAACTGGAAATCACCTTCCGCACTTTTTATCCGGGTAAAATAACAGGTTAATTCTAGTAATCTTCGCTTTAGCTTTTTCAGGCTGCCGTAATTTTACTCAATTTTACTGCCATTTTTCAATTCCACGAAAAGACCAGGAAGACTATGGACTCATTTATGGTGCATGGTTCGCATCTGGAGGGCACACTTCGCTGCTCGGCTAGCAGTAACTTCGAAGGAAAGCAAACGGTGGCTGTACCACTAATTTACATTTTCACGCAAGTCCGAGTTTTCGTTCTATTCTTGTCATTTTGCGATTAGCCTATATGGAATTGACAACGAGAAAGTAATAAAACAGCAAATTGTTTACAACGTGTGCATGTTTTCTGCTGTTAATGAATGTGTTTGAGAGGATATATGAAAATCAATAAATACAAAAGTAACCATATATAGTCATTGTTGGTAACCCGTTGTATATAAGTGGAATAAACCCCTCCGGGCTGTCCCGGTTATTAGAAAATAATGTAGGCTACTTCGGTGGTAGTATGGGGTTACAGAAGAAATCATATGACAGATGGACCGACGACAACGTCAGTGGGCTAATTTGCCTAATCTTCGCGGTACTTTAGACCCCGGTGGAAACGCAGACAACCATTGGCTGAAGGAACCTTTTAGTTCCTGGTAAAGTAGTTCCTGGGACTGAAAGTTCCGGGTAATTTTGGTGGAAACGCGGCTTTAGTCTCTTAACTAATCATAGGTGTGTTTTGGATGTAACATGAAATAAACCAATCAGAGTGTCATCTCCCATTCCCTTTAAAAGCCAGGTGCGCTTGCACCTTGGCAGATTGCTATTATAATAGCGGATTTGCCAAATAGTAGGAAAGAACGCTTCTCTGCAGAGGAAATGGATCTAAAATACTGCGCCATTGACTTAAGACCAGGTTTTTGTTGGTCAATCGCGCAATCGCTTTCCGCTGTCTCAAGATAGCAATGCGCCAGACCACACCTCATTTTAAGACCAACACGCCCATGGACGCTCAGATGAGCGCAAGTACGTTTGCTATTTAAACACCGTGGGCGCTGGACGGGAAAATGACAACTGCGAAGCAAAGACACTTACGTTGCACTTGGCGCCGCTTTGCGCCGGGTGTAGGATAGATCCCATAGACTTCCTGGTCACTCAGACAGTGCATTAACAGGGCATATCCTACCTGAAGTAGAATAATAAATTATACATCTTCCTTATTTAACAATGCATCGCTGTTGCAAAAAATAAGCATTACAAGGAGACACACTTTCCATTGATGAAAACTCTACAAACATTTTTAACTTTATCTTGAGTCCATCTAAAATAAGGGAATTAAAAGCAAGCTGTTCACACATACAGTCTTTATGTCGTTTCAATTTACCATTTGTAATATTATTACTATTTTGGAAATCAGATGTAGAAAAACAAATGTTCTACTTAGGTCATGCTGGTGACATGGTTTAATATGGGTAATTAGCATTGTTATTAACATTTTAACAGCTACAATAATATAAGAAAAATATCAATATGGGCTAGAGTAATACAAGTAATGATTCCTATAATTGATTTGTATTCTTTGGGAATGGAGGTATTCCGGAACTTAACTGTTTCTAACTTTGAATGTTCAAATCAGTTGACAAAAATTCTATGGTCAAATTCTTCACATAATACAGTAATAAAATATCTCTTTTTCTGTTTGAAGTACTTATAGAACTATCTGAAGACAAGGTTACTAACAACAAAAGCATTATTACTCTTCATGAGTGTAATTTCATAAATTATTCAGTGTGTTCTTTGCAGTCACTCATAAGTTACAGAAAGGCCCAACTGCCTGTCAATTGTCTTGGTTTTCCAGTCTCATCTGATGTGTTCTAAATACCCTTTACTTTCTTTTTATAGACAAGCTTCTGGTTCCCGATATTTTTTCGCCACCAAAAGGATGACACTGTACAACTAACCTGACTTGAAGATGAATTGAAAAGTTGGCAGTTTGGTGTCCCTGTTGGATGTGGGCTTGTATTTCAGTTGACTTCATAATAATTAATACAACGGGTTTCAGATTTTCCCAAACTTTTCTTCACTTTGATTTGGAAATTGAAACCATAGCACTGGAATGATCCCATTGCTGAAAAGTACCATATCTATAATGGAAAAATTAGACTAGAATGTGCGTCATCTGTAACACCCGAAGCCCGCTGATCACTTTTTTTCGCTCAGCAGTCTGGGAGCAGAGCTGCCCGTGCTACTTTGCCAGAAGGCTGTGTATTTGTCTGTGCCATAAGAGCTTAATCAGTCAGAGGAGGCGCTATTGAGAGATGAGGCTGGGGGTACCTTGCCGATTACATACAGTAGTATACAATATAGGTTATACAGCAATGCAGTAGTTTGGCTAACTTCTCACTCTAATGTAGCATAGCTCCTGCCAACTTCAGAGATAAGCTTTGCAAAGATTCCAGTTGACAGTTACTATTTTCGACATGTCACGATGTGGTGATCCACATACAGATCACTCTGTTGTGGCACTTCAGTTTTCAGCATTGTAAAATCAACCTTATTCCATGCATGTACAGTTTATCGTCTTTGCGTTTAGAGGCACTTTTTGGGTGAATTTACAAGGGACCCCATCATGTATAAATCAGTTATAAGAAGTGTACAGTGGATATAAAATAAATACTTATTAGAATGCGAAAGTGGCTTGTTCTGGTGTTTTCTGTGGTATGTCATAGAATGGTAAAGGGCCTGTGATAGTGCAATGCTCTAGGCTGTTTCTTACACTTAAGAGGCACATGACTACTTCCTCAGAAAGAATGTGGAAATCTACCACAGAGCATTTGAAGTAGGCTAGTCACTGTTGCAATCAGGAGAAATAAAAAACTGAAATGGGAAGTGTGATTTACTCTATGTCTCATTATTACAAATGTCTGGTCCATTTATACTATTTATGTTTGCAAACATATAAGGGGGAAAGGTTCAGAGAATGTGAACAATTTATAAATAGAACATCTAGGAAAACCATCTTAAGAATTAAGAAAGAAATACACAGCTATGGTGATGTCATAAGCTTCTGACAGTATTTTGTGGGTGAAACATGACCATCTCCAACGGCACATGCTTAGGTTTTTCATTGGTTTATGTCTAGTCAAAATACATTTCTTGTAAAGTATAGGTTAGCTGACATATATTTTGACTTCATTAGGCCCATTAGTGCATTATTTGGGGAGGTAAGGAATGATACAGTAAGTTATGGGGGGAAAAAAATGGGGAATTACAGTCAGGTCCATAAATATTTGGACATTGACAAAGTTATTGTTATTTTTTACAGTAGATATTTTAAAGAAAGTTAAAATGCAATAACAGCAAGTCTTTTTTGGGGGTAAATATTTACCACCTTTGCACACAGTTTGAGAGTGATGTTTTCCCATTCTTCTTGCCAGATTTGCGCCAGGTTGGTTGGATGATGCTTGCAGAATTCAATTTTCAAACAGAGCTGCGTATTTATGATGTGACTGAGATCAGGACTTTGACTGGGCCATTCCCCATTATTTTACATTGGCCTTGTTCTTAGAATTATTGTCTGCTGATAGGTGAACTTTCTCCAAAGCTTCAGTATTATAGCTGACTGAAGCAGGTTCTCTTGCAGTTTTTCTCTGTATTTTGATTTTAGAATTGTTTTTCTTTTCCCGACTTCCTCTGTTATTTGTAACACTGAATGATTTCTGACCTTTAGACAAAATGTACCTGAATGAACACAAGACACTCTTTAAAGTATTATTTCATTTATTCAATTAAAAAGTAATCAAACAGCCATATCACCCATGTGAAATGGTAATTGCCTCCTTTAACTTAATAAATGGTTGCATCACCTTTAGCTGTCATGGTTCTGGGGTGTAGTGGCCTTGTGCTGCCACTAGAAGGCACCTGGCCTTTGAGAAGTTCTTAATTTGTTCCAGGTGTCTGATTTCCCAATTATTTTCACCTGGGGAGGTGCCTTAATAAGCACTGACAGAACAGCCATCTGCGCTTCTGTGTAAAATCCTGTTAAACACAAAGCCGGTACGGTAGAGGTATAGGTGCTCGGTGGATGGTTTACTAAACTGTGTTGTGGTTGGTTCTGTGTCCTCTTAAGGCGAGTCAGTCTCTTAGCGCAGTGAGCGCATTCTGACACCTTAAGAGCATTTATACTTTTATTTTGAGCTCGTGTGAGCCGGTGGGTATCGGGACGTTGTCCCGGGTAATGTATTTTGTTTGTGTTTTTCTGAGCTGCGTCTCAGGGTTTTCTTTTCGCTGAGTAAGTTTTGCTACTCAGTTGTCTTCATTTGAGACCAGTTTTGGGTTTGGTACCAGAGCTTCGCCTCTGTACCACTGGTCCTTTTCTTTTTTCGCCCTGGTTTTTCACAAAAAAAAACGGTACAATAGTTCAAGAGAATTTACCTAACATTGTTTAAACCCTGTTTAGACCAGCTTCACTGGTCAACCCTTGCGCTCACCATGGTGACAGAATTCCTGATTTGCATAATACTTTTATTTTTAAAATGACATGTAAATGCACACATTCAATCAGTGGATGTGGCTGTGGTTTCAAAGACTTCTCGTAACGCCAGCGCAGCCAGCTAGCTTCTTATCGGAGCATTACACAAACGAGAACGCTGATAGTAATTTAAGCTTGCTTTCGTGCCCTGGGGCCTCAGCTTTTGATATTTGTTTATGTGAGAATCAACCTAGTATTAATAATGAAAAATTTCCACATGTAGAAATATGTGCTGCGGTGCAGCTGATGCTGGATGCTCAGTAGCTTCACCAATGAGAGACGTCAGTGTTCGGAGGTTGAGGGGGAGTGGAAGGGGCGGAGGCCGAGGCAGGGGATGACAGGGTTGACAGGGCCCTTGATGACTCAGACTCCACTGCTGACCTGTGAATTCTTGATTAACTCGCATTAAAATCCGTAACGGCTTCAGGGTTAGCCCTTCCACTCCAGCGGGCCAAATAAATGAAAACCAGGTTGACTGCTGACGTTAGCCAGCTCTATTCTGAGGGCTGCAGGCCTGAGCGGCTGTGCTCCCATATAAAGAGCCTAGTTGTGAAAATGCTTGGGGTACGGAGAACATCAATCCACAAAAAGAAGTCATATTAACGGCACTACAATGCAAGTGCCAGTTTGACAATCAGCCATAGAAAATGCATGGACACTGGTAGATCGAGGGTTTATTAGAACATGAATCTTAATGGTTAGAATATTGTATACAACATTTATGTATTCCATTTCAATGCAGAGTGAACTAGAATAGCTGATTAAAACCTTTTGAATACCCCCCCTCTCTCTCTGACATCATTCATTAAAAAAAAAAAAAAAAAAAAACATTAAACCACTGCTATTGGCAAGTGCATTGTTTCCAATTTGTGTCCTAGGTATTTAGACTTTCTAGAAATATCCATTGATTCTATTGGAGTACCTAGTACTCTTGTAAGAAGGTGATTCTGAAGATCATGGAGTCCTGTGTTGACCACCAAGGTGGTACTTTTGAAGGTCTGGTGGACTGGAAGTCCCATCATCCCCTGAAAGGAAAAAAGATTACTCTTCTAAACTAGTAAACAACAAGGCTACAGTCATATCACTATTTTTTCTTAGGGTTACACTGCGAAGCAGGGAAAAACCTATTGTAATTGCTTACAACATCAACAACAACAACACATAATAATAATAATAATAATAATAATAATAATAACTGAGGGAAAAATACTTTGTAGCTTTGTGTCCCAAGTTTTTCTTGAGAATAATTTTATTACTATTATTTTAATGTTTATTCATTACCCTTCATATTTTATAACTAAAACTATTGCAAAACCAAACATGACAAAGAGACAAATGTGGGGTCAGGAGGCTAAATTTAAGGGTGCTACCAAAATATAATATCCATATAATAATCCATGCCTCAACTAATGCATTAAATGGGGGCAGTGATAAGGAATTCATCGTGAAAGCCCAAAGTGACACTTCCGAGAAGTATGTACTACAATATAAAGATATGATTTGACATTTTGTAATAAAACAGAACAAAATACAGAAAAACACTTACAAGAAAAGCTTAGCAGAACAGTCCATTATCATAACTATGTTTCAGAGCAAAAAAATAAATAAACTGACTATCTGCTATCAATATTCCTAAAATGAAAAAGAAACAGAATCACTTCTAGCCACTGGTGAATTTTTACCACATGACTCATCTAGGAAAAATTGAATTAAAAATGCTAAGCATCACCACTGATGTGACTTATCTATGTAATTCTGTAGGCTACAGGAAGAACTTTTAAAGCAAGAGTTACCTAGCTTTACTAAATCTGTCACACAAGTGACTGATTGTGAAGTGGCAATCAACAGCAACAAAGTGTTATAGAACACTGATGCAAGGGGACAAGGCGAACAGCTAAAGCATCAGCTGGGTTGGCTCCATTTTTATTGCATTCATTGTTGCCTTCACGTTAATCTAAGTGTTTATCCATCCATAATCTATATCTGCTTATCCTGGGCAGGGTCGCAGAGGGTGCTGGAGCCTATCCCAGCATGCACTGGACGAGAGGCAGAAATACACCCTGTACAGGCCGCCAATCTATTGCAGTGAGTAATGTTCACATTGTCATTCCCTAAAACCAGTTCTCTAAAACAGATTTTGTAGTACAATGAGTTGTCCAATGTGTGACAGTACATTTCCATAGTACTCATAGCCTATAATCAGGTTACATCATAAATTCCGGAGTAATTTAATCTGTCATTCAACATTGGTAATTTATGGCTGCCCAGTGTGCACATACCATGAGAAAAATTCTATGGAGGCCTTGACTTCAATTTGCATACCAGAGAACTTAGTACAGTAAAATTAAGGAATATGTATCTACATTATGAGCAGTTATAGTATATGCATTATGGCCTTAAAAGATTGATAAATCTTTTTGGGGCGCACAGTAGTACTCTGCCGTCTCTGGAGTTAGAATGGGAATGAAGCCCCTGGAATTGTTTTATGACCATTGCAGATTTCTTTTTCTGCTCTGTGCTGTACTGCTGTTTCCACTGCACCAGTACAGTCTACCAGCAAAGAAATTTGGCAATTTCCATTAAGCTTTTTAAAAACAATTTGTGTGCAAATCTGCGTTAAACTTTTAAGCTACATTTTCCACTTTTTCCCCACTTTCCTCACTTCAAGAGACAATGACAATGCATGGAGATAAGATTAAATCTCAGCTTATAAGCATCCGCTAAACATTCTCAGGTGCATTCTTGCGAAAGGGCACGTCGTTTATCTTTTTTGTTGATAGTTTTATCAGGAATGATGTACAGGGACATCAAGCCATGATTCAGAAAAGTCCATTCCATTACCGCAGCGTGTGGAAAATATGAAATAACAAAGTACCAGTAAGGCGTTAAGGTATCAACAAAGCTGACAGCCTAACCAGCTGTCTTACTCGGAAGTTCAATGTCTTATGAAGTAACTAAAAATTACATTTTTCCCCTCTGGCCTTTATTCCTTTTATTCTCATTCCATCAAAATACATCATCATACTGCTTTTAATATCATATACCTCTGACCTTTGAATTGGGTATAATCTTTGGTAAACTGTACACCAGAATGAAAATGTTTCAAATAAAATTAAGGTAAAAAGGCCAATAATTAAACAGAGCTCAGCCTGGGCAGCTGCAGCTTATATACAGACCCTGTTCCAAGGGGAGCTGCACTATTGACTCGTGACCCACTTCCTCCTGTGTGTCATTTCTGGCTGTGTAACCGGCCCCTCCGCACTTGGGTCAAATGGTTTCAGGTTTGCCCGGAAAGCTACCAGTTTCAATTTCTAAGTATTAACTTACTACTGCGATTATGGAATTGTTTATGATTATCATTATGTACCACTCTTTATTAGTCATAAGTTTGGCCTTATCAAAACTGAGAATCCAGTGTGTTGGCAAGTGCAAGGTTAAAAAAGGGGTCAATTCCCAAAGCTGGCAAGACAAATTCTCTTAAAGATTTCCTTAAATCCACCCCCCCCCCCCTCCCCAACCCTACCTGAGATGAAGGTAGAATAATGCTGGTCTCAAGCTAAATTCTTCATTGTCTGCTCTGCGATGGAAACAGACTGACTTCACCTTTATAGGGCTCTCTCTTCACTGCAGTCGGCTTCCCTACCTGAACACCAAAACAATACAGGGTTAATTCAACACCACTCTGTATTTTTGCCAGTCTGTGCAAAGGACAGATTTTTCACACTCCTAAATCACCAGATGATCGGAATTATTTAAGGTACCTCGGAACAATCTGGTGAGATGGCTACGCAGGGTGCACAATTTGTTTTTTTGTTGCAACAAACCATTGTAATGCAAGTGGGAATCTTCCAAAGTAAGTTCTTTCTGCCGATTTTACTTATTCAAAATTCAATATTCTCGCTAAATGTTGAAAAGGGAATGCAGGTGTTGTCCTACTAGACTATAGCCCACCCCACTGGTGTAAATGAACAAACTGAGCATTAGCTTTCTAACCAAAACAGCCTGTTGACATTAGCATCGCTTATCCACACTACCATCCATCCATTAGTGTCCATATCAGTGATGTCCATCCGACTCTCACCTCATCCCTCTGCTTCAGTCGGTTGTACACAAACTCTGAGAAGGGCGGACGGGCAATGAACCGGCCCTCTCCAGGGGTGGCCTTTAGGACCCCGTCCTGATACACCACTTTCCCCCCGGAGATGGTCACCACGGGAACACCATGACACACCATGCCCTCAAAAATGTTGTAGTCGACAGCCTGGTGGTGGGTTTTTGCAGAAATCGTCCTGGGAACAGAGGTGTGTGTATACAGTGAAGGTCAGCAGTAGGACACATGGATAAATCCAGTCAAGTAGTGAGGGCAGGTACTCTTGATCTTCAGGCCCAGGCTTGACATAGTGGTGGAAACTCTCTGTAGGTCTGTAGGTGACGAGTGTGGATGGTCTGACTGGCATTTATAATCGTCAATATGTGCTCTTCTGTTTTTATTTTATGGCAAAAACAGAAGAAAGAAAAGACAAGAAATTTTAATTCAAAACAGAAGTACATTTAAAGAAAAATATTTTTTAAAAACAGTCAAAACTATAACTTAAATCTAATTTGCTGGTGGGATTTGCATCTTCAGGAAAATCCCATAAAATTCACTCACAAAAGATACAAAAATTATTAAACAATGAGACTTGGTGTCCAAGTGGTGGAGGACCGCCACTCTCCGTTATCTAAGGACACAAGAGCAGTGAGTTCTTAGATGACAAAGGAGTTTTAAATGAGCTAGCGAGCACGTTCATTCTTCAAAAATGATTAATGTATTATTTCCATACTTCTTACCAGCGTATTGTCTTTAAATGGCTTTTAGAAAATATCCTTGTCTGTGCAGTAAACCTTTCAAAGGTCTTCCTGATATGTGAGATGTGATACAGTAATGCAAATGTTCAGCACGCTGAGTGATTATCATGTGTAAAAGCACTGAAATAGGATGACATATGATGTAGCTTATACTGGGGCTATAGTTAGGCGTAATAATAACATATAGTGTAATGAACGTACACCAAAAACCTAACAATAGTTAGTGCTACAACAACAAAGTAACTTGGTTCGGTTGGTAATTGATTTCTTTCATCATTCATTGAATCTGAACAATCTCAATAAGTTATTGATTTCCAGCAGTTTGGAATACCAGCTGCAGCTACCTAGACACAACTTTCCCTTCAAGTGGTGGCAGTCAGTCAAATGCTCATACAGTAATCCATCCATCCATTATCTATCATTATTTTAGCCTCGTCAGGCTCGTGGGGGGTGCTGGAGTCTATCCCAGCATGCATTGGGCAAGAGACAGGAATATGCTCATACAGCAATGAAAATCAAAAACCATTACAACCCCAGTCCTGGATACTGCAAACAGTGCCCCACTGTTCCAAAGTACATTGCTCCATTGTGTTCGTAAACAAAGGACTCCCCTTCTAAAAAGGTGAATAACAAAACGAGTAAGCATTTTTGAAATGGGAAACAAATGAGAGATATTTTTAATTGGCCACTCTTGGCATTGCGAACTCTTTTTTCACTAGAGGTTCCATGAAAAATAATTACTAAATCATTTCATTTAGTAGATTTAGATAAAAAGTAGATTTAGGTTAGTATGAACATAAATTTGCTTTCAATCGAGTGTTTTGTCCTGAACACATAGTGAGGAATGTCAGAAAAAAACAACCCAATGTTCTTTTCGCTTAATTTATGAAAGCACTATCGTTTCATTTAATCTGGATTAATATGTAGTGGGTGCAACCAATCAGAAATGACAATAAGCTAACTTTCAGATCAACAATAATGAAATGTTTATTAAATTAGGACTGTTACCACATGAAACTTTCACATATCTTTATCTATCATATTACAAAGAAGTTCTGAGATTACTGCTGAGAAGACAACTGCTCTGTGTCTGTACTAGAAAAGGTAGGATGCTTTGCTTTAATATAATTATGCATACTAGTTGTTCCTGTACTGTTGTACTGTAATTCCCATTCTCATTCTTTGTGTTATTCTGTGATATGCTACAGGGCTAGCAGAGAAGCTAATATAAACTTTATGTTGCATAATATTTAACATAGCCTTGCTCATATCGATTTTGTCAAGCTCGGATCAGTATATTAATCAAATATTGATTTTTTCTTGTATTCAGAAGATGGAATTTTTTTAGTGTGACAATTTTTTTCAAGTAACAGTTTAAAATAGGAAATTGCATGGAATAAGAACTTAATGAATGTTCAGTTAATTTTTATTATTTGTTATTGAGGCCAAAAATTACAATTAGATAATATCTAAATATAAATGAAATTTGTGACTAAGCTTTGCTTTTAAGTGATCAACAATAATGCAGGACCTTTGCCTTTAGCCAGTGAGGTTTTTAAGCTAGACCTATTTTGAGGATGATTATTATGAAAATTGTGATTTTACGCTTAAACTACCAAAAACACCAAACAGGAAGTGCTTCGAGGCAAACAGTCATACTCATGGTGGAATGTAACTGGCATGTGAGAAGAAACACAGCAACAGTCCTTTTCCTAAAGCATTTCTCTAATATGTTGAAGCCAAAGGTGAACGAGACAAGTTATATATAGAGACACACTGATAACATGGGATGGGGAGAGGGGGGTTGCAGATTTATATACAAAAGACTCTAGAAATATTCATGTTTTCAGAGCCTTGCTTACACAAGAGCTCAGCTCACATTAAGATAAAGTGGGATTTTTTTGTGAATTTGCTGGAGTTTGGTCTCCTTGCTGATGCCATGTCAGCAGTTTCTTCACTGAACTCCAGGGACCTAGCCTGGATTTCTATAGGAAAAAAAGTAGCGTGGACCATGTTATGTAAGCCTCATCAGGGGCTGGGTGCTTGCACACATTGCCTTCTTGCTGCGGGCCTGTTAGCTTTAAAGCGGTCATAACAAAGTGATGATAATCACATTCTGTAGGAAGTTGCGACTGGCACACGCAAGCCTGCGTGCGTGTACACACGCGGAAAACAGCACATCAAGAGACCTACAAATAGGCTGTAAGAAAGTGCCTAACCCCCCCAACCCCCCCCCCCCCCCCCCCCCCCCCGACCTTGGCTTTTTCCTGTACAGATAAATCAACAATCGCTCTGCTCCTAGTACCATGCAGTGAAAGAGGGGGCTGTTTAGTATACGTGTAATTGGAAATGTTTTGCTTTAGCTACCTGATGTGTTGTCATTATGCATAATGCATCTGAGACAGTCATTTGTGAGTGGGATTTTTAGAGTTCCACGATAGCTGTTATTATTATTGCTATGTGTGCTGTTCAGTGGAGCAACGCATGTATGTTCATTCTGCGTGTGCATGCAGTTATGTAAGTGTATTAATTCACTTCATTGGAATACTATGCTTAAATATGACAGTGAGTAATGATTCATAGCCCTAATTTAATTCTAAAACCATTACTCATAATCCTATTGGGTTTTACATACAATGCGGATATATAGAGCAATTTCTAATACCTTAGACTGCAAATTCAAAATGAGATTCTAACAAAGCAAAATTTCTTTATACAAAATATAAAACTTTATTGCCTGATACAATAATTCAGTGTAATATGGGTAAGGAGCTGGTCTTGTAACCTAACAGTCCCAGCTCGGGGGATACATGCTTCAGTATAAATGGATGCAATGCATAAATATACATAAATGCTATGTAAAATGTTGTGTGAGTCGCTCTGGATAAGAGTGTCTGCTAAAGGCCTGTAATGTAATTTTTAAACAAAAAAATTGAAATTTGACCTCACAAAATGTCTAGACAGACTGCCAGTTAGATTGGTTATGTCACCAGAGCAACTATGGAGCTTGGCCCGCAACTGTGACTACCTGTGAGATCCAACTAACCTATTAAATCACTCTTAAAACAGCTAGCAGTATAAGGCAATTATTTAGCATATCTGATTAAATGTGTGATCAGCTCTGTGTTAATCTAACCACCATTATTGTAAATAAGAATTTATTCTTAATGACTTGCCTGGTGAAATAAAGGTGAAATAAATAAAGTATCTACATCAAGAGTAATGAAATTAATTTGTGTTTAAAATTGAGCCACTACACATGCAGCAGCACTGCCCTTTCAAACTTTTTGCTATATGTTTTAATCATCCTTATCTCATGACACATTGCTAATGTAATTCACTATCAGATATTTACTCGGTCACGCTAATATTAATGTTATTTTTATGTTCCTTTCACCATATAAGTGTGCTCAATATGTCAGCCTAAGGCCAGAGTTATTGAGTTATTAGCCAACTAAGCAGAAAGTATACACAGATTATTTTTTATGTTCTTTTTAGTCTGCTTCAGATTTCTTACCTAGAAATTCTATATTTTCTGCTCTGTTTGTTCTGTTTTGCATTTTAAGACTTAAAGATTTAATTTTAGTTTACCTCCTAGACCTAGCTTACAGCAATGTGTTGTTCTGAGTTTGACCGCCCTCTGCTGTTGGAAATATTACCAGGGCAGGATCAGAACCATTTTGCAAAGATGTATGACTTTCAGGAATGTAAGTTTTGGCCTTACCTGGTGGCCCTAGGGTCCCACACGACCAGGTCAGCATCCGATCCCTTCCCAATCCACCCTTTACGGGGATAAAGGTTAAAGATTTTCGCTGCATTGCTGCTGGTAACGGCAACAAATCGATTTTCATCCATTTTCCCGTTGTGCTGAGGAAGGAAATGGCACATATGTTTCAACATGCTTCTGAAGACCAGCAATTACATAATTTCTGAATAATGTAGATATAGAAACATCAGTCCACAGCTGTGTAGTTAGAGTTTATCGTAACTGTCAGAACTTGTCATTTTCAAGAGGTTCATTTCTGTAGAGAAAAACTCTCAAATCTTCCTTGGTCTCCAGCCGCAATGTTTTTCTGAATGTGAGAAAAATAGAGAGAAAAATACTATATATAGACTAAATATGCTTGAAATTTGAATGCAAGTCATGCCTTTGTGTTCTACTTTGGGGTTCTGATAAATATAAATAGTTAATCCCAATATTCTGTCTGTGATTTGAAAGATTCATTTCAGTGCGTATTTTTTTTCTTTGTGGTGGGGGTACTGACACGCAGGTTTGGCATCAATCTTGCCTCTAAGGTTATGAGTGTGCCTGAGCCATGCCAGAAAAATATGGCCCACACCAATATGGAACCTGCAGAACCATTCGGCGCTGGAACATTCTATTTCCATTCCTTTGCTTCCTACCAGTGTATTCTTGATTATTGAAAAAGTTTTTATTCCTTATGTAACACTAATACTAGCAATAACTTCAATGCACTGTCTAATTAAAAACAATTTAAAAACAAGCTTTGAAAATCTATATTATGACTTGAGGTTGCAAACACTGACTGGCGAGCAAGCAATTTATTCATGAATAAATGTGTTATTTATTGCATAATTTCTGTGAGTAAATTCTACAATATGGTTTGCAAACATATAAACTAGGTCTGAAAATAAATAAAACAAGCTTGCAAGTTGTAGGATGCATTGAGAACCCAAATAAACATTATTATTTTTTTCTTCAATTCAACATGGTGCTTCTTTGTGCATATTCATGAAGTCAGCTGACATTGTTTGGGAAGTTACCTTACCAGATTGAACAACTTAATTTGTTAATACTGTCATGATTTTGTACAAGGTAGCCGAACAAACAATGGCAAAAAAATGTTCACGTAAATATTCATATAATAAGATCGTTCAGTCACAATGTATGTCCAGTAAATTCCCCAGCTGATGACAACCTCACTAGGAATCTAATTTTCTCAATCATCTTTAGTTTTAATTAAATGAAAGCGAAGAACATTCAAGCTAAGCCATAACATGCCACAGAAGCATAAAAAAGAGATGACTGACCACTCCCTTCTCCCATATGACAGACATTCTGTCCTCCACCCCGTTGACTCCATTGGGGATTTTGGTGAAGTCGTCTTTCCCCAGAGCTTTCTGGCAGACTGAGAAGGTGCAGTTATCAGTGCCCGTCACACTGAGGTCATCGCTGCAAAAGAAACCGCCATCATGCAGTCAACACACCGCTAGGCTACAACACTCCGGCACACTGTAATTGATCACTCACTGAACACATCTTGCCTTTTGCCATGTAACACATAGTTTCCTTGCTGTTTTCACCAAAAACATGAACACTTTGACATTGTTTGAATTTGCCTGTTGGTTATGTAAAAGGCATCTCAGGTTTATTTCCCGGTTTTGCGTAGTATTTAGCTTTTCTGCTGCTAGACACGAGTTCTGTAGAATGCGTGATGTCACGGGGTGATATTGCCACAGCAGGCACAGTGCACTTTAATATGAGAGTGCGTCTTCAACTCTCTATAGCACCAACTATAGGTATAAGGTGTCAGCTCCTTAGGGACACAATATAGGGGCTCTGCCTTGAATCTGTACTGATAAACTTTCTGTAATACTCCTACTGATAGAAATCAATCATTTATCAAAAAGACATACCAATTTTTGGCGTGCTAGCTGCCTCAATAGTCCAGAATGAAACAGCATCACTTCACGGGGGACAAGGGGCATGGCCATGATCTCCGACTTTGCTTTTAGCCTGTTAGCTAAGCATTACTACCTTGCAAGCTAATGTCAATGTCATTGTAGCTGGCTGTGTATGCTGCACCCCTTCCAATGATGGGGATGAAAGTAGTTCTGGGTAATATAGGAAAATAACACTGGAGCAGACTCGGAAGACACCTGACAGGAAAGCAAGTGAAAACTAGCAAAAAAGTAAAATATATTACATGTATCAGATAAAATGTCATGTATAATAGTGCAAATATGGGCACTTGCTGATGAGAGAACTTTTAAAGCCATTTAGAAAAACTCATGCATTGTACTTAAAATAGAAAACATTTCAAAACATTAATTAATTACACTTGCTCAGTGGATTCAATAATTACATCTAGCATGTCATAGACAATTTCTTTCAATTCATGTGAGCTGAGCATTTGTAGCATTTGATCTGTTGAAAAATAAAATCATCAGCAGTAGTGTGTTGTGTGAAGTGTTGGCGCCTCTCACTTGGCCAGCAGGTCCATGAGGTACCCCGGGGTGCTGGGGTCCGGTCGCAATGGGGGGCCCATTACAAAACCCGCAGCATGGGCCCAGTCATGGTGCCAGTAGTGAGTGCCATCCGTGCCCAGCCCAGCCGCGATTGGCTCACCAATCACCACTCGTCCTATCAGAACACATCAAAACACAGGCAGCTGTAGGAGGAAAACCGCAGGTAGCAGCCATTTGCAACCTGCGCATTGCTAAGGATGACCAATCCGGTCAGACATAAGTTAACAAAACACTACAGAATTTCTGACCCAAAACTGTGGGTCAGGACTCACTGGTGGTTCACAGGAGGGGTTGAAGTGGGTTGCAAGGGATCTATGTGACAAAAAACGGACTATGTATAACAGACTTACCAATAACATTCACAGCAGTCAAAATAAACATGCACTGCATTGGAAATAGTGTAAAATGCAGTGGAATTAACATAAAAAATAATTTTATACCACATTTAAACATAAGTGAGTCAGAATTTTAACAAGGAGTGTGTCACAGAAGATGAATGTTTTCATTAAGTATTCTAGAGCTCAGGGAACCTCTCCTTTAGAGATACAACCCAACTATACACAGCCCTGCCAGAAACATACTAGGCAGTCAGACTACAACAAAACAAGACTGGAGCACAAATACAAACACCATCCTGCCAAGAATTTAAACCAAAAAAAAAAAGTTCTGGTTGGAACAAAACCAGAACAAAGTATACTCTCTACAAAGTTGCTGAACTTTTTTTTTCTGGTAACTGAAAAAAAGTGCTTTGCTCACATAACGTGTATCCCCAAGACCCCACCCCCCCACATAAGTCCCACTGTCCACATCCCTGTGTGATCCTCACCATTCCTACGTGCAGCGGCGATCACCTTGGCGGCCGATTTGCTCATGACGTGGACCACGTAGAGCGGGCAGTTGACCGAGTGGGCAATGGTGATGGCGCGCTGGGTGGCCTCGGCCTCCACCTCCTCTGGGCGGCAGAGCTCATGCCCTTCAGGCCCCGTGATGCCCAGGGACAGCATCCGTTTGGCCTCCTGTGAGACAGAGGAGAACATACAACCTGAGCATTTATCCTTCAGCCAACAGCTTTTAAAGTACAAAATGCCCTCCGTGACAGGTTTGCTTGTCTCCATGACGTTACATGATCTGAGCGTGCCCCAAAATGGTAAGGTCTCTGTGACATGCAGAGTTCTCTGTTCTACAGTTCTAGGTTGCCATTGAGTAGATGTTGCCATAACAGCTTAATGGAAGCGACAGATTCCTAGCAAGGTAGCTGTCAGCTGTGCTGTAGCTAAATAAACATTTAACTGTTGCTAGTAACTTATGGTAGGAACAAAACATGGTAGTAAAGTGTCTTCTAGCTGGTTAAATAGCCATCAAGCTAAATAGTTGCCCAATGAAAATTACCCAGAATTTCTCCCATTGAAGATATGCAGCTGCTGGCCAGTGCACTAGATACAAAAGCATCTGTGTGGCCCCAGGAAACACAGGGGAATGCACACTTCCCCCAATAAAATAGGCAAATAACTCCATAGCGCCCAGAAAATCATCACACTTTGTCAAACTTGTGATACAGTGTGGTTTATCAGATCTTATCACAGCAATGCAGCTATTTAATTACGATGTAATAAGATTACAACCTGACCAATCATACACTTCAAACTTAAAGACCCAATCTGAATCCTCCAATGTGTCTTTTGTGTTTGGAAGAGAGTTCAATGTTTATTTTATGTTCATTTAATTGTTAATTTAATTTAAATTTTGATTTGATTCAATATAAGTATATCCTAGCTGCTTATACCTCATTGTGCTCTAGAAATTATTTTCTTATGGTAATACAAATTGCAAATATTTATCTTTGCTACCCTCTAGTGCTGTTTATCTGTAATTACAGTTCTCATGCTAAAACAAAACACCTTTTGAAACAAAACAGTACCTTTTCTCATAAGGTACTGTTATTGAATTTGAATGTATTTCAAATTATTTTTCCCTAACATGAAACACATTCAAATTCAATAACAGTACCTTATGAGAAAAAAAGCTATTGAAAAGTATTAGGTACATGTAAGCTTATGAAAATATGAATATGTGCAGCTCCCCTTTCCACTAATAGAACAGTTAAAACCCACAACCAAAGCTGGAACAATAGAACAGCCTTGACCTTTGACCATATGTTCACTCATTTGGGCTAAGCGTTGAACAAATTGTTTGCTCATGAATAACCGTGTTTCAGATGTAGTCCCTTTGTTGTAAAACTCCACCGAACAGTCCACACTGTTAACCCAGCATCTTCACATAATAACATTACTCAAGATATGAAACGGAAACAAAAGCGCAGTGAAAAATGTACGACCTTTGTGTAACATAAAATATGATATGAGTTATGTCGGATACAGTTTCGTGATCAGTTCAGGGCTAAGTCTGAACTGTAAAGGTTTCTAATACTAACACTAGTAATACTCTGATAAGCTATTCCATGCACCATCACATTTGTGTATGATACAATACTTATGCTGTAAAAGATACTGAAAAGGTTTTAAGGTTTATCACCTAAAAATACTAAACTGGAATTAGCATAAATATGTTTAAGATTAAGACTTCAGATATTATCATATGTATTAACTAAATATAAAATGTGCAATTAAAGTAAATGGCATATGACAGAATTATATTCCATTGTGTATCATAGCATTTCGCTTTTCTACTGCTCCCAAACTGAGGAACAGTGTCCACCACTCCTGACCCGACAGAGACAAACACACGTAGACATTCAGCTGTTGTTTTTTATTTGCCTTGAACCCTTTTTTAAAGCACACCGAATTTTGATATGGGTGCGAAATGTTCCACGATTCAGACAAATATACCCTGTGTAAACCTGAAAAAAAAAAACAGAATAAATGAAACATTTAGTCTGGCCAAAGGTCTCCCACCTCTTTACAACAGTCCCTGAAGCAGGGAATTAAAACACACTTTCAATCGGCGGAGAGTATAGGCCCTGGAATATAAGGCGCGAGTACTCTTCAGCCAATCCGTGACTTATGCATCTAAATGATGAAACACCCCAAAGAGCAGCATACACATACACTATGGCCCTTCAGGGTTTCAGTCTGAGTTTCCTGTGCTAAGGAAGGTGCTAAAAGAGAATAACAGGAACATTCTTCATGTTAACATTCTCCTTCTGTGGTCCTCTGGGCTTCCAATTCAGAATTCATACACTGTACTTCATCCTGTACTTCTTTCAGCTCTCATTTATTGGAGATTCTCAGATTAAAAAAAAAAAAAAAAACTCTGTGGTGTTGCTTGGTGGTCTTATTAACTTGCTCATCTTCATCTAGTCTCCTTTAAGGTTTTCCTCTCTACTCACTTCTGTCCAACTTTCAAACAAAGATTCCTTATACATTTACAAATCTTTATACAACTGCGCTCAAAGATTCTGCTCACTTCTCTCGCAACACTTTGCGAACACTTTCAGTACTGCGGTCTCCCTGCCCCCCGCACCTTCTCAGGTTTCCTGTCAGATAGTCGCATGTCAGTCTGACGTCTCGACCCAGATGTACTCCCACCAGCTCGGTCTTAACCTTTCTAAATCTGACCCCTTGTTTGTCCTGGTCCCACACTCTCTAGGCTGACTCCATGCACTCACTGCACCTGCGATAAACTCGAGGATCACCAAAGACTCTCCCCTCCCCCTTCACGCTCCTCTCCTTGGATGCTCTCTTGCTGCTGTGTTTTTGTTTTTTCTTTCTCAGTGTAACACTCCAGTGGAGATTCACTCATTAACAACATTGTGCTCCACTCCCTTCCCAGTATCTGTCTATGCTATTCTTAATGCCACAACGCATCAGTCGAAGAGGCGATGCGTCTGCCGTGTAGCGTTTGCTATGAAGGATTGGATTTGACGTGAAGTCAACCCGTTAGAATGCGAGTGGAAGCAGCAGCTGCACTCTTGCTGCATGACCATGCACAACGCTGCTTAAGCTCTGCATTTCATTCTCCTCCTTAGCTGAGTGACAGACCGTTCCTGCTATATACACAATAAACATAAAACCAAAGCGGAACTGCAGTAGTTTCGGAAGTTTGAGGGATTTTTACAAAATGACATCGGGTAATGTAAGTTGTCCCAGCTGAGTAAGTCTGTGAGTCATCACAGTTTCTGAATAATTTCTTTCTAAGCATACTAGTTAGTTGAAAGAGCAACGTCAATATCATAAGCAATAACTGTAAACTAACTTATGCCAATCCATAATTCAAATCGGATTAATGACGATATCTAAAATCCGTATAAATCCATAAAGCATTTTATATGAATTATACTGATCAAAATCCAAAGAAATAGCATAATGGATTTATTTCCAAAGATAAATACAAGGGAACAAAACCAGATTTGCGGTAAGTTTATGAAAGTTGAGGTTTTGTTTCTGTAAAAGCTACACAGTGATTCCCCACATGTTTTGTTCAATTAAATTAAATTAAATTAAATTTGTTTTGTATAGCACTCATAATAGAGAACTGTCACAAAGACACTTTATAGAGAGCAGAAGAACAATTGGGTTAAAACCAGGCCTGAACCCCCAGAAAGCAAGCGAGTGAAGTAAAAACACAATATTGGCCCATCGTCCGCTGGCTGGCCTGGTGTAAAGTAAGGGTAGAAAGGATGGTAACAAATGGATGGTAACAAACGTAATGAGGCATCTATCACATAAAAAAATCTAAATGGGATGAGGTACAGTCTGAGGTATTAAACTAGCTGCACCCAAAGACTACACGACTGGTGCAGGGTGATATGGGCTCCCAATTGACAAGAAGAGTCCCTATAGGGGGATGAGGTAGGAATAGCATGGTGACCATATCTCTCTTTATGTCCTGCCATGCGGTCCTCCAAGGTGGAGCTGGTCTTTGTACAGTTAGGCTTGGATTCTAGCCTGCTGGACACATCAAAATACTGGAAGCCAATGCACCACCTTGTAGGCACAGTAAACCAGGACACATCTGTAGTTATACTAGAGAGACCTCACTCCCCCCACCCCACAACCAGCACAGCACTTACTATATTTGCAACATATACACCCATCATCAGATGTGCATCATAATTGTTCATTCTTGCATGGTTTTTTGCCTATATATAGAGATCCAATATACCACAACATATTCCAACATAATCAAGGCATAACACAAATTTATTCCTGAAATAATAAATTGTTGCTTCAAATGTATTGTAAACATATTGTAATTTTAACTGAGATATGTATTGAATAACATGCAAAAATATATTGAAAAATATACTAATTACCTCTGCTTTATTGGGTTAAATCCAAATATAACCAACAGAAGCCATTATTAAGCAAAAATGACAATTTATCACGTATTGAAAATACATTTGGAGTGCTTCTATATATTCAAAGGTATTATTCAATGCATTGCCGTATATTTTTCCCATGGCGCACAGGACTGCCTGCCGCCGTGGGCTATGCGTGGCAAATTGTGGTCACTCACTCACTCGCTCAGTCATGGACGACCTGAGAGGGACGTTTGGTAGGACGCATGTGCAGGTGGTGCTTCGTTTAGTAGGAGGCATGCGCAGGTGCATCTCCCAGAATCACCACTGTGAACGGTACGAGATTTTTAAGCACAGTTTTATCACCTAACCTTACTTTAGCTAACTCTAACATAGTTAGCGTTTCGCCTACTTTAGTTAACCTAGTTAGCGCATACCACCGCTATAGATGTATGGACACACAGAGGACAACAAATAACGTTACAGAGGTGAGGATATGCCATAGCTAGCTAGCTATATAGTTAGCCAGGTTTTACTCATGCCACTTTGTACAGGTGCACCGTGGGTCTGGACGGTTTTGTGCTTGTTCAATATATAGCAATATATTATCATAGCATGAGGGGGACCATGTGCTGATCCTGTGGCTTTGTGTTTTTGGCTTTATAATTTTAAAATTTTGGCTAATGAGATCTTGAACAGTTTGTTTAATGTTCTTTTTTTCTGCTTCTTGTCACTTTTTGTATTTACACCTTCACCGTACTAACACCTGTTTTCAGGGGCTCCACCAGGGATTTTGGACCCCACAAAAAGGACTCACATTGGCCCCCACCACCCCAGAAAATCCTGTTAATATCTTTTGAGGGCCTCACTCTATTTTTTCCTCACCCCCTCATCTAATGTAAACTGTTCAATAAATTCCAAAAGCAGAGCCAAAACAAAACTGAGCATATCTATTTTGTTTACATGGTTACATCACTTCTGGCTTGGCTTCAACAAGTCGGAACTTCAAACCCGGTCATAACCCTGTTTTTACAAGCTTGCAGGAAGTGTGTCAATTATTTACTAGTCCTGTTGCTCACAGTTGTGCCAGCTCAGTTATAAAATCTGCCACTGTTTGGGTAAGGCACCACACTGTGGTGTAGGGATGAGCTCTGTGGTCTCAGATTGAATCCGGACCATGCCAGCGCTAACTGTGACCAGCAGTTCCGTCGGGTGACGTCCAGGGTGTGGAAGGGTTCGCTTGGTTAGGGGCCCACGTTTCATTGCTATCCATCCAGTAACCCCCGCTGGCCAATCAGGTGCCCGTAGTCTGCATGCTACAGTTGCATAATATGAAAAGTTTTCCTCTGACACCACCACTCTTTTTAACTCTGCAAGCTGTCGGATATCTAGTTATTAGATTATCACCTTTGATAAAGGCAGTGATATGGCAAACCATAGGAATTGTGTCTGTTCTTTCTTTTCGGCCCCCCATATCCCCCCCTTTTGGGAGGAACATCCTTGGGGCAATTAATAGTCACACTGCAGGTCTTATCTATATACATATCTATATCTGTGGTGTGCAGGAGTTTTCTCTCCTGTGAAAGTTTCATTGCATTATTATCTTCTGCAGGAAACAAAGGGCACCCAAACTATCATGGGCCAGAGGCCCAGCATGGCCACAGGATGCACATTTCACATTTGTATGAAATCTGTGACATTTAATTGAAATCATTTATTGAAAATCTTAATGTCTATATAGATAATGGTTGTTGAGGCCTGACAGTTGAAATCTACACTTTTAGAAGCAGTTTCAGTTTCAAGTGGAAACTAACGTGATGCGTTTTGGTTTTGTTACACGGAACATATTTTGCCTGAAGGTGGAGATTACTACTGGCTGGATATAACAATTATTTGACTACAAATATCACCTCTGCTGTGGAAAGCAGAAGTAAACTTCCATTTACGTCAAGGTATTCAATAGCTCAGCTGGCCTACCTTCTAACATATTCATGCTTGGTCTCATTATAAAGTGACTAAAACCATGAATCTTTTGATAATACCTGCTTCCACCAACATAAGGCAACTTTAATAAGTAAATTATTAGATGAGCCAGTTCTTGTCTGCACCCCTTCCACACCCTACCAATCAGCACAAACACCCTCCTCTGATTATTCATTAAGTATGCCTAGGCCAGGAGAAGAGGGGGTGTTCTCCCCCTCTTTCAACTACATAACAAGTGGGCCTTCCTATAAATTAGGGAGTCATTATGAGCTTAACAGCAACCAGGTTACATCTGTTATGGTGGAAATTGAGGTTGACTGCTGCTGTTGGAATCTTGGTTATCTTGCATTTGGGCTTGGTGTTTGTCTGTGTTTGGCGAGTTTACATTTTTAAATGCTGTCTTGTGATTTTTAGACTGGTTTTGTTTTCCTGGGATTTTGTTAAGAGAAACAAGCTGTGTTTTGGTATTTTCTATTATTCATTTCTTTTCTGATTTCAGCCTGTTCAGGTCTGTAACATTATTTGTTAAGGTGGTTTGAATCTTCACCTTTAGGTCAGACATTGAATATTGTGGAATAACTTAATAGACTTCTTCATTTTAATCTGGTTGTCAATTGTACATTTTGATAAAGGTTGATCCAACAGGTTACTCTGCCTATCAACAAATTTGTCAATTTAATTGATGAATGTGATATTAACTACCAAATTAAATAAAATAAATATATTTTATATGTTACACAAATGAGACGTTTTAACTGCTGATGCACTTATGTTGCATATTAAAGTGCTGAATAATAAATGAGGGTGTCAGCTGTTAAAACTGCTGGATTCAAAACATGAACAAATGTTACTCAATCCACTTCCCCGACAAAGCTTAGCTGTAGTCAATGGTGTGAAAAGAAGCATCTGGTTACACCTTGTGTTTCGGAGAAGCCGTGCAGATGCTTACACTCTCTCAAATTGCCAATGGAGTATGCATGTGAATGTGGCGGTGTTGGGCATTAAGGTGGGAATTGGATATGCCCAGCAGCAGTTTGGGTGCCAAAATAATTTAAAAAGCAGCCATTGAGTATACAGTGTGTTTTCTTTCAGCTTGTCTTTGGTTGTCACGTCTTGCCTGATATATATCAAGAAGGTCAGTGACATTTTCGCAGATAACAAAGCACTGATAGATAGCCAGGCTACTGAGTCCGCAGTGTAAAAGGAGTTGTTAAGCACTCTTTTGGCTGAGGGCATTGAGCGCATTGCTCCCTCAGTCATACTTCGTATGATAACAAGCCAGGAGAGCAAAGGAGAATTTCAAACCCAACTATCATATCTTCCAGCACCTGTTAAGGCTAATAAGTTTGTCAAACTGCAATATGACTCATTGTAATGGCTAATCCTGTTTATGGCACTGTCTCGCCGCATGGATGGGTCCCATGGTCTGGAATCAAAGCCTACCATACCAGTGTGGTTGCATAATTGGAAGTAGCATCACACAGTGTTAGGGAGGGTTCATTTGCCCTAGATGACTATATATTGTTGCTTTCATGTCTGTGCAAGTGACGGGTCTGTGCTGGATACTAAACAGTCACAGCACATTCAATAAACCATAATATTCAGAACAACACTTGTATGAACAGCATACTTAAGCCTTGTGAGAAATAGACTAGAACACACTGAGGGACCTGCAATGTTCCTACATTTCATGGTTCAGTTTTAACATTGCTAAATGTGGGTCTGATCAGTTCCTTACCAAATGTACCGAGCGTGCTGATTTTAGTGATAGGGAGCAAATATCACACCAGAATGCAATGCTACATTTCACACTCAGTAACAATATTCAATACAGAATATATGAGAAAAGAAAACATTCAAGAGTATCAAGTATCAAACCACGTGCATCACAAGAGACAGCAGCTCTTTTACAGGTGTTAAAGATCTTTCTAGGAAGTGTCTTTCACCTCTTAAGCAATACCAGAGTTAAATATTTATAAATTACTGCCATGTTATGACCTTGGTTGTAAGTTGGTGTACATTTTGTTCCCAGTTATTCTTGTGTATGTATGTGAGTTTATCTCAGGTCCAGTTTCTGTCCTTCATTACCCTAGGTACTCCATGCACTTTGCCTGACTGGACCATTCCCCTTTGAAAAGAAGCACTTTTTTCATCACTGGAGAGGCCTTTTTTTCATTTGCTCCCATTTCTGTGGTTTTGTCTGTGATAGCATGTATTTTTGTTCTGTGAACTGTGATTTCTCCCTGTTCCGTTTTGCTGTTAGCCAATTGTATGTGTATGACCATTATTTCTGGTGTCTTGACCCAAACTATTGCCAATGCCGTTTGTTCTGTTTGTTGATTGTAGATTATTGTAAATATTATATTTCTATATAGTTGTGTTTAAAATTTGTACTTGTGTGTATATTTGTGTGCACTGAAGAATGTTGGGATGCAGGGAGTCTGATGCCATTTCTTTTGTAACTCTACCATTTTCACACCGTTAATGCAGACAGGGAGACAGGGAAGAAGTGCATATTTATTTATATATAAATAAATAAGGGCCTTGTCAGCTCCTGACGTTTAACTCGATAAACTCCCAACCAATATATCTCACAGAGTATTGTTCTTGCCGTTCTTCCCACTGCTATGGCCTGGACATAGGCCGGCTCATGATATCCCATGATGTCCCAATCTTTTACACTGTACTCTTGCTCAACAGGCCTGTGTGACTTGAACTTTGACATTCACCTCACTTAAACATGTGAGAACAGTCATTGGACTTTGAATGTTGAACAGAAGGCCAGATTTGACTTGTGAGTGCACCACACAGGTTTCACCTTGTCTCACCCGATGGGGTGAACTTGGTTCTTAACATACAAAAAAAAAACCTAGGGAGAGTAATTTGTTTCATGTACCCAGTTTTTGTGAATCAGGCATGTCAATAACATTTGTTTTGTGCTGGCCTGGTACATCCAACAAAACTCTTTCCCTGGATTTCAATTTCCTACTTACTCAGCAATTTCAGAAAGACATCCATCACCCAATATATTAAACATGCAGAACGGTAACAGTAAAGTGAACTGATTGTCCAGTGTTTTTAAGGAAGATACCTTAAACCTAACTTAGCGGTGGCACTCACCTCTGCTATGATATCTCCATTCTCTGCATGCACTTGAGCTATGGCACCAATCTCTTTACACTGAGAGAAGGCAGCATACAGCTCATGATCTTGGAGCATAAAGACATCTTTGTATGCCATGAACATCTTGAAGGAGTTCACACCTTTCTCTCTGACCAGTGTCTCCATCTCCTGCTTGACCTACAGAACGGTTTTGAGAAAGCCAAGTTAATTTGGAGCACAGGACATTTGGTGCATATACACATTGCTGAAACAAGGTGTAGCATATAATCACATATAAAGTTGTCAAACCTTCCTGCTTAGGGCAGGTAGGTCACCTTGGTAATTATCAATAGAAGAAATAAATACACTATATGACCAAAAGTATCTGGATACTCCTAGGCCCCTTAGTTAGGCCCCTTGGTTCCAGTGAAGGCAAATCTTAATGCTACAGCATACAATCACATTCTACACGATTCTGCGCTTCCCCAACAGTTTGGGGAAGGCCCTTTCCTGGTTCAGCATGACAATGCCCCTGGGCACACAGCGAGGTCCAAACAGAAATAGGGCTGTCAAGAACGGTGTGGAATTACTTGACTGGCCTGCACAGAGCCCTGACCTCAAGCCCATCCAACACCTTTGAGATCAACTGGACTGTGAGCTAGGCTTAATCTGTGAATCAGTGCCCGATCTCACTAATGCTCTTCTGGCTGAATGGAAGCAAATCCCAATAGCAATGCTCCAACATCTAGTATAAAGCCTTCCCAGAAGAGTGGATGTTGTTATAGCTGCAATGGGTGGACCAATATTAATAATATTAATATTAATAATCTCTCATTTTTGATGGGATTTTGGATGTGTCCACATACTTTTGGCAATGTAGTGTATTAATAACAATGCTGCAAGAGCAAGTAGTGGAAATTAAACAGGCAACACATTAGTTAATTCAATTATACCTTAAGGATGGGTCACAAGAGAATAACACTGTGTTCCTATCTGGCATCAAGACACATCATAAAGACACCTGCTGCATATTCAAATTAAAGAAGAAAACAGGAAAATTACTGAGTGCCACAGTACTCACACGTTTTTGCTCTCACTTTAAAAAGGTCACAAATCAATTACCAAAACTACGGCATGTTTGTTAAACACCACTGTGTCATCTAATTACTACAGAAATCCTTAAATTAAGATGATGCTATTATTCCATGCTGATTTCTATTGTGTAAAGCTAAATAGCTATGCCACATGTACTGGTGATAACAAGCACATGGTTGTTTATAACATATTTATTCATTTATTGCACTTGAAAAGGCATTTTATCTCTGATGAATTTAAAAAAATTAACTGATTTTCCAGACTTCACTTCAACTTCAAATCATACAGCTGCTTCACTCATCTGCAGTCAGGGTGTTCAGTGAACCGTCCTTGTGCATTGGTTGTCTCGTGTATATTCTTTGACTCTTAATGTTTAATGATTATTTTTAAGCTCACAAAGTGTCACCTTTTATATGAAAAAGTTGCAACTGAAATGACTTTTAATGTGCTTGACCTAGACACGATTCACACTAATTCACATCCCAGAGTCCAATAAAATGAAGCAGCATCTCTCTGCCCTTTAGCTGACCTTGGTGTTCTGGTGCAAAATGGTTGTCTAAAAAATAGCTACAGATTGGTGGCAGTTGATGTGAGTTTCCCTACTTCACTGTAAAACATGAGCCATTATTTAAACTGTTATAGCCCAATCCCTAAACGTTATTAAAAATTCCATAGCTAAAGCTAAAATGGGAGAGAATGCTGTGTGCGTGAGAGAGAGAAAAATCAAAACAAAATGGGCGATGCAACAACCTAGGACAAAGACAAAATTATCGAGTGTAAACACCCCGTGACCCTAATCTTCCTCCGCTTTATCTCCCTAGAGTTTTGTGTTTACTTAAAAAACCTTAATGAAATTCACCCTTCTTTCATATTTTTACTTTATTCAGATAGGAAACAGAGAGAATAAAAGATAGAAAAGGGATCACAGCTCAGCATCATGGTGGGGGGCTGAAACTCCCACTAGAGGGGGTTTGCAAATGTGCCACCCTACAGACAGTACCATGTGTTTTACCCCTCCTTCTGCGGTGACTGGAAAAGGAAGTTAATTTGTGAGATTTGTTTCCTGAAAGCTATTTTTAGATAGTGTTATGTTATAGGTTGGCTACAGTAATATCATATCAGAGTATCAACTCAGGCTGACAACCAATAAGGTTAAGGGCCAAGTGAAGCTAGGCTAATCTAAACAAAATGCTATTCGCGATCACTTATTAATTGCCATTTGCCATATCGAGTACACAGTGCTGGCGACATGGCAAACGTGCCGTGGGGTAGATAGATTAGATTAGATTAGATTCAACTTTATTGTCATTGCACAGAGTATACGTACTGAGACAACAAAATGCAGTTAGCATCTAACCAGAAGTGCAAAAGAAGCAGTAAAGTGCAGTAAGGTGTATGTACATAAGTGAATAAATATGAATACAATATTGATAAATATGAATACAATACAATGTGATATAAACAGTATAGACAGTTATAAACAAGTACCGTGTCACTCCACCAGGTGACAGCGACATGGAAGGAGTAATCACAGCACACTTTTCCATCTGCTTTGCTCCTCCATTTGTCGTAGGCCTCCAGGAGAGAAGTGCCTTTCTGAGGTATGACAAAGTCCAGGATCATCGTCGTACCACCAGCCAAGGCAGCCTGGGGGATACAGGAACATGGTTTACACCGTGTGAGTTAGCCTGGGAGATACAGGAACATGGTTTACACCGTGTGAGTTAGCCTGGGAGATACAGGAACATGGTTTACACCGTGTGAGTTAGCCTGGGAGATACAGGAAACATGGTTTACACCGTGTGAGTTAGCCTGGGAGATACAGTTACATGGTTTATACTGTGTGAGTCAGCCTGGGAAATACAGGAACATGGTTTACACTGTGTGAATTAGCCTGGGAGATACAGGAAACATGGTCTACACTGTGTGAGTTACTTATTTTAGCCTGACCACATACCACCACACACATCCGCAGTATAGATGCCAGTGTTTTTAAAGTAACGCACATAGTATAGCTCACAGACATTGATATCGTGTCAAAAATCGGACATTTACATCCTAAATATATATGAAAATAGTATATATATACTGTATATACATACACACAAAACTATATGTGTCCCTTTTACTCAGGTAGACCATGTGTCTAGGTTTCACCCTTTCCCAGGATGCCAAGCCCCTGGCCGACCCTGACCACTAAATATCTCATGGTGAGTTACTTTATCTTAGTTTATAGATCAAATCCAGGCTGTACCAGTAAAGACTGGAACCCAACAGGACAATTCATCATTGGCTGTAGTGCTGCCTGGGGATGGATGGTTTTTCAGTTGGCAGTATACCCCTTGCCTCACTGCTGAAAAGCAACTCTCCTGGTCTATTAGATGCTTGTGGCTGCACAGGCAAGCAGGCAGGCACAATGCACATTTCTGAACCTGTAATTTTATACCCAAGATAGTGGACTGTCTCACTGATCCTGGGTGTTTCATTTTAACAGTTGCTAGTGTCCAGTCGCTTGGTGCAAGTCGACGTATTGGCATCCATTGGATCTGTTGGTGAAAAGGCATGGAGCATGAATTAAGTTTCCTTAAAAAATACTACACATCCCATGGGATGAGCCTAGCGTGTAGTGTGACCTCTCCCTCACCTACTATTGTTGCATTTAGCAGGCTGAAGATTCTCCACAAGGGGAGCTACTAGCACTCACGGTGTTTCTCATCAATGACACTGTGTCCTTTTTTAATATAAAAGGGTAAGCGTATAGGTTTATTTTGTATAGCTATTCATGAATAGCCATTGATTGTTATTTAAATTGTATTTCTTGTTACATTTTGAAGCTAATCTGAAGGTCGGTTTTTTCTTTTAAGTGTATATATTATTATTAGTGTATATAGCGAGTATAATTTATTTTGTTTTATTAATTCATTTTGAAATTGTATCAACATCTTTTGAGACAAGGCACAATGAAAGCTCATGCTTTAAATATGATCATGAGGCATAGATACACAAGAACCCCTTGAAGTCAACTGAGCCCTCAGCAAATTGGATTTGTGAGGAGAGTGGGCTTGGTTGGGACATTTTTTCTTGACACAACTTTAATCCTTAATTACACCCAATGAACACACACAAAAGATAATATTTTCATCTTAGGTACCTGGGTGCGTTAGCCAACAACTGATACCAGATCCCATCACAAACCAGAAAAGCACAACATTACCAAATGTTCAAATAACATGTTTTAGAAAATCGCCACCATGGTCAGCTGGGAAAGTGGGTGGGATAGGTTGGGACACTTTCTTTTAAGATAGTAAATATCCTGTTTTCCTATCTTGCATTAAATATAACAAATACATTTATTTGTTTAAATGGAAATAACACCCAAAAACATAAATTCTGAAGTAATATATTTTCAAGGCAAAATCATAGACAATTCATTACATCATATGCATATAAACCATGCAAACATTCTTAAAATCACTTCAGTTAAAAACTGCTTGATTATGGGTAACTAATTGACTTATAGTGTAATGCTGTGTCTCGTTCTGACCCTCAAACATAGCAACCTATAAAATCAACAGGTCTATATCTATCCATCCATCCATCCATCTATCTATCTATCTATACATCTATCTATCTATCAAATAAACCAAATTAATTTCATTGATATCTTTACTATAAAAATAGCCTCTGATAAAGTAACCTTATTGTTATACAAGTAGACCAACTTACAACAAAGAAGAGACTGAATTTTTATTCAAGTGCTAATTAAATGTATTTTAATGTAGGCCTAAGTTCTACTTTTGGTTACTTATTTTTGCCCAACAAAATACCCTGTCAAAAACATAATCAGGGGTATTACAGGCAGCTGTCCCAACCAGTCCCAGACAGCTGTCCCAACCAACTGCAAAATCATCCATTCAAGTCTCAAACTCTAGCACATCAATCATGCCTGCCGCCCAGATATTTTCGGTCAATTTATAAAGATAATGCCCGTTATAAGCATAACCAACAGCACGTCGCCACTGATCCGCATTGTTAGCTACTCAATTACAGAATACAGACGGGAGCGGGAGATTATGAACTATTCTAAACAAGGAGACATGATGAGCGAAACAATAGACTTCCCTGGCTAGGGAACTCGAATATCAGACCCATATTGATGGGCAGACACTGGTAGAATCACTTTATTGTGGATATACATGTCTGTTCACCAACTCAGAAAACAATGAATGAGAACAAGGCATTTAAAGACGTCCAGTCCTGAGAACGGGGTTCAAACGAACTCCGCTGAATCCAGAGTACGTTGCTGTATTTCTGACAACTGCCGTCCCTGTAAATAAACGTCCTTTTTCATCAAGTTCGAGAGACTTTATCTTCTTACACAACCACAGATAAACAGACTAGGTTAACACTTACTTGTCTGTTAGCTAGCATTGAGAAGTCTGACAGCTAATTATTGCCACAAATGATAAGCACAGATAACGGTTTCTAATAACATATTATTTAATTATCAGGTATTTACACACAACATAATTGAACAGAAATAACATGAAAAGTAAAATTCAAAAAAAGTAAAACGACAGGTAGGCTACGACGGGAATTTTTGGATTGGATCATCCGAAAATGATGACACTCAGCATGAGTGTGACAAGTGACATCAGCATTGCTTAAAAAATATACTGTCCCCGCACCAACCCAGCGTAGCAACCAACCCCGCTCGTCCTTTAAATAGTGATTTATATATAGTTTAATTTTTTTTCTTTTTTTTTTTCTTAGACGAAAGTCTAAGATTATATGCGAGGATATGTTCGGTGTTAGCCTACTTATTTATGTTGTTCTAATAGCATACATTTAATTGTAGATCACAGTTTTTTTAATGTATTGTGTTAGTCTTTTAATTATTTTTGTTTGAATGTTACATATGCTATGAAAAAAAATCGAACAATTAATTATTTCTGTGCGTCATTGTGTTAAAATATATTCAGGACAATAATCTGGTTTGGTAAAACAGTGTTTGTAGGTTGGCACATCTTTTTCTCAATCCGAGCACATGCTCCTCAAAAGGTCTCAGCATGGCCCTGATCTGAACCGTCACACGTTACCTTAGTCCCAATGTGGAAGTCGTCCACTGCCTGGCTACCCATGAAGGATAGCTCCATGTGGGTGTGGGTATCGATTCCTCCGGGTATGACCAGTTTATTAGTGGCATCGATTACTGTAACTTCTTCCGGTACTTTCAGGTTTAATCCAACCTCATGAATTAATCCATCTTCAATGTAGACATCGGAAATCACGGAACAGTGTTCGTTGACAACTTTCCCCCCTTTGATAAGTATCTTCCTTGGATTCGTCATAATTTATACCTTTTATCTTTTAGCAGCAACTAGAAAAAAGGCTGTTTAATAATGTTTGCTTCAGACAATTATTTTTTGTTTTAAACCAATGTACTAATTAAATCAATAACTGGTAAAATGTTTTAAAAAAATAAATAAATAAAAATAAAATAAACCTTTAAATGTGTCGCTTCCTCTTCTCTCCCCTCCAGAAAAGTTGTGGTCCTAACAAAATGTTTTTAAAAAAAGACTGAGGCATGAAGACGAATCCCAACTGTATAAATACCATTAGTATTCTTTAGTTCACATAGTCCAACCCTTTTGAACCCTGCCCTTTGTAGGAACAGCAGATCACAGAGTAGCAGCTGTAAATCATTTGATCACAAGTAGTCTACAAATGCGCTCCAATAACTCTGTACAAACACGATTTGTGGCTCTTTCCCATAAAACAGTTTCATTTTGATATGATTATATACTCTGTATAATATAACAACTAACACATTTTAACTTATAAAAACCATGGAAAGAAGAAGAATATATCAGAATTAAAAATACATTTGTATTTTTTTTTTTTTTTTTGCCGATGCATGTTTTACACTTGAACTACAAGTAGTCAGCATTTAAATTTACATTGAAAAGATTTAGTTTGATTTTTAGTGTAGTCATTTTAAAGCCATTTCCCCGGTATTGCAGATGAACTTTCAAATAGCAACGTGAAAGGTTCTCGCCTACACCAATCACAAACTAGAAAACTTTCTTTACCACCTCATGGAGGAATGTAATATCCTTTCGAGAAATATTTACAAAAAACTGTTTTTGAGCGAGCAAAGTATATCAGTCCGGGAAGTAATTTTCGGTTAAGGCTTTAATTTTTATTTACAACAAATCAAATCATAGATCATTTAAAAAAGTTATCAGCTGTTTAATTATGCCGCCTCTGAGTTACCATAACAAACAACGTCCTTTTCTATATGCTGTATACAGAATGCAATCTAAAGAGCAAACGAGAGGGTTTGTCATGAGGGCTTCAGATTTGTAGATCAGGGACACTAGATGGTGTTGAAAACCGTCTAGCCTACATGTAGTGACCTTTTGGGGAGCCCTTCGGCATTTTGAAATGGCGTTCAATATTTATTTTTAAAAATCATTTTAATTTTACTCATGAACGTGTTTAACATTTTAAGTTAGTTCAGTGTGTTCAGATCTGCTTGCTGCCTTGACAGCCTCATCTTCTGGACGCTTCAAGTGATTAATGGAAAAGAAACAGGTAGGCTATACCTACCTGGTCACAGGCATTTATAATAAGCACCTGTCAGATTGGTCTGTATGGTAGGGTATTAGGTTTGTAAAAGGTTAGCTGGGAGTTAAGAAATAAACAAAAAGTAGCGTCCTCATTAATTTGGATGTTACCATTCTTCATAATCTGAACATGTGGCTCGTCTCACGTTACCACTGAACACGTTTCACTTGGGTAACATTAGTATATGAAGAAATCTACGAAGGAGAGGGGTATTCTTTAGTTCGGATCATAAAATCGATATTAATATTATCTCCTAGAGGACGCCTATCAGACTAAATGAGTTATAGGCAGCAGCTCCTTGTTCTTTGTATGCCTGGTTCAGACATGTTTTAATCATACTGCTTAAACAAATGTTCAAATACATACAGTACATTCACACAGATTCTTTATACTAAGATTCCTTTTGTGTGTTTGGAGGGTTGTCCACGCAACAGAGCTTCAAAGACCGAGAGGCAGTTTCTCCCAGTTATGTTTTGAAAGACACTGTAGGCTACTTGAAACAAGTGTTTCATAATCAACAAATAGCAGGTTTGATTTTGAGATTAATGTTTGAGCGATACAACGGGTTACAGATTTCCTATGCCAAACCGGTGTAAGAAGTCTGTCTCTGATGCCAATATGTCTGCTGGCCACACATTCCCTTGATCTTATCATTATCACAATACAGTTGGTACAATGGTAGAATAGCGACCGGGAGTGAGAGATTGGGAACCATTCAAGTCAACAGACGTGCTAATTCAATCACAACAGGACGGCCAATACACTATGGCCTAATTGATAGGTGTTACAAGGACTGACTACATCCGTCTCGGTATGTATATTCAACACTACTGATCAAAGCTTCAAAAACAAATAAGAAGCAGCCTCTGGAAAGGTTCGTAATTCATTCTGACTCTGCTGAATCCAAGGTGTCATTCGTGCGCTTTGTCACTGCCGGTATTGGAAATAAACTTTGTACTTTTTCATCACGTTCGAGAGACGTCCTTTTTTCCTTACACCGGACAAAACTTTTTTTTCTCTCTCCAAAGACAAATATTTAACCCAGAAAATGGACTTTATATATTAGTTGAACAAAAACATGGCATTTTTGCATGTCGTTTCCCCTGGCGGTCAAACCTCAGTCAATCAGAGAAGAGTTGGGTCTCAATAACGTACCGTTTCATAATGCTCATTTGCTGAACCATATTGAATTACTGTGTAGGCCTACAGGCATCGATTCAATAAAATGTGTAAACCGGTGTCAACGCAATAGAAAGAAGCGGAATAACCAAACGTATTGCTTTCATTCATTTATTTATTATCATTTATTTTTTTTTTTACAGATTTACATTTCCAGTATCACTTAACAAAAACACAAGACAATGTAACATGCTTATGAACAATCTACCAAACTCAATATAAATATACACTCACACATATACACTGTCAGTACCAAAACACTGATTACCAAAATGGTACCAAAACAAACAGAATAGACAGCTGGATGTTAGACATCATAAAGTTTTGCAAACCAACCCTCACTGATTTCATTTTCCATATAAATCTCTCTCCCAATTATTTTAAGTGAGGAAATGGTTCAGTACCATGACATACATGGGATGAAAGTTTATTTTAAATAGTCATACCACCATTATATGGGAAGCTACTAATTAGATTCCCATGCAAAGGTGAGTAATTCAATTAGGGATTCATTAGGAATCCTGTAGAATCCTTTCAATGTTCTCAATTCACTTTGAAAGGGGAAAAAGTAATTTTAACAATGAACTGTAGCAGGTGTGACTTTAGTCAGCCCTTGCGCTACATGTACCGTGTGTCTGAGGACAAAACTGACGCGATTCGATTTCATTTACTTTCAGCGGACTGCTGCTGAGGTATAACACTTACCAGATGTGCAATCTGTTAAGAGCCAATGGCACGACCCCTCTTTCTGGTTAAAGCAAAGTGATTGGGTGCGCTGGGATACTGAATTTTTTTCTTTTAGATCTCTCTCTCACCAGTATGGAACGCCCAGTGGTACATATGAGCGCTCACTGCCGCGATTCGCACCGTCATTCTGGGAGAGCGCAGATATGCTCTGAAGCACCTGGTGTCACCCGCCGCTTCTCGCCACACTGCAGTTTGCAGTTCGTGCTTGTGGAGGCATTAATTGGAGGAAGACACACAAGCAGGGGCACGTTTGGCCACCCGACAGACTGGGGGTGGTCGCCGGTTTGATCCTGGCCGACGGGAACCCTCCCCTCCCTGGGTGAGGTTAGTGCCAATTTTGCATCACCCTCCCTGGCTACCGGCCACAGCCGGCACTGGCACGACCCGGGTTTTAAAAACCCAAACTCGAACAGTGCCTTAACGAGATGAGCCACCCAGCAGCCCCCTAGGTTCTGAACCTGAGGATTTTTCATGCTGGGGGGCATACATATACCGGCAATACTGAACACTGGGTGCTGAGTCAAAATTTCAATTTTAAAGCAACTGAAGCCTGCGGAAAAGATGAAAATGGAAACGGTGAGCTCTGGAGAGGGCGGGCGAGCTTTGGTGAGCTCTCGACGAAGCGCGAAGCCTAGCAGGGCAGCAGCGGCTCGTCGTCGCTGGTCTCCGTTCCAGCCGCAGCCTCCAGGCAGGCGTCGGGGACCTGGGCGGTGTGCACCACGCCGCAGTGCTCGCACGGCCCGTCTCGGCTGGGCGGGCGGCCCCCGCGGCCGGCGAGGGGCGGGGCCAGGGCCGCCCCCAGCAGGGGCCGGGAGTGCTCGTTCGGGTCGCCGTCGGAGGGAGGGATGAGCAGCTCCACGTCGTCCTCGTCCTCCCTGCTCCCGCCGTCCGGGTCGAGGTTCCGGAGGGGGCTGTGGTTCTGCCCGCTGGCGGCGGCGGCGGTGGTGGAGGCACCGGGTCGGCCCAGGGAGGCCCGGACCCAGCGGAGGCCGCGGGTCACCCTGCTGAGGGCGCCGGTCAGCTGGCCCCGCCCAGTGGGCTGGGTCTCCGGGACCCCGCCCTCTCTGCCGCCCGCCGCGGGGCTCTCCCGGCTCGCCGCCGTGATGGCCTCCACGGCCGACGTGGGCGGGGTCTTCTGCGTCAGCGCCGTGACCGGGCCCCCCACTGCCCCCGGGACATCCCGCCGGTTGCCGTCCGCGTCCGTGTTGTCCGAGTCGAGGGGCAGTAGGCCCCGATGGGGCTCCGGCTCTCGGGCCCCAGGGCCCCCGCCCACCCCCTCCTCGGCGTCGGCCGACACCAGCGCCAGGGACCCCCGGCACCGCGAGCGTGTGAAGTTGAGCAGCCGCCTCCAGAGGTTTCGGTGTCTTCCGGAGCCGGGCAGTCTTATGGAGGCGAACCCAAGCTGGGAGCGTACGGCTTGCCTCAGGTTCTCCAGAACGGACACCTGTCACAGACAAACAATTCCCCTTAAATCTCATCCTGTCGTTACGCAATGTGAAATGAGTGCATGAGTGAATTCATATTCTGTGCCCTTATTATTTCATTCATTTCCAGCCCTTACTAAAATGTAGCTAAACATATATTCAATATAAGGAACTGTATCTCCACAACTGTATAGACAGCGTGGTGTAAGTAGTGCAATGCATTGTGTTTGACAAATGTGAATATGACAGACTGGAGAATTCTTCCTTACAGACAGTAATGAACAGGTAACTGCTTTACTGCACTAACCTGGTTGGCTGAGCATGCTGGGAAATCTTCCACTGGTGGGATCAGACCCTGAGCTATCAGCTGACCGTAAGAAGGTGGGGCTTCCCTCCTGAGGAGCTCCGCCTCTACCCTGGACAGTTGGGTTTCGAAGGACCTGGAGGACACGCACACAAGGGAATTACAAAATGGAGGACAACCGGGGAGGTAGTGACTGACAGGAGTGAAACAGGTGGCACTCCAAATGAACACAAGCAGAGTTAACACCAAAGGGCAAATTGGGGCTCAACAAAGTGCTACACAAATGAAGCTGAATTAAATTAAGGATACATATGTATTAGGAAGACTGAAACAAATAATGTTTTTAACCCTGTTTAGTGAAGTAGTCTTTTAACCATGCAGAAGTGTTTGTGTTTGTTCACGAAGCGATCATTAAAAATATTGGCTGGAAGGCAAAAGCATACTTTTGTTTCAACCAACTCCTTTGATACAAAAAGATGCGTCTCTTCCTATGAACAGGTTTACACTATGCACAGCTAAAGAATGACAGGGGAAACTGTTCAACGACTAAGATCAAATTTAATCAGCTTAATGCTGCACTTTTATTCCATTTGAGTGCCTCAGTTTTAGCATTTCATGTTTATAGGCCTACAGTGCTGCAAACTATATACTAATTGTTAAGATGTTCAATAAGACTAAGTCTTAACAATTAGTCTTAATTTAATTGCATTCTTCATGTCTACTTCCCATTGCTTAGGGGGAAAAAAGGTTACCACACAACACTATAACAAGGACACAGTTACTGATGCAAAGTTATTGATGCAAAGCGACTTGAGTGCTAATAGCACCCCCTTGTGGAGAACCTCCAGCCTGCTAAACATCAGTGAGTGAATGAGTTTAGTGAGTTAGTTTAGGGAGTTCGTTTAGTGAGTTACAAGCCAGGTCCGTCAGGTGCTTTGCATCTAAAAACGTTTGCTGCAATGAAAGCAGCACTAGACAGTGTGGGAACACTGCTGTCGATGATAGTCTGTGCTTAGTGGAAATTGGTGCAGGTTACTGGGTAGGGGAAATGTGATAACTGACTGTTAAGCAGTCTGTGTCATCTTCCTGTTAAGGACAGAGGAACGACAGAATTGCAGGTTAAAATTGTCCACAAAAAACTTGTGTCCCTAATCTGGTACTACTGAAATCATTGTGTTATGCTATCCAAAGGATATATTCAAATAAGTGTATTATTTGGAAATGTTTTCAAGTAATAAGCAACTTTACTTGTTCAGCACTTTTCTTGCTCCATGAAAGTGCTGTACATAGAGTTTAAGAGCCATGATTTAAAAACCACGTATACAGGACACAAAATACAGAAAAGGCCAAAACACAGACAAAATGTGCCATGAGGCCCAGCAGGGGCGCTGTCTACAGTCTTCAGTACACAGCCTAATAGGGCTGTCAAAAAAAGTTCGAAGACTATCTTTTTTAAAGTTCGAACCTAAATTTGAGCATTCGAATATTAGTTTTGGATCCCGCGTTTTTGATTCCGCGTTTTGTAATTAACATAATTATACTGGATTTAATTTCATGCGGCGAGTCATGCACGCCAAGTTCATTTCCTGTCCTAACGTTACTGGTCAGCTAACAATGTAGGCAAAATAATGTTCCCATGGCAGGCGATGTTTTCTTTCTGTAGATTTTGATAAAATAAGTTCAAATACTTACTCTGTTTAGTTTGTTTATGTTGTTTTAGGCTACAGGTATTAACCGTTTGAATAGTTTTTATGTTTAGAAATAAACAGGGATTTCCTATAAACAATCATTTCCCTATTATTGTGATTAATAAATGCCGAGTTGTGGAAAATTACATCCACGAGAAAGTGCTTTATTCATTTGCTCATTAGGCTATAGAAACAGCAGGGGGCTCATTTATAAAATGAACTTCCGTGCATACGTCAAGTGAAGACCTGACGTAGCGCCACAGCCGTTTCCACGGTCAATGTTGAAATTTTTATTAATCACTACTTTGACGTGATTTTCTACGTACGCGCCACACAGTTGATCTAAAATACGTTTTATAAATGAGGCCCCACGTAGTAACCTAGTATGAAAGTTCACCAATGTTCTACTGCCGGCTTGTGGAAAATAACGCGCAGCGTCACGTGCATATTGCGCCCGACAATAAGCAGCTTATGTTCTGTTAATTATTGGCAAATTATATTCGAATATATTAGAACGCTAACTAATTAAAAAAGCTAATATTCGAACTCAATTTCATGGCACTTATGACAGCCTTACAGCCTACAGTGGGCTACCTGCGCTCGAACATCCTGAGGGAGTAGAGCTTGCAGGTGCAGCCCAGGGCGATGACGAGCAGCAGGCCGCAGACGAGGCTGCCGATGACGGCGGCGGTGATGACGCGTGTGGGCACCGCCACGGGGCAGCTCTCCTCGTCGCTGCCGTCGCCGCAGTCGTCCTGCGCGTCGCACACCCAGCTCTCGAACACGCAGCGGTTGTTGCGGCAGTGGAAGTTGCCCGGCTGGCAGGAGAAGCAGTTCTTCTCGTCCGAGCCGTTGGGGCAGCGGTTCTGGTAGTTGCAGCGGTCGGAGCGCGGGTAGCAGGCGGCGCCGCCGCCGCGCGAGCAGGGGAACTCGTCCGGCTGGCAGGCGCTGCAGTTGGCCTCGTCGCGCCCGTTGGGGCAGTGCCAGTAGCCGTCGCAGCGCTGCGGCTCGGCGTAGCAGCCCCAGCTCCCGCCGCACGGCACCTCCCACGGCAGGCAGAAGCCGTCCACCTGGTAGGTGGCGTTGAAGCCGCGCGCCGCGTTCACCTTGTCGGCGCGGAAGCGCACGCGGAGCTGGCCCGACGAGGCCACCACGGCGACGGGCGCCCGGGCGTCGAAGGCCGTCAGCACGCGGAGCAGCCGCCGCGGGTCCTCCTCCAGCCCGTCGTACACCTTGACGTAGTCGCCGTAGCCCGTGCCGTCCAGCTTGAAGTCGGTGAAGCGCAGCACCACCCTGCGGTGGTCGCCCGTGTCGATGAGCCAGGTGCAGTTGCTGCCCGGCGGGTAGAAGTCGGGGTAGTTGGGCGAGCTGAAGGTGCCGTAGAAGGTGCGGAGGAGCTCGCCGCAGGCGGCCGCGTCGCAGTCCACCTCGTCGCCCAGGTCCTGGCAGTCGATGCTGCCGTCGCACCGGAGCGACTCCGGGAGGCAGGTGTAGGCGCGCGTGTAGCGGGACAGGCAGGGGAACTGGTCGCGGGCGCAGGGCTGGAAGGGGAAGGAGGCCGAGGGGTCGGGCCGGGCGCACAGCTCCTCGTCCGAGCCGTCGCCGCACTCGTCCATGCCGTTGCACTTCCAGCCGTCCGGGACGCACTTCCCGTTGGCGCAGTGGAACTGGTCGGAATTGCAGCTGATCTCCTCAGTCTTTCCTGCCATTGGAAGAACGCAAGTGACGAGCCGGTCAGATGTTACGCCAGGTCATTTTCTTTTCAGGAATTCATTTTGCGTGCGCGCATTACAGGAAAAAGGATTAATGCGAAAATGTCAGAGGCCACATGGATTTCAAAAACAATTATAGTACTCTAAAAATGATTAAAAGTACCAGTAGATGGAACAGAATTTGAAATATGAGCCTCAAAGTTATTTATGAATTATAAATCAGGTTTTGCCACAAAGCATTTATATTTATTTAATCTCTAAAACCCAAAATGACCTCAGTATTCCAATAGCAGAAAAGATTTAGAGATTTATTTGGAGATTTATTTCACAGTAGAGAAGTAATTTTGTGCCTGGACAATATAACTAAATAAACTACCATTTGAGCATTTAGGGCAGATTTTGTGAGGTGGATATTTGTTGAATTCGGTAGCCAATTACATAACCACTCCACAGAGGCAGATTAAAAAAAAAAAAAAATCTAATTATAATGACCACCTCCCCTGAGAAACAAACACAAAACATCCTAATTTGCCCTTTGTTAACCCATAATCAGGACTGGAAAACAGAATTCAACTTTAAACGGTAATTTTGGTTAGCTGCTTATGTGTTTGTTGGGAAAACTGAAAACAATTTCTACTGCTAGCATCAGCAGCCACACTTGACAACAGATAGCTGTAAAAGACAAGACATTACACCCCATGTGGGTCCCAGGTTTTTCCCATTCAAGCATTACACGCTGTATGTGAATGCTTACTTTGTTTTTTTTTTCTTTGCTTGCCGAATTTAGGTTTAATGCGGTCACGTTTCAGAGTCACAAAGATCATCTCAGCGTGAAACCACAGACTCAAAAGCTTACATTTTTCTCCCTAATTGCTTTGAGAGACTTTTCATACAGCGATGAAATCAGTTGTTTTCTTCTTTTCCAGAAGAAAGTGAAGACCGCGCTGCTGTTGCATCACCGCCGGGTGCCCACGTGACCGCGCGGTCACACGTTCGGACCCTCGGAGACGTAAATAGCCGAGGCCCACCTGTTATGTAAGACAGCCTGAAGCCCTTCGCCGTCAGGCTGTCGTCGGCGTGGAACCTTATCCAGACGTGGTCCTGGGAGGAGATGTACGGGGCCGGGATGGAGGAGCCGCAGGCCCGGTAGCCGTCCGCGTTCTTGTACGTGCCGATGGAGAGCCAGTCCGACCCGCACCTGTGAGAGCTCTGGATATCGAAATCCTGAAAGCTGGAGGGTGGAAAGAGGGAAAATATAACGTTTGTTTTACAAAATCACAAGCGGAAATTATTACAAGATGACTCCATTTCGTTCTCGTAAAAGCGCATATACTGGTAATGTATTGGTTCACTGTAGCGATGCCGTATGATCTGGTCTTTTAACCATTAGGCCCACAAGGTGCTTTAGTGTGGTCTGTGGAGGGGGGGTGATTACAATGGGTGGGATCGTGCCCGTTGCATCATGCAAGAGCGAGTCCTCTGATTGGGTGCCTGCCCAATGCATGCCTCTGTAAATGATGTGTACAGAGTAGAGTGTAGAGAAGTGTCAGTCGGTAAACAAATCGAACAAACTTGTGTCGCAGTCATAACGAGCTAAAGGACCTACACACTGGTGAGCCCAGGGGTACTTTTACCAGATTTAAGGGAAACCTTACATTTTTCACAGCTGTAAGGAGGGAACGCGAAATTAATAAAAATGTATCAACCAACCTAAAACGGTATCAGCATCAAAATGGCAGGCCTTGAGGAAAACTGATGCGCCCTGAACTGAACCCTGAACAAAATGAATTGCCAACACCTTAAACCTGAAATACTGCGGTGCATCCGATCCTGGCAGAAAGAAGAAACCTGAAAGGGGAGGACATCTGCCAACAAGATGAACCATCTCATCAACAGAGAAAGGTTTCTCAGGAGACAGAGTGAGCGAGGGCTCGGCTCGGTACCTGATGGTAATGATCTCTCCAGGGTTTGCGCGGATGTTCCAGCTGCAGTTGATTCTAGAAGGGTACCCCAAAGGCCAGCCGGGGCTGGTGATGACCCCGCTCGACGCCCTGATCTGCTCCGCCGCGCCTCCGCAGGCTGCGAAAATGCACATCACCACGGCGACCTCAGATGACGGGTCTCATTCAAATTTTCAGACACGGGCAAGTACGACACAAAGGCATCACCACACAAACACTGAAATGCATTGCAAAGTCACTAAAAATGAGCAAAAGTACTTAACTTTATACATTAAATGTTATACTTTGTGTGGTAAACGTAAAATACATTTTCTGCCAGAACACTCACCACACAGCATCAGTTGAGGTGGTGAGAGAGAGAGAACTTTTTTTTAGCTAATTAAATCAGGGGATGATTAGGTGGCAGGTTGAGAGAGCCAGGTTGGGAATTTAGCCAGGACACCGGCTAATTTAGCCAGGTTTGGAATTTAGCCAGGACACCGGGGAACCCCCTACTCTTTTCACAAATAGTGTCATGGGACCTCGGTTTAAAGTCTCATCCGAAAGACGGTGTCTCCTACAGCACAGTGTCCCCATCACTGCACTGGGGCATTGGGGTTTATTGACCAGAGGGAAAATCACCCCCTACAAGCCCAACAACACCACTGCCAGCATCAACTTAGTTTTCCGAGGAGGTCTCCCAACCAAGCCCACACCTGCTTAGGTTCAACCATTCAGCAGGAGCAAGGTACATGGTGGTACATAGCAGGTTTTAACCTTTGCAATTAGCTGTCTACAGACAGAAGGGGTATGGAGGGTTTAAGCAGTCAGAGTTCTTTAGGGTACAGCCAAATTGGCTACTCCCAGTGAGCCCACTGGCTACCCCCAGCTGTTGTCAGTGAGAGGTATTCTGCTTGGCCATTAGTGCCAGCTCTCCTGCACCACTGTGCAGCCTGCTGCGTGAAAATAATCACTGTCCTGGGGTACAAGCTTCAACTGCAGTGCTTCAGCTCTTTGGGGACTGCAAATGAGCTGAGTAAATTAAAAAAGTATTTAATACAATTTTTATTATTATTCTCACTTTCAGTATTACTGCAGGTGCAGAAGTGATTCAAGGGGGAAAAAAAGGACAGGAACTGGTGTGGGTATGAGAATAGGTCCATTCAGACCATCTTGGCAGAACAGCCTGTTCCAAAATCAGACCATATGCAAGCAATATTAACATCTGTATCCAACTCCCTATATATCAAAATAAATAAATAAATATCTTGAAACCCGGATGAGAAGTCGCTTAAACATAAGATAAGACAAAACTGGAAAAAAACGAACACAGCTCATTGTGCAAACAATGCTCAGATCCTGGGAAAGCTAAATAAAATTTCATGAAGGCTGTTACTGTCCCCAGAAGCCATGTTGTTTACAGTGCAAACATACTGCAAACTAAATGATTAATAACTGTTTGGTATTAACTGTCAGGACTGAATGTTTGCCATGTCACACCCTGTGAGAAATTCAACAGCCCAAAAACCTCGGACACAACCAACTTACCGTTTGAAATCCCTGAAACGTACACGTTTTCATCGTGCTGGACACAACCCACCGTCCCTGAAACAAGAAAGTTAGAACTATGTTACTTAAAAATATAATGGGAATATAATGGGTAGGAACACTGGTCAAATTCAGTTTCAGCTGGAAAAAAACAGATGCTGTTTGAAAAGAACTCAACCAAAATTCCACATGTCCACGAGAGAACAGGGCACAAGTGAAATACAAAAAAAAGCTGATTTTGGTTTGAAAACAAAACACCCAAAATAGTTTCAGCAGTAAAAAAAAACTATATAAAAATATTAATATCCAAATACTGTCAGTCCAGCATATCTGTAGGTGTTTTTATATGCATGAGGCAATCAGGTTGCAAATTCACACCCATATATATATAAAACATCAGATTACTTTCATTATGGCACAGCAATGCATTTCAATTTCTGGCTGATGTTCTCAAGTGTTCTATGAATACTAAAATAGTTTATATATCCATAACTTGCACTTGCACAACTCTTTGGTGCACACATGCACACAGACAGGTGTGACTAGCTGAAATTCAGCCTGAAATATATTCTTTAAGTTCAGAGTCAGACAAAACATAACATACTGAACACTCAGTACTGGATGCGTAATATAAGAAATATAGCCAACTTTAATGTGTGACTATGATCAAAATTTGAATACGTAGAAGCAACAAAGGAAACATGACATTGCATCAACAGAGATATGGAACAGATGTTCTACATTCCACTACAGAGTGTCAAATTGTTTTTATTTTCCATGCCTGCGTCTCGATATGATGTAATATTGTCCATTTGCTTCCCTGGATGTGTACACTATTCTGAACAAAAGTACTAATAACAATAAATGATGGTATGAAGAGAAATTTAGTCCCTGTTGTGGTTTGTTGTTATGGGAACATGGAGTGTCAGTGTCAAATTTAACATCTGACAAAAAGAAAATAAATATTGCGACATGCAAGTCCCACCCAATTTGACACAGACACAGAAATGAGATCACTGCAAAACCATCAGCAGAAACATTATAGTTTGGATAAAAATAAACCACCCTGCAACCAGCCTTCAAATAAATGTCAGAAATACAAACCTCTCTATGGACTGTACATTAGGCCAGCTTACTGTACATATTCATAAGAAACCTTTGAGCGAATGAGGCAAAAATGTGTTCCACAGGTCTTTGAGTATAGCAAGGCTAAGTAACTAGAGCTGTGATAATGCAACAGGGTGTGTGTGTAGGGGCAACATTTGGTTCAAATTTCCTTCCCTGCTATACTGCTAGCATGTAGCAGCTGACTGCAAACACAGTATCTTTTTGAAAATTACAAGTGAGCTTAAAGCAAGCACATTATACCCTTATGCTAGACAAACTGGTTAAGATGCAACCTATTCCTCACACTACATTATTTGGTTAAGATTTATTCCTCACACAAAGTCAATTTATTTAAACTAGATTTTTTCCTGCATATTTTCTGTAGTTAGTCTTTAAAGCATGAAACTAAGCCTACCATTGGAGGTCTCTGGCTCTTTGTAATCAGCCTTCTAGAGAAATATACCTTCAATGGGGAAAGACCACCCATATTCAGGGAGGAGAAATGCTGTTCTAAGAAATTTTAGAGACCTGGAGAACACATGCAACATGGAACCTGGGGTGTAAACAGTGTTTCAAGTTGAAAAGAAACATGCTGTTCCTCAAGTCTGAACACAGACAACCATCTGTCACAACTCTTTCATTCCCATGGTCATAGTCTTCAGTATAGAAGTTCTTTCCTCAATCTGAACAAATAACACATTCAGTTTGTCCATTTTCATTTATTCAGTCCCTCTGTTAAGCAAATTGAGTCTTTGTCATGTTAAAGACCTAATAAAAAAAACATGGTGATATGACAGAATGGCAATTAGATGAAACACTTAGGGGGTGGGGCAAACAGACGCACATCATCAACAACAGGGTTTTCCTGCTTAAAATCAGACAAAGGTGGTATGTCAACAGAAATCATGCAGGGGGTAAACCCCAGACACAATTCCTAGATGACACTGAGATATGAAATGAGCCAGTCCAACTTCTGAAGACATGGTTAGCTAATAAACCAATGGTGAGTTACTTATTTAGAATGATGATCTTAGGACGGCCTAAGTCAGGTTCCAATTCGAGGAGTAACTCAAAGCTAGTGGTACAAGCAAATAATGGTGCATACCAGAGTTTAACCTCCCATCTCAGACACTTCAGAATACAGCAAACTTGTAATAATGTTTTTGAGTTGTGCTGAAGCAAAATGAAACTGTGCATGGCTATAAGCTACACTTGCTATGCAGACCTCAAAATTGTTAACAAACAAGATATTCTAGAATTAAATGCATTTTTAAAAATCATTTTACCCACAAATATATATTTCTTGAACATTTTGTTGAACGTTAGGTTACAGCAGGAGTGAGTGAATGAATGGAGCGAGGAGAGAGCAGGAGTGATCGAATCTGGCTGTGAATATGGATAAGACGATACACACGGTACATGCACACATCATCCATAAACATCCATAAACACAAGTAGGCCTACTTTCACAGAAAGCAATAGGTGAATTAGGGGAAAGAAAGCGCATCAATCAAGGATAATAACTGTAAATGCACAACAAACTCATGTTGATATTAAGTTTACGTTTTCTGTTCGCCAGATGAGCAGCACAGCAGATATCGGGTAAATTATCTTGTAGATCGCTACACGTTGTGTTATTGGATTGAGTTTGTCTGGTACTGTCAGTAAGACTGCAAAACCAATATGATCTGTACTGAACTGCAAAAACATCACCGTTCAGAAATACAGCCATGTGAGACTGCAGACAATACATATCAGCAGCCGAAACGTTATATTCACATGGTAATAAACAGGGCTTTACCGGTTTAGTTTCTTCCCATTTGCTTAAAGGTATCGGAATCAGTGCAATGTTTAAAAGACCGTTGTTTAAAAAGACATGCTAAGCACAGTTAAACAAATTTTAATTTTAAATGAATGATATCCACACTGATTTAATAAAGCCACCTTGATCGTTTACCGTTTTAATCACAGCTGCATAGAATACACTCTCCAAATTCAAGTTCCTCACATCCACGGTTTATTACACGCTTCGATTATGTTCCCTGCATCATACTGATTAAAAATGTGATAATGGGTAAACATACACATAAAACGACACATGTACTTACCAATGTAAAAACAGCTGGTGATTAAATGCAGATATCTCCAAAACAAGATTCTCGTTTGTGCGCCCACACAGTAGGCCATAGCAACAGTATTTTATCTAATGTATCAACCTGAGTGCCTATATGATTCGGCGTTCGATTGGAATAAATAAAACGTTTTCAATTTAATGACATTGGTTTTTTATGTCGCTACATGTTACAATGATCTGGTCATATTATCACCGCACGGCATATGCTTCTTTAATATGGGTGCAAAATAATTTATAGTTACTTCGTCACCTAGCTATATTGATAGCTAGCTAAGTTATTTAATATGTAGCCCACCGTTAGTTTACGCTTACAAAGAGCCAAATGAAAATAGGGACAGTCAGTTAACATGAACCTTAAAGAAACCTAACAACGTCGACATTCATGGTTATTGATTGATTTTTAAATAGCTAACGTTAGCTTTCCATCTCACCCAAACAGTACTAGTTACTAGTCTATTACACAGAACACGATCTTGGCTATAAAACTGTCTGTCAATTCCTGCTTGCTGACTAGTGAGCGAAGTTAACGTAGTCAACCGTAAATAATTTCAGTGGACGAAATTGTATAGGCTAACGCCAATACTCTCCTATCCCATTCATTCCAGCTATAAGTTAGCTGACTGGATAGACAAAGCCATAGCATTCGGAGACCACTTGATCTCTTTGTTTTAGTCTACTCAACTATTGCCATATCTAGTTACCTTCTCATTATGACTGATGATTGTAACCAAACAAATTCCCTACAGAAAAAAATAATTCAGCAAAGCATTCATCTAACTGGAGAGCTAGTTCTGAAATGGTTCTGGAGTTTTTCCTCCATAAAGTGCAACTATAATAACTTTGTTCCGTTTCTCCGACGGCTAACGTTTGCCACAGCGACTATTACTAACGGTAGCTAACTTACACAGCGAACGCAAGCGAGGGAACAGGCGTTACTGTAAGCGATTCAATTTACACATTATAGCTAGCTAAACACTCAAACCCAATACATTTCCGATTAAATTCTGATACAAACTATACCCAAGACGGCCTTAACAACAGCCAACGTTATTTAATCAACTACTCTCTCTTGTTTTGCTGTTTCTGAGCAGTACATGTTTCTGGAAAGCTTCAGCTAACGTACAAAAATGCAACAATCTTGCAACGATGGACAAGCTACAACAACAACAGAGGCCTAAACAGCTGTAGCCAACCACAAGCATCTAGGGCCAGCTGTTGTCACAGCCGGGTATCCTCAGTCCCCTATGTTCTTTTTCGTCGGTCTCTCCTTTTTCCCCTTTATTGAGGGTTAAAGGTTGTGTGACGTCAGAATAACAAGCGTACACATGTATGTTTGGTCTGAGCACGGGACTGGGATTGGTTGACACCCCTCCTCCTTTTTTTTCGAGAGAGACAGTTCTGTTGCCTTGTCCGGATTTAGGATCTTTCTCATCTTAGACTGCCCCTGACCAAGGTGTTCAACGACAATGTTATTTTTACGTTTTCTTTGTCCTGTGCTTACAAGTATTATCATCAGTCTATTTGTCGATACTCAGTTAATTAAAAGAAAAGCATTAGCGTTGTCCCATGGTTGGGACCAAACACTGCTTTTAACAGAAGCTCCAGTTTGTATTTTCATGTCAGATAAGCTACATTTTAATTCCAGAGTGACCACTGAGTGAACAAGTGAAAAACTATTATTCTGGTTTGGAGGTGAATACATAGGCTATATGGCAAATTAGTGTGTACATTAAAAGATATGAAACAAATACTACAACCTAAATAAAAAATATCTGTCTTGATGTTAATTAATGTTTACTGTATGTGACAAATCTCTCTGTATTCAATACATGATCTAGATAGTTTCCCCACATGTTATTGATTTTCACCTATCAGATGTTGCATATCCATCTTAATTCATGTTCAGCTCAGTGGCTTCATCTTGCTATATACTGAGAGACCCAAAGTGCTAAATATATTGCAAGTTCAAGGAAAAAACCATTAATTGTCATGCATGATGTAATCAGCACGACAGACAGCTGTGGTTGCAATCTATTTGATCTGCTCTTGTGTTTCAAAATAAAAAAGCATGCTAAATCATCAAACATTCTGTATTTCTCACATGAGATTGACTCAGTGAAGGTCACATTCTTGTTAATCATATCAAAGGAAGGGAAAACACCCAAAATATGAATTATCCCATACATCAATAAAAAGGAAAGTATCCAATTTACATTCACATCCATATGATCTGCGTAATTAGATTGTACAGACTTTGAATAATCCAGGCAACATGTTACATGTCTTCAAAGAAATATTTTCAAAGATGTTTGATTATAAAATAGCATCAGTAGTTAGATTCATTAGCAGATACAAGTTCATTAGATACATAGAAGCACTAGTGTTGTGAAAGCGGATTTAAAAAAATCAGAATTCTTGACCATCCAATGGAAGATACAGATACTGATTTATGACAAATACTATAATTTTTCTTGTTGTTTTCTTATTTCTGATGCTGTGACTCAAATAAATGCAAGTTTCATTTTGCAATGCAAGAACAACATATTTAGTTAAGTATGATTTAAAATTCACCATCCATAATTGTGGGAATAAAAATAAAATTTTTACTTCTCTGTGAGACAAATGGTAATTTAATCCATACAATTTTCCAAAAAAAAAAAAAAATCAGTAACATTGTAACTGAATAATTTTACATACAATGGCTGACATTTTTATCATTTACAACATTTTCAATATTTTGGTGAATACATTTTGTTGTCACAAACCCACCCAGCTTTCACATTACGTATGTTTGGCGTCCTGCAGGTGAAAGACAGCCAGGTTGAGTGACTGTGGTTCTAGTGCTACATACCATCTGTTCTTGAACAAACACATAATGGACTCGATTTTGAGGATGCAAAAGGCCCCTCTCTAATGCAGTTTCATCTGTTGCAAAGGCAAATTTACACTTTTAAGCATCACAAAGAGGCACAGAGATGCTTGTGCCTAGGTTGGTATTTACAACCATGCTTTCTTAGTGCTTGCCCTGGGTGGGTGGATGGTCAGCTGGGGGTCCTAATGAGTACAAACGTAAAAAATCTGAAGATTCTGCCACCCGAATCCACGGCTTAGCACAGAATAAACCATGTGCCACAAATGCCAAAGTCCTTCATAAAGAGAGATTATGGAAGCAAATATCTTGTGGAGGCATTCAAACAGGTTAATACAGACCAGTAGTTCACTTAGGTCCTATTGGACTCATATGTATCCTATTGGAGTTGAATTTACATTGTACATTTTACAGCATCGCCTGTATAGTGTAAGCTATGTGCAAACAGAGCAGAAAAGAAACTGTCACCTTACAGAAGGGTACACCCAACTGTAGTGCCATGTTGTTTTTATTACAGTTTGTTGACACAAGAGAAAATGATAATATTATCTTTAAAAACCTTGGACTAAGCTTGGACTATGGACTGCCAAGTGGCATATCTCTCTAAAGTACTGGTTTCAGGGCAGTAATGTAACGATATATATATATATGTGGTTAAATGTTAAAGTGTACATTCTCAACTTTTATTTAAGGGTATTATTGTACATTTTGACTTGGGGTTGCATTGGAGGTTCAGTAGTAGAGCTCCCGCCTGCCATGCCGGTGGCCTGGGTTTGTATCCAGGCCAATGCCCCAAACCCAGCCACTGGGGGGCACTGCATCAGGAAGGGCATCCAGCGTAAAAACATATGCCAAATCAAATATACGGATCTGATCTGCTGTGGTGACCCCTAACGGGAACTACCGAAAGAAGAAGAAGATTGTACATTTTGATTTCATTGTGTAGAAATTATAGCACTTCACAAATAATTCACCCATTTCAGGGTATCATAATATATGGGACAAATGGCATCACAGGTGTATCTGATTAGTCAAGCGTGTTCAGCTGGTATAAGGGAGCTTTTAGTATCTAGTTTTGATTCTAGCCTTTTTATTGCCTTTGGAGTCTGTTCATGGCATATGTGAACATGATGACCAGAGTTGTGCCAATGAAAGTCAAGGAAGTTGTTATGAGTCTGAGAAATAAGAAAAAAAAACAAATAGTCAGAGACATTGGCCAAACCTTAGGCTAACCAAAATCAACTGTTTGGAACCTCTTTAAGAGGAAAGAGAGCACTCGTGAGTTGAGAAATCACAAAGAGCCTGGTAACCCAAGGAAGACATCTACAGTGAATACAAGAAATCTGGAGCCATTGGGTTGAATCTGAGCAGATACGATGCTTCTGTACACTTCAGAATTTATTCTGCTGCTGCTGTTTTTGCTTGCAGTTGGTCAATCAGGTTGCTCTGTCAATCAATTATTGTGGTGTTTTTATTGTTCATAGGTGTTTTTGATAGTCATTTGCGAATGAAATCATGTGCAATATATCTAACATTGCATAAAGTGAAGAGTTTAGCTTAATGCCAATATATGTTCTACATTCAGTGCCAAATCTGAAATGAGGGGCTTAACTGTAAAGACCCCTGAATTCATTCATTTTAGTTTTCAAGAAATTTTCAATTTGTCCAACTTGTGGATCACACAGACATTTTTGGAACTCCTGTGTACGGTATATTTACAGAGTTGTTTCTTTTTCATATTTAATTAATGCTGTACTGCTATCTGCATACTCTGACTTGTTTCATAGGTTTTTTGAGCCTTTTTATTCATTAGGAGCTACCTTAGTAGAAATTACAGTTGACAGGTCACCTAAAGGATTTAAAGTGACATTGTTTATGTCCGAAAAGCCAAAAAATACATTTTGGGGTTTTTGGTTACATTGAGATCTATCCAAAGAGTCCAAGATATCAATTAGAAGGGAATCTCATGCCGTGCAGGAACCGGACATAGTTAAGCAAACTGGGGCAGTGATGCATCCTATGGCCTGCTTTGATGATGCCACTGCCAGGCGTGGCTGGGAGTCCCACAGGGTGATGCATAATTGGCCATAGTGCTGCTGAAGGAGGGAAGGTTTCAGTTGGCAGGGAAACCCCATGTTTCATTACCCAGAGTCCTCTGGTGCCAGCTGTTGCAGCTCAGCTGGTGGACGGCAGTCTGGAAAAATAGTGGTTGGTTGACTGCGTGCATTCCCATAGCACTTCTGCTCAAAATTGATGGAGAACATTGTTCCAGCAATGAAACAGCCCAGTGTTGCCATTGCCTGCTCCAAATTGGGTTGATAAATGAAAAACAGACACATAAAACCGGAATATTGTTTGTATGAGATATTGGTTTGATGTAATTTTTCCCTTTCACTTAATTCCATTTTTACTCTCTTTTCTAGTCCCCCTGATCCCTCTTCTCAGTAGATTCTTTGTACTTTTTACAACAAAACAGTCTCTGTTTCTCCCTGATACTGCATTACTCAAGGTTCATTACAGGTGTGTCTAAACATGTCAAATCATAAAAGACACAGAAAAGCAACGTATGGAAATACATTCAAAGAGGCTTATACTGTACAGTCTGAATCGTGTCACAACACAGCTGTCTCCTTTAGTGTTTTCTGTGCAGTCTGAGCGTATAATTAGGACTGATGCCTAAAAAATGAAGCTGAGAAAAGCAGAAATTTCTGGAAGCATTTGCCATATATGGACCACTAAATCACCTAAAATTGAACTCAGTAAAATCCAGATAGACCAGAATAACCCTTCAGATCAATCTTCTGTAATTTGAATATGAAAGATATGTGAACTGGAGTTGAGGCTCTTTTGAAAAAAAAAAATAGAAAAATGCATACCTGAGAAAATAACACATAATTCAAAAAATGTGAAAATAATAAATCATTTAATGCAATAATCTTTTTTTCTGAAATCCTATACCGACACTTACAGCATTACTACTCATTGGTCCTTTGTATTAAAATATACATTTCATATACAATTCAAAAACAAGTTTAAAAAATATCTTGTGTTGTGTTTTTTTTGTCCATAAAAACCATCTGCAATGTGTTTCCACATTTTCTTGTAAGAATCTGATGGTGCTCTGACATGGTCTTTACATTTGGGAACACTCAATTGCTGTCTTCCCAGTATGGTCACTGTTTACAGTGCGAACATACACTTATCAGCTATATGTAACCATGTATACATGCATATCTCAGACATCTTCATTATGGCGGCATGGCGGGTGGCTGTTGCCTCATAGCAAGAAGGTCCTTGGTTCGAATTCCAGCCAGGGCCTTTCTGTGTGGATCTTGCATGTTCTCCCTGTGTCCGCGTGGGTTTCCTCCAGGTACTTCGGTTTCCTCCCACAGCCCAAAGGCATGCAGGCTAGATTAATTGGAGAGTCTAAATTTTCCTTGATATGAGTGTGAGTAAATGGTGTGTGTGCCCTACGATGGCCTGGGTGTATTCCCGGCTCCAGTCCAATGCATGCTGGGATAGAATCCAGCACCTCCCACAACCTTGACCAGGAATAAGCGATGACTTGTATCAATAATAGATGGATGGATGGACACTGTTGTTATCATGAGACAATCAAAGTTCAGGTGAAAATCATTAAAAACAGATGCAGGACTCAGGGGTGACTCAGCTGAATACTGCAGAAGCAAGGCTGAACCGTTATTGTCTAGACATCTTGATTTCAATCCTTGGTTAAGGTTAGGGTTAAGGTGAGCTGACTACGACAGGGACTCTGGATGGTTTCTGTCAGCCAGGGTTGGTCTAATAGCTGTTGCATTTGGTCCTCGTAATGACACGCCATACACCCAAGGCTACCAATTGTTGTCAGTTAGAGATATGACCCTGTGCTGATCAGCAATAGTGTAGCTCTCTCCTGTTAAGCAGGGCAATCTGTACAGTGTAAAATGGTTACCGCCTCACCGACCAGGTGTTTCAAAGGGCTACACCCACCTGCTTTGGTTACAGAGTTCCTTCCATATGCAGCACATAAGTGACATAAGAGGCACAGATAGTGATTCAAAAAGACCATCAAGAACCTGAAAACAAATAAAACAACCCTTTTCAACAATTGTGAATGTTCTGATAAAACTGTATCTGAACGTGAAAATTATTGGACTTAAAAGAACAATATATTTCTGGGATGAGACACATCTGCTGGTGAGCTGGTGGAAATGAAAGTTATTATACCACAATTAACACCACACATCTTTATATTAAAATTGCCTACACTTTGACTTTTCATATTATCATTATTATTCTATGATGATTGGTTATAAGCATTTTAATGTGTATACACTTTGGGTAGTGTATAGTGTTGCTCAAATTAAGCTTACACATCTGAAAATCACTTTTGTTAATTACATGTAAAATGATTCTTAATTATATAGCATGAACTAGAAAAAATGAATTAATGATACTGTGAAGGAATTCATGGTTTACTGGAAATGTTTTTATAACAGACACATTTAAAATGCTGTATTTCTCATCATTCATATCTCTTTACTCCTCCAAAAGGAAAAAAAGCCAGAAATAGCTGTTTCAAGCTCATAACTCAGTCAAAGCAATGTGTGTATTTTGTTTGTGATTTTTACAATGGACACAATAATTCAGTTAATCGGTTACAGCTTCCTACTATTAAACTTGAAAAGTAAACCTTGACGTGCTTCTGGACAATTGGCAATACAATTAAACCACGAACTTAAAAATCTATCCCTGAGGGCAGTTTTGTAGAATATTTTCAAAGGTAAGGCTATATTAATTTCTTCAGTATTTACAGAGATAATGTATGTCTGCTTACTTAAATTGAAAAGACACTTACCGAAACCAAGATCTTGATTAAACATTTTACGCACCCTTCCTGCATGAATTACAACAAATCAGTTTTGAAACCTAACATAAAATGACAACAGGTTTCCCCTCATTTGAAATGGACCCCTAATGAACTTTATCAATGTGGAACAACAATTTGTACAATAGTACAGGCAGGGTGGTGTAATACAATATTTTGAATAAAACACTGGTTATGGAAAATCAATTTAGCACAATTACATATCTAGTCAAGATTAAGGTGACTAAGACTGACCCTGGAGAGACCCTTTTTTCTGTTTTACCTTAAACCACAACTGATTACATGCGCAATAACCACAAAAGCAGAACACGCTAAAGTCGTCTGGGATGAAGGTTAGCCATCATTTGTCATGCTTACGATAGTGTTATGTAGGTTTTGTGGCATAAAGTTCAAGTAGTGTTACCAATTAAGTTCTTTCTCTGTTCATTACATTTTAAGCCCTTCATAATATGTGTCATGTATTTGTGGTTTATTCATTTCATTTTATTATTTTTTTTTTACATTCACTTTGAAATTGTGCCTGATATGTGCTATATAAAATAATAATTATTATAATTACTATTATTATTAGAGAAGAGAGAATACTAAAACACATTGTTTTATCTGTAGGCATAGAGATGTAGTCAAGGCTAAGCATACCGGCTTCAGGGTTGTGAGTGGGGATTTAAATCTGTAACTGAAAAAGTGATTTGGGTTGTATTTTATATTTTATTAGAGAGAATCTGCCCTGGACATGTGACATGCTGCTACCACATAGTGGTTGCCTATGCAATAACCTGCCTATACATAACTTTGGTGAAATCAACTACTTTTCTCATAGAAAAACAGGTCAGGTTTGTCTAGGTGAACTTTAAAACAGGCCTGGAAGAATATGAGAGAGCAGGCTTTTAAATTGACAAGCAAAAGACAGACAGCCTATCCAGAACTTGATTTTAAATAGCATGTAGAGATGCAGCATTACCCAACATTCTCTTAAAAGATGCTCCTCCTACTGTAGCTCAGTGCATCTTGTGCCCCATTCTAATTTTTCTGGTGACAATCTCAGTGCTGAACCTTTCAAAGGTGCTCATCCAGTCTTTAATATAAAAGAATGGCAGTTAGGAAAACTAGGGAAGCCAGTAAGAAACCAACACTAATTTAGATATTGGTTTCTGGAAACCTCAATGGCCAGGACAAGATGGCTTTCATCATGCCCCCTGGGCTTCCCGAGTTTGATTGGTGACAGTTAGGCTTAGCAGTGCCCATGAAAATTCCACAACTTTGGTTTAAAAGTTTAACTAATGTCTTTCAGAAGAAGGCATCTTATTATGAGAATATAGTAAGTGGAAGGTCTCATTTGACCTACAGAGGCTATAGAGTTGTTAAAGAAAAAGCACAGATGCTGTGGCAGGCAAGGCTACTTGAAATAGTTAATGCTTCCTATGTCACAGCACACCGGAACGTAGGCTTTGCGGACCTTATGCATGCCTGTAGAAATAGTGACGGCCATTCCATCATACTGATGTGGCACTACAGGACAAACAGGTACAGAACTGCCAGCAGTGGCCCATAGATGTCTACCACATAAAGTGTAGGATGCTTCAGTAAGACAGGGATGAAAACAGAAATGACAAGAAGGCTAAATCTGTCCCGCTGCAAAGTGCCTGTATGGGAATTTATCACTGGTGCTTAACGTAAATAAACAGGTGGAAACACTAAAATGATCTGTGCGAGCCATAGTCAGTTGACATCCTCATAGTTTATCTGTTTCTCCAGAGGAGAGAAAGTCAGTATATAACATACTTTAACCAGGAGCCCATTCAGTATTATGACTGATGATGTTGGGGATGGTATTTTTCAAGTGGGAGGAATGCCACCGGGTGAATTTAATGCTTGTGATTGGAACCAAGAAAAAAACAAAAATAGGCAACCACTCTGAGGTGGCATCGTGTCACATGGCCATTATTAAAGCAAAGGTTGAGCTATCAGACCTTTGTCCTTGATGTCTAAGTGCCTAAGTGAATGAGTTGTAGCACTTTCCATGTTGTGTAATACCATATGTATAGTTAATACTGAGGTTAGAAAGTTTAAAATAGCAGCTCCTGTTGCTCAGAATTACATGTTGGACTCACACATGTACTATATATGTACTGCAGGGGGTTTCCAATGGCTGATATCTCTACCAGGCAACTAGGGAGAGGCGATGGAAACTACAGTGAGAAAGAAGAGGCCTACGTAGCTGGACTACATGGGAAAAAATATTCATTTATATGCATTGTCATTCCCATCAGAGTGCTTGAACCTGTCTTGTCCAATAGAGCCCTGATCAGAGAGAGAAGTACAGTGCCTGATGTATCAGGGTGAATCTGCTTCATACTGGGTGTTACCTCCTCTTTCATTCATGGTTCTGGGACTGTGTTCTGCTAACTCCAATGACAGAAGAGTCCTGCTATACTTTAGCACCAGATCATCCTAGCTGATTTATAAAGAGTCTTGATGGCAAATGAATTGGCCTTATATACAGGTTTTATTTTTCAAGCAGGGAGAAGATAAAATTGAAAACATTCTACAAAATTAAACAATATACTATAAATAGTAATCATGTAAGTGGCAGAATTTACATTCTAAAGACTCCAGGTTTTAAACATTTTTTGATATCATAAGAATAGCAAAATTGGATAACCACAGCCCCTAACAGCATCAGTAATACACTGAGGCACCTTTGTATATATAATACTTTCTATGCTACTTCTCTCTTGAAAAAAACGGAACAGGAAACTATAAGAGACATGCAAAGGTCTCCATGTGTCCATTGTTTGTTAACCGAAGTTAAGTATTTCACCCTGTCTTTAACAACAACAACAAATCACAGAAAATAGACAATCTCCAACCACATCAGTTCATCAGTCATATTTTGTCACAAATGCACTGTTGAAGATGCCGAAGAGCTATCTCCAAAAACGTTAAACGTTCCAACAATGTGGAAGGCAGAAAAAGTGAGGGGGAAACAATTAAATTACGCCTTGCATGACGTTTGCTTTTCATTTTGTGAGGCAAATTTAGCGCCACAGCTAATCATTATGCTGTCGAACACGATTTGCAAAAATATTCAAGGGCTGTATGTGCTTCACTGCCTTTTCTGTATTGAAAAATAATGGGCCTCTATCCAATTAAAAACTGCATTAAATCTCTAAAGTATTACATGCACTTTACCGGTATCTTTGTGATTAGGCTTTTCTGTGTGTGCAGATGCTGACTGTACTCTTATAAAGGGACCATTAGGCTGACTGCATCCTGGCTAATCTGGTTGAAGTGCTGCCATTTTTACGTCCGCGGACTTCGCTCGAACAAGACTCCGTAGCGGAAAACAAAGAACCGTCTTTGCCTTAAACAGCCTTGATGCTGATTTGCAAGTCATATCTGATAAAGCAGGACAGATCAAACCAAGGTCTGACATTTTTTTTGGTCAAGTCGGTGAAACACCGGCTCGGTTCAGCACAGCGCTGCCCAGACCTGCCTCTCTCTTCGCCTCACTCAATAGCTCATTAATCCGCAACCTTAAAATGTAAACTCATTAACACCTAATTCATTAATCAAAAGGGAGGCTTGAGTGGAAGAAAAATACGATGTTTTTTAAGGTGTACTCAGCTCCCTGGTTATAATGCACATGAGAGCATTGTGCATTGACTGTATAAACAGTCAGAAATTATGTTTTGTTTTTAAAATCGATTCAAATCACGGTAACAAATGGTAATGACAGGCATTTGGCAACATGGCTGGACCCCACATGGGTGATGACAAAAAGCAAAATGCTTACAACAGCCATGGGTTGATTAAATAAAAAATAAAAAAATGTGATCACGTGAAAAATTACTGACACACAAGCTTCTTTTTAATGGTGCACTGAGAAACTCATGTCTAATGTATCGCTTAGTTCTTTTTTTAGCACCTCTCCAGTAAAATAGGCCGTGTTGCACATCATGTTACTCATGTCACATTCTTCTGTGCTACAGTACAAAATAAGGTTAATGACAACAGAAAAAAAAATGAAAAATTGGATTATATGACATTGTACAAAATATGTAGGCGGTTGTCTTGGAGACTGTTGGGGCAGGAACACCACAGCATATACTATAGTCATTCTAAGATACATTTAGATGTTATATGAATTTAGTTTGGGTAAAACAAATTCTATTAACAAACTTCAAAATATAAAAGTCATATTTAAAATGACGTATTGATTAGAGGCATAAAGAAAGCATATATTACATATTATATATGACAGGTGTTGGAGAGGCTAAACAGATAACAGGTGTGTATTCTTAATACATAACAAATGAATATGTCAGTGTGTTTGTTTATGTGCTTTTTATATTGCTGTATTTCATATAATGGGCAATTGGGTTTATAGTTTAGCAGCGCAATTCAGGATTATGTTTTGTTTGCTTCACTGTCAGTCATTCATGCACATGGAAGAGATGCCCACTTTATGAAGCCAGAGGGCACTCCAGGACTGTCAAATGCCTCATTGTGGGTGATACACTGCACCCTTGTGGCGTGACATAACGGTACAGTTCTGTCAGTTCTCCCGTTGATTTTTCTGTTCTTAGACTATGCTTCTCCATCAACAAAGATGCCTTATAAAAAGTATTATGGTTATTCTTCTTTATGCAAGCACAGTCCAGGGATATTCAACTGGTAATTTCATTTCCTGGAGCTCTTTAAAAAAAAAATGTATTTATTTATTTATTTACCTAATTGATCGTATCATATTTGTTGGAGCTCAATGTAACCCTTCTGGATAGTTAATTGTGAAGAACAGCAACAATGACAGAGCTTTAGACCAGAAATGGAAGGTGACCTGCAAGCGAAAGTAGTAGATTATTTTTTCCTCTTAAAGTGTAACCTGCACAAATGTAATTTTACATTCCCGTCCCTGTTTGATCAAATTTATATGTAATTAGGGGTAATCACAGTGTTGGAAGAAGTTCACTACTTAATGCATTTAAAATGCAGACTACTGTTATTCTCTATTAAGATGCAGAGTCTACATCTGCACTGGTACTCACACTCTGAAAGGATTACACACAAAGCAAACTGTACATGTCAGAATGCCATGTCCTGCACACACACACACACACACACACACACACCAATACACACCCACCAACACACCCAACTGAAATAATTAGCAATTTGCCTCATTTAAACATACCATGTTAGCTTGGCCAATCTTTCTATGTTTACTTTACTAAAGAATGAATGGCCAAATCTGTATATAATGTGCCCATAATCTCATGTATGCAATCTTATGTTTTAAGACAATTGGCAGACATCATATTTTAGCTATACAGTATGTGTATAGTTAGTAGAACCTTTTATTGATCATGCCAGGCATGTAATATGGCTCACATTATGTCGTACATCACCAGATCTGTCAGAGCACAACCCTGTAGTACAGATCTCCCAGGTCTGCTATTCAGACTGTAAAATCCTGTGGCATACTATGTGTCTCAGTGCAAATACAATCTAAGATGTAACAACCTCCCTGACAATAAACAATTGTGCTGCACGGCCCAACGTGGGGAATTTAAAATGCCAACAGGAACCAGAATGCCCGCTACGGCGGCGTCTGTAGCGACAAAAGCTGTGAATCACATTTGTTTGGGAGGAACCGGGGGGCCTCGCGCAGGAACGTCCCTCAGGGTGCGCTATCGCAGGTGTGCCGCAGCCATTACAGGTGGTTATGTGCGCGGAGGATGGGCCACGTCGCAACTCTGCTGTCGGGCTCACTCAACATTCCACCTGCCTTTCAATTCCATCTGCTTGTAAGGCTCCGTTCTGCCAGCTCCAACATTCATGCAGCGTATAAAAAGCTGTGGCAGGTTCGACCAAGTGTGACCCAGCTGAACGAACAAACTTCTTCAAACAAACACAAAGAGGAATATTCAAAAAGTCCGTCGCACAATTAAGAATGTTTTGGTGCGAAAGAACATTTTCGACGGGCAAAATGTATAAACAAGCAAGAGTTTAAAACACAGAGGGTGTATTAAACTGGCATTCATGTGGCTACAAATATCCTTTGTTTGGTGGAAGTTTGAATATGCTAGGCTATAAGATGAAACCGTTGCAGCGTATGAAATATAAGGAAGACATGCAGGCAATGCAAACACTCAGCGTCCATTCAGAAAAATGTGATTTCAAGAGCAATCTACCTTGCGACAAAGTGGACTGGACAAACTGATTCTGTTCTGTGCTATGTGGAATCATCTATGTGCAGTAAGGGCCTTAATTGCAGACTATTTGTTGTCTCATTCTTTCTAATCTAAACCAATAATAATAAAAAAAGATAAAATATGAGGACGAGACAGAGGTTGTAATGCAGCCCAGCATTACTATCTGTGCTGGTTAATTAAAAGATTGCCAAATACATGTGTCTATAGATAATCACACGAAATGTCATCTACAGTCCCTAGCTGCATCCACATTCCAGAACTCATTTGCGGCAGCAATCTGATGATTATTGTGGAATTAATCAATCTACTGACAATTAAATGCATTAATTAATATTTTAATACTATTCTTATAATTGAAGCTGGATAAATGTAAGAACAAAGTAGCAAATTGATACAAACAACTAGTGATCACTATAATTCACATACGCCCGCGCTTTGCTGTCAAACAACGTAGGGTTCCTGCAATCATGTTGTTCTAATTGCCACTAGATGTCACCATAGAGTAATAATTCAGTTTTTAAAAAATGTTTTATTTATTTATTTATTTATTATTATATTTTTTACTTTTTCTTTCTTGGTCTCAAACATTATTCGACCTATCTATTGTGCTGGCTTACACACACACATACACACACACACACATATATATATATATATTGTTTGATACAAGATATTTGAAAGAAATTGCAACTGAATTATATATGTGTCTTTGCACATATATACAAGCCTGAAACAGATGAACAAGACCTTAAACTATGAAATGCTACAGAGGTCTACATATTTTACAAATGGAGAACAATACAAAATATTTATCTTTAGAGAATTAAGCTGAGAGACATTTTTATACAAAACCTGGAAATCAGAAAGAACATTGTCTAGCCTATTGTGTAAAATATTCTCTGGGTTTGTTTAACCATTTTTGCATTTTGCTAAAAATGTGTATAGCCACTTTTACTCAAATACATTTTGTAATATTTAACACACACGCAAATGTTAAAATTGTATTGCATTATATTGTGCATATTACCACATCTTTAATAATTGAACTTCATATTCCATTAGATATGTTTGAATGTTTTTGATTATGTATCTGTTTTTAACTAATTCGTTTTTAGCTGTGTGCTCATATTATTAGGCAATAGCAAATCAGCATAATGAACTTATTATTGATTTCCTGTAGTGGGGAAAAAAATTAATGCTGTACAGAATGATGACATAGAGTTAGAGTAATTAATACTATATGTAATACATGGAACGGGAATGCAATTTCAAGAAGACCTCAATTTACTTAATAGGTGCAGGCTATTTGAAAGTTATATTTACCAATTATTTGTATTATTCTAGTTTTTCATGATGTATTATTGTTATTATTATTATTATTATTATTAATATTATTAATAATAATAATAATAATAATAATAATAATACGAAGAAGAAGAAGAATATATCAATATTATTAATAACATGTTGATATTACTTGAGTATATTCAAATATCTACTGAGCAGCACCCAATTCCAGTATCTTCCAATTTTGTAATTACATTACACGATTGCACTAGACATGTCTGGAAATGATTTTAATGAAAATGATTACAATAATATCACAATGATGATAAAGAATGTACTATAGTGATGAGATTGATGAGTTGATTTTAGGGGCCTACATGAAACATCAGAAAGACAATCAGTCACATTTGCTACCTTTTGTTTTCCAGTGTTTTATTTTCTTTGTGTTGTCTTCAAGTTCCAGAGGCATTTTGGAGAGTAAGTGTAACAGCACAATTATCGCATGATTTCTTGCTAAAATAACGATTATCTTTCCCCCTCTCTAGGCCTATCACCACTGAATATCTTCTGAGATAAACTTGACAGCTGAATAAATATGTAAGGCTGATAGATAAATAAGTTATGGCTGGGAAGATACACCAGAGATTCCCTGTTAGATACCCGCACTCTGTGAAGCAAAGTGTAATCTGCTGTGGTGGCACTGGGGGCTTATGGGAGGATTTAATGGAATGTCTTTATTATCTTATTGATAATCAAAGATATCGCTGAAAATCTAAATGAATAAATAATTTTTGTGTGGCGTTAAACATATTTTTCTCTGGCCACTTTCACTGTCAGAGGGAGTTCCAAAGATTCCACATGCTACAATATGAAAAAAATAATAAACACATATATTTCTGTCAATCACAAAAAAAAAAAAATAATCTCCACCACTGCCTTTAATATGTGCTCAAGACGTAATGAAACTGTCATTGCGCTCTTTCTATGTTTGATTATATGATGTTAAGCACAAATCATCCTCAGTGCTCTGTCACATATCATTGGTGGGAATTAAAACGGGAATAGTTCAGTTGTAAATTTAATTCGTGCGTTAAGCGCCTTAACAACATGACATGTGAGTCACATGGTACTCCACGCAGAACATTGATCTGATGCATGTCATTGCAGGTGTAATGCACTGAGACATTAGCCCTAGCTGGCACCTATTGGTCAACTGCAAATGTACAAACTGCACATTTCATTATTCTAATTAGTGTAAGAATCACAGTGTATTTATTTGGCTGTGTGGAATTTTTTGTGGTGAAAACACAAGTTATCTGGCTGTGGCTATCAAAATAACTGAGGATGGCATGAAAATGTGAGAAATTTGATATTAAAAATCAAAAATAAGAGAAGAAAAATGAAGAAATTGCACATATAAAATCTATGGGTCACTCATGGCAACATTATATTTGAATAAATTGTCTTTGTTGTTCTTGTCATTCTGCTCTGCTATTCCACTGAAAGCCACAAGCTCATGCCCAGTGCTGCAGTGTGCTAGTTTCACTTATCTTCTCGCACCATGCAAAAAAATTCCTTTTGAAGATTCCTTCTTTAAGCAAAGGAGAATCTCTGGTTTAGAAACAGAGGGAACATTGCCAAGTTCTTATTGTGGGTTTTTCCATTTCAGTTCAAAACTTCTCCTGTACCTCAACTGTGTGTGTGTGTGTGCATGTGTGCGTGTGTGCTTGTGTGTGTGTGTGTGTGTGTGTGTGTGTGTGTTTGTGCTTGGGTGTGTGTGAGTGTAGTGTACAGTGACTGTGCTATTAAAATTATATCATAGTCACCTTTGTTTTGTTCCTCTCTGCCTAGGGTTCAAAGGTCACATGAAACAGCCCTATAGCCTCTCCTACTAGTCCACACAAATACATCTAAATACCATATTTAAAGATTTTCACTTTAGCATGAAATGATTCAGGATAAGTATTCCCAAGAATTCTCAGTAAAAACATACCCTTTATAGCACAATGCTAATGTTAAACGTCTCCTCTTTAATACTTTTGGATGTCTCCTGGCCCCCAATTCCCGGCATGCTTTGTGACATGTAAGTCTCTTTTCAATCAGTTTTTGAACACAGCGTCGATATTGGCTGCATTCATGGCAGAAGATGTGCTTTGGCTGCTCTCTGCGAGGGAATCGCCATGGGAGAGTTCGGCTTGACCCAGCTTTTACACAGAAATTAAAGAGGAGGGAACAAAAAAACTACTATATTTAACCAAATCTGCAGCTTACTCAAAGAACACATGATAATGATATCCTCTTAACACGCCATGCCGCTGAATTACAGCTCCCACGACAGCTAGGGCCAACATTCAAGATGGCAGAAAATGACAACAACAGTAGCAATACCAGCAACAACAGCAGCAGGAAAAAAAAAATCCCTATTCTGGACATGTATTTTGACAATTCCACGTTAAAATATTTTGTCTCCAAGTCTTGTTTTCTAAACATTTATAGTTGCTTTTTCAATAATGTGTTGTAGAATTTTACCAAAAAACACAAATAAGATTAGTGTGGCATATTTGTTAGAAACAGAAAGACTTGCAATGGCTATTTGCAAGATTTAACTGAAAGTTAAGTTGATAAGTTGATACCAGTTGATATTTTTTCACACCATAGGATGACTGAATTTAACACGGGCCACTAATCCAGTTAGTACATCAATATTTCCTCTCTGGTTGGCTTGATGACCTGTCATCTGGACCATGTGTTCTTACAGTGAAAAGGAGAGAGAACAGCTGTCCGTTTTGACCTATTGAGAGCCACTCTGACACCTGCACCAATAAGCTTACATTAGTCCATTATTACCTTGGCACATGAAATTTCCAGCCTGTTTGTATCCCGCTATGAATAACCAAAAATAGACACATCCTTCATGATTTCCATGTTGTTTTCGAGAAACTTAATTAGTGATTAATTGGAATTATTCTCAAACTGCTTCTTTTTCCCTTCCGTGGAAGATAGTATGTTATTTTAATTAAGTAGAGGTCAGATGTATTAACTCAGCAAGAGAGCAATGAACAGATATTTGAATGCTGGAAACAAGCTGTACCACGCTGTCTCTGTGATACACATTTCCCTCCCTCAAAGGATATATTCGAGGAACCATCTCTACAGGGGAGTCTTGTTTTATTTGTGTCACTTCTTTGCCAGTTCTTTGTGATTAAGAAATGTGGTGCGTCCCTCCTCACTCTCTCAGTTCCTACCAGGGGGGTGGGGGTGAGGGGAGGGGGAGGGGAGGGGAGGGTGGCTTGTGGCGATGATGGCGGTCACTCAAGACATCTGATGAGATGCGCGGGAGCCCCTCCACGCCCGCTCGAAGAGGGTGGATCGCTCCCCGCTGGCATGGACGGAAGTAAATCACGTAATAAATCAAAATGTCTTCGCCTTATCGCCGATTCGATCTCTGGACGACAAATTGCTTGTTTTGAGTATAGCTTTATGGAAGTCTGCGTCACAAAAAAAAAAAGAAATCTAAGTTTGGTTCTGGTTTACAAGGCACTCAGATGGGTGTCGTGGGATATTTAACTTTAAAGACCTTTTTACGCTGTTGTTAAAGGGAAATGGAGGGTAGGAATCTGGTAAAGTAGCTCCCTGCATCTGGGATCTGGGGACTGTGCGCCGAAACCCTTACTTGTTTACCACCCATTGCTTAAAAGTACAGTGGTATGTCACTGACATATGAAGTACTCTTGATACGCAAGATTGTGCAGTCATAGAAACTCCCAGGATGCTTTGTCACAAACTCGGGAGGGCAGAAAATTGCACTGTGCATCTGCATGCACTTCACCCATTCCTTTTTTTTCCCAGAAGTCTTTGCTATATGGCAGTACACAAGATTCCACAGAAGGAGGAATCCATGAGCAGAAACTCATAATCCTACAGATAGATAGATAGATAGATAAATAGATAGAATGTTCATGGCTATGAATAACTGTTCAAAATGAGTATTGTATCTAATCAGACCTGTGTTTTGTAATTGTTCCAATGACCCTTGGTATGCACTTATTGTATGTCGCTTTGAATACAAATTGCCAAGATGCCAAATAAATGTAATGTAATGTGTAGATAGATGTACAGATAGATAGCCCCCCAGCAAGCAAGGCAGCACGTCCTCACAATTGCAGAAGCAGCATTGTGCACGCTTGGTGTTTTGAAGAACAGCCTGGTGTCACAAAATGCGCCTGCTGTCTCACCCAGTAATGCAGCGCCTATGGAAGAGCTCCGGAATCCAGCCAAGCTTGTGTTCTCATGTGCAGCTGTTTTTATGCCTAACCACTGAAGTGTCAATCAAAAAACTAATTCAGAACTATATATTCCACCCAGGCCACTGTGTGCAATAGGCTTTTTTTTAACATTAAATGAATGTCCATATTTTAAAATACATGATACAAGAAAATCATGTCAAGAACCATTTCCAGGAAGACAGGAATTATTAAATCAGTCAGTTATGACTTAATGTTTGACTTTTTCTGACGTATTAGTTATAACATTGACTTTTGCTTTAGGAAATGATAATGGAATTCAAAAGGCCTTGAACTGTGTATCGCAAAGCAGCTGTGTGCACAAAAATGGAAAAAAAGGACTGTGACACTTGCTAATACTTCATAAAGGCCGTTATAAAAATGGGGTATAAAACAGGAATTAAGAAACACAAAACCAATTGACACATACATAAATACCAATTCTGGACAGAGTCAGACATCAGCAACATTTAAAATACAGCCTGAGTACCAGAGGCACTGACTCCTCCACTGACCTACGGCCTAGCAGGCAACAAAACTCCCCCACCGCAGTATTCAAAGAAGCACACACTCATACCATTGGTACGTATTTCTTAGTTTCTATCTTGTCTCTGTGGTTGATGAAAGACAAGAAAGAAACTGAGCCCCCGTGTCTGATATTAAAAAAACGTGAGGAAGCAGGCCTCGCTGCCGGAGCGGCCTCAATGCTGACTGACACACTCTGGACGATAGCGAAATCTAGCAGGTGCGTTTACTTACATTCCTCTGATCTGTACACCAGCGCACTTGTCTTCTTAGCTAGCTCGTAATAAGCTGCTTCAAAGATCACTATGTATGCTCCCCAGATAAGATCTGGAGAATGGAGTTCTCCTTCCTTTCACAGAGCTTTTCTCCCCCTAGTCTTTTAGTTTTCTTAAGAAAATGTCAGTTTAATCATATCTTAATGCTTTGATAATGGGCTCTTTTACATAGGCGAAGAACAGTCACTTCAGTGTTTTTTAAAGCCCGAGATGGTAAAATAATGAGAGAAATGCCCGTAAATTAAATTTGCTCAGGCCACCGTAGCCAGATCCGGAAAGGTAGTGAGGCTTTCTCTTTCTTTTCTTTTTCAACCCACTTGACAATCGTGCTGCGGAGTTGTACAGAGCCATTTAATTGTGTCCTATGAAGATATTGGAAACCTGGCTAAACGAACATGGAACAGAACACTGCAGTGTAATACAGAAGCCTGGGGGTTTGTTAGATTTTTCACAGAGAACAAACTAATAAAGCATCCATAATGGCTATGCACCTTACATGCACACAGACAGAAAATACACACAGAGGGGAGACTGATTATAAAGGAAGACTAGGAATTTAAAACTTCTGAAGGCAATCTAGCAATGTAAGTTTATAGTATTTCTTATAGTCAAAGCAGATTATTTACAGTATTGACAGTGATGCAGTGGTTTCCAGCAATTTCTCTCATGCTCCCTCTTTTTTTCTTTGCAACAGTTCAGTCATTAAAATCACAGCCAAAGGAAAGTAAGTTCTGCTTTCCATTGTAAAAAAGATAATTTTGCTTACTGCAAAGGGACTTGCAGTGCAAGGGCGGTGATCTCGTCATTTATAACAGGAAAGAACAATGTTGGATGTTCAATAAGTCAGCAATGAAAAATGCTGGGAGGGTACAACAGGGATAGGTGTTTACCTTATTGTTTCACACTATGAACCAGAGGCAGAGGTCTTACAATTTCCGTAGCACTTTTATACAAGAGGTGCAAATAGCATTCCTCGTTTTGTTGGACGCAAAGTATTTATGTAACTATTGTGACTCCTGCAACTATTGTGACTCTTGCAATGTAACCCCTATAAGTTATATCAACAAATTCACACTGCATATGTAAAGATCTATATCTGTTTAAAATGGCAAGACTAGTTGATACTCAAGCTCTGTAAAAAAAATACAGGGAATGAATAAAGAATGGGCATGGTCATTTGATTCATCCGTTTGTACTTTGGATTACTATAATCTAGTAATAAAGTATTCATCAGAACAGATTAAAGTGGCAATCAAGTGATTAGAAGTATTGGGATGTATCAGGAATGAGAGAACCTTGAGTGTAAGCAAAAACCCGTCACTTTGGACTATTTGTTCTAAATTTGTCACAGTGTATTAGTTCTTTTTGTGTGTTAGGGAACCAGAATCAGCATCTCCACAGGACCTGCAGGTGTGAAGCCAGCTGTTGGAGTCCTGCACATTGTTACCATTTCTGCAGCTCAAAATGACAGGCAGGTGAGGTTCCAGGCAGGCAATCTGTCATGTGGTGCTGTCATCATAATAGGGCTACATTTTTTTTAATGGAACTACATTTCCCCCCCCTTCTTACACAGAATATCCAGCTAATTTCCTGCACGGCATTATATACCATAAGGGAACAATGAACGGATGTTTTTTTATTCACATTTTATAGTTGAGGACTTTTCAGGTTCCCTTCAGAAAACTGCAGTTTGAACGGTGTAATAGTTCAAACTCTGAGGAAGTGCTCATACAACCTTGTGGCATCTAAATGAGAATGAATGCACATCATTCAGTGGGGAGAAAATTATTGCACTGGTTGTCATTTAAAATGAAAACAGAAGAAAAAAGCAACAACGATATGTCTCATAAGGTACTTTAAAAAGCTGTTTTTACTCCTGTAGCACATCGTGCGGGTAGCAATGGCATAATTACTAAATGACAGTGCAAACAAGCAGCTGTATGCTGAGGGGCTGGGGTAGAAGGCATTATCTGCACCTCAAGATGGATCCTTGACTAATCCCGCTGCTCAGCCCGCGCTGAATGCAGCCACGAGAAAAAGCGGTAGGCGCTCCCGCCTTCAATTCCCACTGACCAGCAGCGTTGCCAGGACACAGACTTACCCCGGGTGCGTTTGTCCTGCTTCAGCGAAAGTTTTTTGTTTTCTCTAGACCGATGTGTTGACGCGGGAATCGCGGGACGATTGAAATCTGGACGATAGCTGGGGTGCAAAGTTTTACAGAGACCCTCCAAACGTGTGGACAATGTCATCTTTTCATTTTTTTTTTTTTTTTTTTTTAATGAGCCGGGTTTCATTTTCTGGTAAGCAGAGGATTTGTTTCATATTTATTACGCAGCCCGGACACACTATTATGCGACTCCACCAGTTTAGAGCCCTCTTTGATTTCGATTAATGGAACCCCACCAAGCACTATAATATGGGTGTTGTGAAAAAGCCGAATCATCCGATCCGTAATTCCGAATAATCTTAAAGCATGATACATGCATCAAGAGACGTATTATTCTCATAACAAAAAAATCCTCTTCAGCTGTGAGACTGACTGGACATGAAACCAATGCATTCTACAGAATCTTTCCCTAATTCATTAAAGGAAAAATTCTCCGCACTGATCCTCTTCATGCAGTTAACAGACACTGTTTAATTAATTCAATTTTAGAGAGAAAAAGAGGGCCTGTGTTTATGCTGCAAGTCCATCTAATTTCATCAGGGATGGGTGACACCCATATTCAGACAAGCCACAGTGCGTCCTTTGAGTAAAAACTTTTTAAAAAAATTTTTACTCAAATGTTTTGCACATGACTTTAAACATTACGGGTGGTTACAGAATCATTAGGCCCCTTAATACCATTTAAGCGTCATTTGAATGTCATAGTATATGTAAGCATTGTTGATGACCATGTGCATCCCTTTATGGCCTCCGTCTACCATTTTTCAAATGGATACTTCCATGTCAGAAAGCACACATCTCAAGTTCCATAAACATGACAGTGACTTCAGATCAGATTCACATTCCCCAGATCTCAATCCAATAGACCACCTTTGGGATGAGGTGGAATGGGAGGTTCACAGCATGAATGCAGCCGCACCACCTGCCTGCACCACTCACCCAAAACAGGATGGATCCATGGATTCATACTGTTTATGCCAAATTCTGACCCTACCATCTGCATGTTCAAGCAGAAATAATGATTCGTCAGACTAAGAAACGCCTTTCCAATTTTCAGTTGCCCAGTTTTGGCCCACTCGAGACTCATCTTCCTGTTCTTAGTTGTCAGAAGTGGAACGTAGCATGATCATCTGCTTCACGTTTTGACATGTTGTGTAATCAGAGATGCCCTTCTGTACACCACTGTTGTTATTTGAGTGTTTGTGGCCTTTCTGTTAGCTTGAATGAGCCTGCCCATTCTCCTCTGACCTCTCGTTAACAAGGTGTTTTCACCGACAGACCTGCCTCTCACAGGATGTTTTTTGTTTATCGCACCATTCTCTGTAAACTCTTGAGGCTGTAGTGCATGAAAATCCCTGGAGGGTGGCTGTTTCCGAGATGCTGGAACCACCACGTCTGGCACAAACATTCATACCAGGGTCAAAGGGGCTTAGATCAGGTTTTGATCACCCATTCTAATTTTTGATCAAACAAACAAGGGATCCACTTTCCCATGACTGCATGCTTTATATATTGAGTGTCAGCCACATGATTTGCTGTTTAAATATGGCTCTGCAATTCTAAACTATTCGCCTACTTTAGTATTGTGTTTAGTAAATTCACCTGTATATATTTATGGTGATCTAAACATGTATTAATTTTGCATGTCTGAGCTTGAAGACTTCTCTTCTTAATGTTACTCATTGTCATGTAAATACATACTAATTAACATACAACGTATTCAAATAATCATATCCTTTAAAAATCATAGAGTTTAATATGGAAATGGAGTAAAAAGAGCCCTGCTTTGATGGTGTGTCCTTGAAATATTTTGTAATAAATTGTTCAAATATTGAATTATTTTTAATTCCTATCCCTACTTGAAATAGGGTTAAATAAGGTTGCCATGATATCTTGAGAAAATAAACAAAGGGTTTGGAAAAAGCAATTAATCTGTACACCTCAAGTGAAACGCATTTAATATATTAAATGGTAATTGCATGTCTGAAAGTATATTAATTGAAGCACTGATTGAATCTACTCAATTTTCTTTGGTAGTTTATTGCAGTTTGAAAGCTCAGTGGGTCATCATTTCTGTTACATTTATTGCTAAGGTTAGAACTGAACAGGCCTTTTGTTTTTCAATATTGTGATCAAGATATTTCATTGCCATTTGGTCCATTATCTGGATCGTAGACTATAACAATCACTTGCTTAGTTAACAAAATCTCCTTATTTCATCAAATGAGAAAATCCACTTAAGATTGGTTGCAGTAGAAAGTATTCTTCCAGCAGGGCAGAAAAAAGAGATGAATATTCAGTAAGGAGTAGGTACATTTAATGTGGGCTCAGGGTTGAGGCGTAACTAAGGCTTTTAGTAACAGAGGTCACTTGGACTAAGCGATGTTCATGAAATCTTGTTTTTAAAAGGGGGCAGGGAAAAAATTGCATGGGAAATAAAAATATATATATTTTCATGCAAGCTGTTTATATTTTGTTTCTTTGATGTTCATCCTACTGTCCACATTAAGTGTACTGTGCTCTATGCAAAACAAAACTTAAAACATGTTAAGTGCTTAACATTGGATTACAAATAAAGTGAGTATGATGTTTTTGCACAAGCCTAGTTTAGAAAACTAATGAAGTTAGACTGTTGAAATTGCCGACATTACATACTACGTAACACTGAAATTGTGACAGGAAAATGTTGAGTGAATCCAATACTAAATATATTTGCGACTTATTGCATTAAGTGTGTATACAGTGATCTTCATAATATTTGGGACAATTACTTTTTTTTCCTTGATTTGGCTCTGTGCTCCCAAATTTTTGATTAGTAATGAAACAATTCACATGTGGCTAAAAATTGTGCAGTACAGAGCCAAATGAATAAAAAAATATTTATATTTCTTTGTCCCAAACATTATGAAGCTCACTGTAGATCTGTGAATTAGATTTGAAACGCTAATCGCCTAGGACATGCAAGTGAAATTGCTGCAGCTGAGTGTTGTTTTAGAGCCATATAATAATGCCATTTCCTCCAGCACTTTTGCTAGGCATACCCTTAGCCCCTCACATTTGTGATCCAGGCTAACGTATGTGAAAAGCAGCATTATTATTCTTTGATTTGTTTACCTTTTTCGAATTGCTTTTGGGACTTGATTTGCTGTCTCTACAATTGCACATACCTAAATGTTTGTAGGCCCACCACACTGATGCTACAATCGCAGTCACTGTGCAGAACTAGATCACGCATCCTCCGAAAAGTGTTCAACGAGCCGGCGATTATTTTCACTCCACAATCTACCAGTTGAGCTGCCATTGAGGTGGAGGACCTGCTTCTCACACAGCAGGGGCAGGCAAACCGCAGGCAGCCAATCAGTCGCTATTGTGTGATGAGCAGGGAGAAACCCTGCCGATTGAAACTCTTCAATGGAATAGTCCGCGGCTAATTATATGTCATCCCACGGGGCTCCTGGCCAAAGTCCACAAAACATTCTAGACAATGGGATGGTGTCACTCCACCCACCAATGTGGAGTGCTTTTAGAGGCCCCAGGAATAGCATTATTGAAGAACTTATGCAGCATTATTGAAGAATGCCTCATATCAGACCTGTGTAAAATGCTGAAGTGCTCTTTAGATGCTGGTAAAGTAAAAGAATAAAAAATGTAAAAACTCCAATGGTGCCATTCTGTCATCTAGCCCTTGTTGTTCATTGATTTGTAATTCACAATTCTGACAAACACGTCCATGGCGCATTGGAAAAATACCCTACAGTTCTGTAGCTTGAAGCTTCAGTTTTTTTTTGTGCCATGACTTCCATAGTGGAAGCCCTGAAAAGCACAAAACACAAAAAAATGTTTTAACATATGAGTTTCTGTCCATGACAGGGGTTTACGTAATTATTTTGGTAACTAATCTTGATGTTAGATGCTATAGTGACATTCTGTTCAGTCCTTAGTAGTTGGACATCTAACAGTCATTTAGGACAAAAATATGTATTATCTGCAAAATTTGCTCTGGGAAATATTTCTGACAAACATGAAGGTGTAGGTGTATTTGTTACATGGCTACTTTATAAATGTGGTTCCCACATTTTCTCCCAAAACTGGAATACCATATTGTATACCGCATTCATATTGCAGTAAGTGATGCAGGAGAGCATAGACAAGCATGCACCTTCCTCTGAAGCATGTGATGCAAAGAACAGATTCTTTTCAAGCACAGCCCACGAGCCAATATTGCACAGACATGAGTCAGTGGAAGGCACCTCATGAGCAGCTTTACCAAGCAGACACCAGGGGTCACTATGGAGAGATGAGCTGGTGATCTCAGCCATCTGAACCCTCCCCAACATTGGATGCCGCAATTATGGCAATTATGCATCACCCAGCAGGGCTACCGGCCACAGTCGCCACCAGCTCATTTGGGATTATACCTGGATTATGGGGCTCTTTCGTGCACTAGAGCAGTACCTCAATAGGATGAGTCACCCAGGAGCACCTTACAGACTCCCACAAATGCTCATTGACCAGTTTGCCTGGGAACCAGGAGGGGCAGAACATGATTCTGTGATATCACGCAAGTGAGATTGATGACTATTAAAAGTCAGATGAAAGGACATTATGTTCCTGCATTCCAGATTTGTATTTATGCCTATTCATGTACCACACAAAGCAGGTGACCACATTTAAATGGAAATGATAGAGCTTATAGGACCACGGTATGGCCCTTCTTTGAACTCTGGAAGATAAACAGCCTAAATGCTCAATAATAGCAGCATGTGGGCCTAATAGCCGTTATTTCCAGTTTACTGAATACCGTTCCTAATGCTAGTAGAGCAGACAACCACATCATCTGTGCCACAGAAAAACATGTCACCTTAGAGAGAGTAATTTACGGAGAATGACAAGTGTGGACTCCGGCGCAGTAGTTAGAGAACTCATTAGAAAACACATTTTCAGATGTCGCACAGCTCCTGTGTTTTTCGGAGGGTGGGGAGGAATAAACAAACAGTGCTCGAGTATTGCTATGTCATAATAAAAAAAAACGAACATAAGGAACTGGAGCCTCAATTGACATGTCTCATATAGCCGACTTTTTTGAACGCTGACAGCCATCTGTGTGGGTTCTTTTCGCTTCCACTAATGAGCGGCTCATTCTGTAGGCCTAGCCTATACAGGCATGTCCCAGGGGAACTCTGCAGCTGCTGGGCTGAGAGAAACTTCAGGGGCTTCCCGCGACGTTTGATAATGCGGGCGCATCCAACTTGGGAAGAAATCGAGAAAAAAATGCATATACTTGCACACGGGGAAATATAATGGTGGCCAAATGCGAAAAGGAAAAGCAATTTAAAAATGGACAAAAGTAACAGCATCATCATGGCCGAGTTAGGGTTCTGTGTGTTCAATTTTAAAACACAAATGTAGCAGTGGCCCTCCAGAGACATATACTCAATGTACCTTTAACGTACCTTGAGGAGGGTGGGGGGTGGGGTATGTTGTCAGAGTGTATGACAGAGGGCAATGATACTTTGGACAAAAATATGTTGGACAATTTGTGTTACCCTATCTAAATAAGGGAAAGCAGAAATGTGCTGAATAGAATTGTGTGCTAATGTCTAATCAACGTCTCCTGAGGATTTGCAACTGACATTCCTTTTTTATTTTATATCATTTTATTTTTTTCAAACTCAAGTCTCTTGAACATCACTATATAAACCATTATCTCTCCAGGCAAGGTATATTTAGGAAGTGGCACAAAACATGCATTTAGCTGGAAGATCAGTAGGTTGGGATCTAAAGTCATGCAAATATTACTGCAAAATGCAGGCAAACACATTCTAATTATTCCATATCAGCAGATTTGCGAGGAATATAATTTATTTAAAAACGGGAGCGGTCTATGATCACCGCAGCTTGGCCATGGGTGTTTAGGAATTCACCGCATTTTGATCTAATCTCGAAATCAAAATATTCATGAAACACAATGATATCTCCGAGAAGCAGGCGGGCAGCCATTAATTTTGAAATTCGGGTAATTTATTAACACTTATCAGAAGCTGAAATACCTTACCTCTGTGTTGGTAATGTGGGCAAAAGTGAAAGCCTGCTTTTTTACCTTTTTTAACTGATTCCAAATGATTTATAATAGTTCCGATGTAAATTGAAGCTGAAATTCAATTAAACGTAGGTCCAATTTTATTTCAAGATCTTTAGTTAAAAATTCTATTAAAACTGTATTTCCCTGGACATTAAACATATCTATTATCTGCGTGTACCGCAGATGTGATAACTTCTTCTGCCTTTTTTTCTTCTACTACTGAGACCACAGTGTCAAACACTGGGATTCACTTCACTATTAATTGGGGTGCAAATTAAACACACAGGCATGTAAGCAGAGCTGATCCAAGGCTCTGAAGTGGAAACCATCCCCAAGTAAGGGTTAGATAAAACCTCAACATCGCGACCATTCCTCTTCCTCTTCGTCGTCTTCCTCGTGCTCATCTCTGTCAACCCGTTGGAGAGTGAGTGCTTCTCCATTATCAGTTGCTTTCTGAGCCTGTTGCCCTCTCTCCATCTCCATGTAAAGGAGTTGCAGAGAATGTGGATGCTGGGGAAATTGATACTGCTTCTCCTCGGATCCCAGGCTATCCCTGGCTAATGACACTGAAGTGATGAAGTAGGGCAGATGCCCTTTCCATATTGTGGCGCACATGACACCTGGGGTGCCTCAGGAGCCCATTCTTGGCCCATGTTTCAGTCATCTCAAATGTAATGCTGTTTGTTTGGTGCCTGCATCACACGTGTAGCATGAATGGGCAGCAGAGAAGTGGTTGAGGACATTACAGCTATTACTGGCTCAGGAGCTGGCAAATGACAAGAAAAGGCAAGACCACCCAAAAATATTCAATCGAATGGTTTATTTTGTACCGTCTCGTTGTTTTGTTGAAATATTAAATGGCACCCCCCTCCTCCATGTGTTTGTTACAAATGTAAATGCAAATGGAAATCTAAAGAACAATAGAGATTCCACGCATCAAAAGAATGAAACATTGTGTGGGGGTTGGACATCTTTCTTAATCAACTCGTTCTAGTCGGATGAGATTTTATCTCAAACCTTCAGTTGTATCACTTGCAGCCTTGCGACACACCGCAAAAGAGACATTATT